>NC_132846.1:28409166-28731500 GCF_048164855.1 Canis lupus baileyi | reverse complement strand
GAACTACACAGTTCACGCCAAAATTAACACCTTTTTGGCATTTGGTTTCTTCAGCGACATCTGACAAAACCCCACCCTGTATCAGGGAGTTCACACCTGCGGGGTTGGGCCCAGATGCAGGCTTACATATGCCCGTGGCCTAGGGAAGCCACACAGCAAGGTGGGAGGGCAGAGAGGAAGATGGGAATGAGGCCTCGCTCGGATGCAATTTGATGCCAGCATTAAGACTTCATCTTGGAGCCAAGGTGCAACCTCCCCAAGAGGGAAAATGTGGGGGGGGTTTGTGGTGCCGGCGCTATGGGGCAAAGGGCACGCCACAGAAAGTGCACAGGAACCCACCTGCTTGGGGCTCCTAGGCCAGTCTGGAGAAAGCACCCACACCTTTCAAGGAAGGGCAGGTCTCTTCAAGGAGGAGGCCATTTCCTGTAACTAGTCTGACCAGGGGGGGAGTCTTGTTGGCTGCCTCTTGTAATTGCTCTGAGGATGTCAATTTTCTGATTCATATCAAGATAGAAGAGGAATCACATCTGGAAGGACGAAAGGATCTAAGCCTGACTGATGAGCCAGCTGCAGGTGGGTTTTCTCAGGGCCACACCCTGCATGATGAGGAAGGTCCCACTCAAGCAAATGGAAGATTCTACCCCTGCAGTTGTCCACAAAATGGGTCTAGAATCCCATAGAACTTGTTTAGAGAAGCTCTAGAGGAGACCCTGGGCCATACCGTTCGGAGATGGAGCCATCAGAGCCGGGAGCAGCGGAGGAGTTGTAAGCAGCAGCTGCATCTGATCCCAGATTCTATCTCCGTCTGTTTATCCAGGCTGAGAGGGTAGAGGTCCAGGTGCTGGTTAAGCCAAAATGTTGTACGCCCCAAGTCAGACGAAATGTTCGAATGCTCAGCAAAATCTCTGAAGTTGGAAATCACTCTGACCCCTTTTTCTAAAAAAGACTCTATAAATTAGGAAGTTTCGGAGAAAGCATTCCCCAACGTTAATAGCCCCTTTTCAAATGGCACATCCTCTAACTCGGAGAGCAGAGTCTCTGATTTGATTTGGCTGAATCGAAAACACAAGTGATTCATTAATTTACTCAGCATCTATTTACTGTGCAACTTCTAGGTGCCAACTACCACTTTGGGTACAAAGTAGGATCCTGCCTGATAGATTTATCTCAGGAGAAATCACGAGAACACAAAATAGGAATTGAAGAGTGCCCGAAGGGCAGAAATCAGATCAGAGGGTCACAGGGCCTGGATGTGGGAAGAGGAGGTTGAGTCCACAGGGATGTGAGGGAACACTATAGGGTGATGGAAACAGTCTATATCTCAAGTGTGGTAGTGGTTATAGGACTATAAACTTTCACCAAAATTCATAGAATTGGAAACCTTTCAAGGGTGAATTTGACTGAATATAAATTATACCTCAACATACTTGACTGTTGGAAAAGTGTTCTAAGAAATGTGCAGATGAATTATATAAACAAACATGTCTTACATGATTTTGTAGAAATGTCAGGACAAAGCTGTGGGTACAAATACTTCAGAAACCAATATTGTTGTTATTTGCACTTCTGGTAGAAAAGAAATCTCAATTAAAGATAGATAAATTCTACCACCAAGAATTATTCAGAAGAGCACACAGCTCTTGATCTCAGGGTCGTGAGTTCAAGCTCCATGTGGGGTGTAGAGATTATTTACATAAATAAATAAATTTTTAAGAAGAATTATTCTGGGGGCAACCTGAGTGGCTCAGCGTTTTAGTGCTGCCTTCTGCCCAGGGCCTGATCCTGGAGACCCGGGATCGAGTCTCGCCCGCATCGGGCTCCCTGCATGGAGCCTGCTTCTCCCTCTGCCTGTGTCTCTGCCTCTCTCTCTCTCTCTCTCTCTCTGTGTGTGTCTCTCATGAATAAAAAAATAAAATAAAATAAATAAAATAAAATCTTTTTTTAAAAAAAAGAAGAATTAGAAAAAATTAAAAAAGAAAAAAAGAATTATTCTGGAAAAAAGGAATGGGAGATAACACTGTCTCTCAGCTGCCACACAGCTGTGAAGGCAAACTGCTGGTAATAAAGCATTTGAGGAGCAAAGAAGTAGCAAACAACAAATCACCAATTTTATATGACTTAGAGAAAATTTTATCTTGAAAGCAAAATACTCATCCCCCTTGCATTTTCTTCTTTGTTTTACATTACAGCTTTATTGAGACATAATTCACAGACCATAAAATTCACCCTTAGACGTGTCCAATACCGAGGTTTTAGTATATGCAGAGAGTTGCATATTTGTCATCAGGATTTGATTTTAGAATGTTTTCCTCACTCCAAAAGGGAAGCCCCGTGCCCTTTGCTGGGTCACATGGTATTTCTGTGTTTAATTTTTTGGGGAACTTCTAAACCCTTTTCCAAAGTGGCTACCCCATTGTTCAATCCCACCAGCATGAGCGCCTGGCATAGCCCCTCGCTCATCTTCCTCACCCCTCCTCAGCTTCCCAGGTGCAAATAGGGAATTACAAAAACAAGCAAACTGATGCTTTTGAGGTTGAAATGAAGCATTAAAGGGAGTATGGGGATAGTCTCAGGTGATGGACAGTGAGTGAGGTGACTCACTCAGAACACTTGTTTTTCTATGCTGTTAAAGTTTATCTTGTCTTCACCTATATCAGATCTACTTTAAGGACTGATTTATTATAGTTACAAGAGTAGGTGGTTATCCTTGGGTTGAACTTGAGAGTGTTAATATGAGCTTCCTTTTAGCAAAAGAGGTGATTTCTTTGAGAAGAGAGGGTGATGGGAGAGCTGAAACAGGAAGTGCCTCTGTCTTCCCAAGAACCCCGCACATTCCCAGACGTGGCCCATGGGCTCCCTTGTTCCATGGCAAGAGATGGGACTCTGGTTTTCCCCTTATCAGTGGAAGCACTGAGCCAGGATTAAAGCCCCACAGGCAAAAGTCCTCCTCCTCTCTGGATGCTCACTTCAAATTCCTCCTGCCATTCCTTAAAAGTGACTTGTTCCCCAGGCTTCCTTCCTAGCCCTGCTTCTCTTCTTATGCCATACCAGTGTTTCCTTTTTTTTTTTTTTTTTTTTTTTGTTCTTAAGATTTTATTTATTTATTCATGAGAGACACAGAGAGAGATGCAGAGACAAAGGCAGAGGGAGAAGCAGGCTTCCCACAGGGAACCCAATGCAGGACAGCATCCCAGGACCCTGGGATCATGCCCTGGGTCAAAGGCAGATGCTCAACCACTGAGCCACCCAGGTGCCCCCATACCAGTGTTTCCAAAACCACATGCAATTATTTGGGAAGCTTGGGGCAAAACACAATAAAATGTATTCCTTTGGCCAGGATCTCATGTCTCCGAATCTTTACTTGGCCAACGTTTTTGAGAATTTCAAGGAGAATGCTGCTTATCTCCAAATTCGTCTCTTCTCCTCCTTCCCCTAAACCTGCCCTGTCTTGAAGAATGGCTCATCACACACCAGGTTTCCCAAGCCACAGATCTGGGATTCACCTTGGATTCTGCTGCTTCCCTTAAGCCCAGAATTCCCTCTGGATAGAATGAAGATTATTCCTTGTTGTAATATTTATTTATTTAACAAATATTTGCTGAGCATACTTTAGATAGTATCTGGCTTGAGAGGCTTACCCTATAATCCCAAGGACAGGACCCATACACACGAAAAGGTCAGTCACAACCTGAGCTGTATCACAAGGTAATAAATAAATATGCATTACAGATAATATGCTGCAGGCTCATGGAGAAACATCTTTGTGGGCTGAAGAGGTCAGGCAAGGAGTCAGGGAAGTACTGTTCTGTTGCTTGGAAACAGCTTTCCTAATGGAAGGTAATTTAAAGTGGCTATCCAAAAGGCCTCGGAGGATGTGAACACTGGAAGACATGTAAGCAGTCATTTGCCAATACTCTCATTTTACACAGAGGAAGCTGAGACACCCCCAGCCCTACCTCCACCCTCACCCCCTCACTCCCTACCTCCAGAGACCAAATGATAGATGAATGAATGCAGTAGAGCTGCATTCATTCAGTATTTATTGAGTGCCCACTGCATGCAAAGGCATAGCAGAGGCTACAGTCATGCAAAACAGCAGGCAAGGTGAGAGCAATTACCAAAGGGCACATGCTGTCTAGTAAGAAACTGACCTGTGTCAAAGCAGCTCAGGAACAGGGCTGTGATGGCAAAGTTGAGGGACCCACTGGTGGGTTATAATCTGGGTTACTAGTCCTTCCACTTACCCTTGAAAATACAAGAATTAAAAGAGTTAATCACAGGTTAGTTATTTCTGCTTGGTGAGTAATGAGGGTGGAAGAAGTCACTACCACCCACAGTGCCCGATCATCCCATCAGATCTCCAGGCAGGAGATGCTGAAGAAATCTTTACTGTGTCCACTCAAGGGAAGGTGACGTGGCCTGAATTATTGTGAAGTGGAAACACTGCAGGTTGGTATTAGGACAACACAGGGCTGGGGGAAAGTATCACCTTCAGGGTTGTTTTTGGTTTGTTTTTTTTTTTCCCTGCTTCTAATTGAGTTATTTTCTAAATGTCCCTCTAACAAATTCAGAGAAGGGAACTTCCATAGCCACAGCCCAATCTTAGGAAGACAATGACATGGGGTTTTTACTCCCAAGGAAGCCTAACAGGAAAAGCTAACCAAAGGGGTGAAAATACATTTATCTTCCTGAAAATGAAGGCACACTCCTGGAGAAATTGCCGAAGACAGGAAAAAAGTCACAGCTGTAGATAAACAGGAACTGGTTTTGCAATCCCAGGAGAGGAGAGGTTTCCAATTCTGTGCTTTCTGGATGCCAGGCAGGAGTTTGAAGTAATCTATTTCTCATTGTTTGTAGAATCTCCAAAGTCGGTCCTGAAAGTGGCCTCATTGCCTTAGTCCCCCTGTTCGTGCCCTGAGCATCTGTGTGCTCCCAGCACAGCTTGAAATTAGTGTACTTTTTTCATCTTTGTCTTTAGTTTTTCAACAAGCCAGGAGAGACCCCTGGGGACCAGAAGGACCTGCGCACTGGACTGATGTCGGGAGCCTGAGGCGGGGCTTCATTATCCTGGCCCGGCCTGGCTTTGCATGCAGAGAACAACCTGTCCCTAGAGAGGAGTTTTAAAATAATAATATGTAGTGTGAGATGAGATCATAGATATGAAAGCTCTTCTTTGAAGTTAAAAAATTATCAGCCTGCAAATGGGCAGTACTGAGATTACTTATTAATGAATGTATTTGATACTGTCTTTGTCCAGCTCCTAGGCAGATTTGCATGCATTCGTTTAAAAACACAATCATCAGCATTATGGGTTATAGACTAACATAGAAATCTAATGACTAATAAACACTAATACTTACACAGCTGTACAGAGGAGGCCACATGGCCGATCTATTTCATCACCAACCAAAAGGAGTTAAAAATTGATATCACAAGAGACTCTCTTCCTTCCCTACAGTGTGAGAGACAAAGGAATGCCTGGGGGTGGGGGCAGGGGATGCTCTTCCCTCTCCTGCCTGCTAAGTGTCAAAAAGGATAGGAACTCCCAACGGAGCCCTCCCAACCCAGCAGTCACAAATTATTTAGCACACCAGCTCCGGAAAGGTGAGTGTTGAATAGCATTGTGAGGTGACCTGCTAAGGAATTTTTAAGCAGAAGGGCTATAGAGTTTAGCATACAATCCTATAGTCTTGCAATATATGACTCACTTGTTGTGTTTGACATTCCTTGTCAAGTGGGGAACAGCACTGGTATCCCCAGCACCTAGCATAATGCCTGGCACAAAGCAGGTATTTTGTAAGATGAATGAATAATTGGAAAACTTGACTCTGTTCAGCAGCCAGTCCAGTGCCACAAAATCCCAATCTCCCCATCACCATACATTCTTCATAGGCCACTCTGGCGTCCTCTGATTCACACCTATAAAATTCTGAACTGCACAATGATGGGAATGTAGAGCTCAAGACACACAAAAGTGCTGGAAGGTCTAGAGGCCTATTGTGGGTCCACTGCCTTGTTCTCACTTTCCCCACCCAGCACCGTGTTGCAAGCTTAGTATGGCCATCGTGCACTCTGTAAAGGTGGGGTCCTGCCCCACTCTGCCTTTGACCCATCTGAGGATTTGACACATATGCCTTCTGTGCAATCTCACTCAACAAGCATTTTTAAGAATCCAACTGCATATGTTATGCCATGCCAGGCGCAGTGGAGAAGAGCAGAAATTAGAAAATATGACCTCTGATCTCAAGAGCTAAGGTTATAGTAAGGGAAACTCTGCATTATTCTTTACTTATTCTACAAGTGTTTGTTGGGCATTATGTGCTAAGTACTGTTCTAAGTGCTGGGGATTCAATGTGAAGAACCTCCCTGCTCTTATGATGCTGATAGTCCAAACGGAGAAGACAAAAAGTAATCATACAGACAGATACATAATACAAATTCAGATAAGTGCTGTTAAAATGAAATGAGGTCATGGAAAAACTATTTTATCTGAGATCTTAATAACAAGACTTGAGAACAGAGTTCCAGCCAGAGGGAAGAGCAAGTTCAAAGTCGTGCGGGTGGGAACTCAAACTTGAAGAGATCAGTAATACTGGCTGTCTGTTCACTCCATGCCCTTCACAATTTCCCTTTGGGAGCAGACATGGGGTTGGATGTAAGACAATCTACCTTAGGGAAGCTACAGCATCCTACATGGTCACTAAATTTGACTAGAATTGTTCAATTCCTTTGGAGGAGGTAAAGCCCATGTCTTCTCCTGCAGAGCTCTTTTTGGATTGAGCGGTGAAAAATCGATAAGATCCACAGACAGGCACTCAGGAACCACAGAAGGCTGCAGGTAGTAGGTGACTTTGGGAAGCGACACTGAAGCTGCCACTACAGTATAGAAAGAATCTGGGATGAGTGTTAGGAGCAGGTGGCCATTTCCTCCATGCAGGTGATGTTTTTGCAAAAGGGAGCAACGCTTTGATCTGTGTAGGATGCGAGGCATTTTCCAAATTCCATCTAGGACAACATGGTATTCTGTGTGGCTCTCAGTTTCTGTGAAGCAAGAAGCAATGAAATAAACCACATGGAAGAACAAGAAACAAGAAGAATGGGTGCTCCCTACAATCCCACAGAGGCAGGTTAGTTCACATCAAGACAGGGATCCGATCAGCTCACTGAAGACAGAGGTACCAGGTGAGCACAAGGAGGTCACACTTTGATGTGTATTTGTTTGAGCCATTTTTCAGAATTATTTCACATCAGAGACTCTTTGTACAAGCTTGCAATCATCCTGAATATAAGATGTTTATTGAATGGTATAAAATATAATGCACATCAATGAATCAGTCATGTGGTTTCTCTACAAGGGGGTATCATTAGTTAGACTTCTGTTGATAATATAATCATAACCCCTCCCTCTAAGGATTAAATTTTAAATGTATCCTTCCAGCAAAGGCACGATGAATTGAAAAAAAAGAAGAAAAAAAGGTGATACAAGGACGTCTTCTAAAATGAAAGACTTATTAAACCCTCACCTGGGTTACACAGTTCTCACTAACAAGCTTAAGCATTGCTTTCATTCTATGTGATTTATTTTCATGGGGGCTAATAGACTGGTGGGGGGTTTCCACCATTTTATTTGTGAAGAAAACTGTGTTCTGATTCTTAGATCAGACACAGGGAGGCAGCAGTGAGCCAATGAGGCGTCTAAACAATGGCAACCACTGAAAGTTTGACTCTGGATGTTGAGAAGCAACCTGGCTGTTTAAAATAATTTACCCGAACAGAAACACTTTATTTAAAAGGCTTTAGGGGGATCCCTGGGTGGCGCAGCGGTTTGGCGCCTGCCTTTGGCCCAGGGCGCAATCCTGGAGACCCGGGATCGAATCCCACGTCGGGCTCCCGGTGCATGGAGCCTGCTTCTCCCTCTGCCTGTGTCTCTGCCTCTCTCTCTCTCTCTGTGGCTATCATAAGTAAATAAAAATTAAAAAAAAAATAAATAAAATAAAAGGCTTTAGGGACACCTGAGCGGCTCAGTGGTTGAGAGTCTGCCTCTGGCTCAGGTCGTGATCCCAGGGGCCTGGGATCGAATCCTGCATGGGGCTCCCTGTGAGGAGCCTGCTTCTCCCTCTGCCTATGTCTCTGCGTCTCTGTGTTCTGTGTCTCTCACGAATAAACAAAATCTTTTTTAAAAAAGAAGACTTTAAACATTAGAAGAATTTACTGTTGTAGCTTATGTTTTCTGTTCCCTGTTAGAGCTTGATTTCCTTACCTCCCAAATGTTTTTTGCTTTTCCTACTGACGATTTTCTGTTTTAAGATTTTTCTTATTTCCAAGGCATCTCCACACCCAACGTGGGGCTCGAACTTACCACCCTGAGATCATAAGTTTCCTATGCTGTACTACTGAGTGAGCCAGTGGATCAGGATGTCCCTAGCCCAGTAGCCCAGAAAGCAAGCTCCCCGAGGTGCACAAGTAACAAGGACCGCCTCCTGGGGGAGCCTCCTGACAGCGCCCCTCAGGGCAAATTGGTTTCCAAGGGCCCCTCCTTAGGAGAGAACACAGGGCACTTCCTCTTCCTCCCCAAAGAGGAGTCTTCTCATTCCTGCCCATCTGAGAACCGACTGGGCACCGCAGACTGGTACCACGGCCAGTCTGTCTTTAACCCCCAAGTGAGGGTGAGAGAGACGCCTGGAAGCAAAGGATGGGGGTGTTTACTGAGCACAGGCTGGTGGAGCCCAAGGGGATATTGGGAATGACACCCCAGCAAAAGGGAGGGGCTGGGCTCACTCCCCACGTGGCTCTGGAGCAGCCCGCAAGGAGCACCCAGGACAGTCCTCCCTTGCTGCGCCTCACAACAGGCCTTTGTTAGGCCGGCAGGCTGGAGTTTATTTTTAGGCTCCTCCCAGGCTGCCCTGCTGGCTCTGGCCCTGGGCTTCCCCTCGCCCAGCTGTTGCTTCTGCTTGCCCAATCCCTGGCCCAGCTGTTGCTTCTGCTTGCCCAATCCTTGACCCACGGGGCGGGGGCTGTGCTTCCCTCTGCCCTTGTCTGGCGTGACGAGCCACAGGAGTGATGGTAGCTGGGGAAGGTGGCACCTGGGCTGAGGTCCCTCCTTGTACCCACATCCCCGTGCCCAGCCCAGCCCCAAAGAGGCCAGCCTTCCCTCATCTCACTGTGGGCCTCCAACCCAGGCCTTCCTTTCTTTCTTTTTATTTATTTTTTATTTTTTTTATTTATTTATGATAGTCACAGAGAGAGAGAGAGAGAGAGAGGCAGAGACACAGGCAGAGGGAGAAGCAGGCTCCATGCACCGGGAGCCCGACGTGGGATTCGATCCCGGGTCTCCAGGATCAGGCCCCGGGCCAAAGGTAGGCGCTAAACCACTGCGCCACCCAGGGATCCCCCTTCCTTTCTTTCTTTTTTTATTTTTTATTTATTTATGATAGTCACACAGAGAGAGAGAGAGAGAGGCAGAGACTCAGGCAGAGGGAGAAGCAGGCTCCATGCACCGGGAGCCCGACGTGGGATTCAATCCCGGGTCTCCAGGATCGCGCCCTGGGCCAAAGGCAGACGCCAAACCGCTGCGCCACCCAGGGATCCTCTCTTTCTTTCTTTTCTTTCTTTCTTTCTTTCTTTCTTTCTTTCTTTCTTTCTTTCTTTCTTTCTTTCTTCCTTCCTTCCTTCCTTTCTTTCTTTCTTTCTTTCTTTCTTTCTTTCTTTCTTTCTTCTTTCTTTCAGGTTTTATTTATTTATTCATGAGAGACAGAGACATAGGCAGAGGAGAAGCAGGCTCCCTGTGGGGAGCCCCATGGGGGACTTGATTCCAGGACCTGGGGATCATGACTTGAGCCAGGGGAAGACACTCAACCACTGAACCACCCAGATTCCCCAACTCAGGCATTTCTAAATCGCAGCCTCCCTGACTAACAGGGGTGGGTGGCCTGATTGCCTAGAGCATCCTGAAATGCTAGGCTCTCCTTACTGCTCTTTGAGGATGGACCCTTTCTCCCAGGGTCATCAAGGAGAAGGACACAGCCTAGAATGAAACTCTAAAGCCTGCCCTCCTTTCTGGGTGCCTACACCCGCAGACTATCTCTGATGGAAAGGGTTCCTGGACGGGTCATATTTTAAGTTGTTTTCTTCCTTCCAGTGTTGTCTCTCTGGACAAATCCAGGAGTAATTTTACACTTCTGATGTTTTGAGCATGGTTGTAGCCCTACTGAACCTGCAACTGCAAGCTTCCCTGTGTGTATTTTTAAATCTGCACAGAAGCAGAGATTGCCTATGGGAAATAGGCAGTTTGTGTTTGTGTTTTTAATTTCTACCCTTCTGCATTGTTTTTACCTTTTCCCAAGACATGAATTATTTCATCATGTTTGAAAAGGAAAGAATGAGGACAGCTCTGAGTAAAGTCAGGGCCTTTGCCATGTTGGATATACCCTTTGCCAGAAAAGCACAGCAGGTTTTTTCTCTTCCATTCTTAAAAATATGCTTCAATTCTTGCTTCTACTGTTGTAGTCTCCTTTGCTAAAAGAATATAAGTGCCAGTCCTGTCCTGAGGGCTTCCTAGTTGCCCAGCGTCCTGCCCGCCCTCCCATCCCCCATCCCCACACACTGCATTTTTCCTCTTTTTCAGAAGCATGATGCTATCAGGCCCAAGAATTGGCCAGGGAGGAGCTCACTACAGACAGGACCACTCAGAAAGACGGTAAGATAAGTCCACATTGTATACGATACTTTGAAAAAGCAAATTGTCAGGAGAGTAGGAGAGAACTGGCTCCTCTTTATTTTAACACTTTGTCCTTTGATTTGCATTCTCTCTGTAATCCATTCAGCCTCTAAACACTCCCTGAACACCCACCCTGTGCTTGGCTCTCTGCAGTTCCTGGATTACCAAGGGAGGGAGCCACACCCTGCACCCAGAGGACCACACATTCTGTGTGGGATACAGCTAAGTGGTGAGTGGGTGGGGGCCACAGAGCCCCCAGCCTTGCCCTGTCCTGCCAGCCTGGAAGCCTTGCCCGGTCCTTCCAGGTCCTGGAAGGTTCTCAGGAGGAGGAGATGCCTGAGCTGAGTCTTAATGGACTAGTTGGCCACGCAGAAAATGAGAAAGGCCATTCCCCAGGTGGGCAACATGGCATAGTGACAGGGTCCTTCTGTCATTGAGCTTTTCTATACATCATGGCCCCATTCTGAACACTTGGCATGTGTCCTACACTTAGTTCTCACAACCTTGTGGGGCAAGTGCTCTTATGACTTCATTTTATTTTTTTTTTAAGATTTTATTTATTTATTCATGAGAGACACACACACAGAGAGAGAGAGAGAGAGAGAGAGAGAGAGAGGCAGAGACATAGGCAGAGAAAGAAGCAGGCTCCATGCAGGGAGCCCGATGTGGGACTCGATCCCGGGACTCCAGGGTCATGCCCTGGGCAGACGATGGGCATCAAACCACTGAACCATCCAGGGATCCCTTATGACTTCATTTTAAAGCTCAGGTCCCTGAGGCACAGAGGATGGAGTGATTTTTCGAGGTCACACACTGAGTGAGTGGTGCAGTCAGGATTTGAACTGAGGGAGTCTGGCTTCAGAGCCCTTGCTCTAACCCCCAATGATCCTCCAGTTTGGGTCATTCTGGAAGTGAGAAGTGGCTGGAACAGAGTTGCAGAAGCTGGGTGGAAAGGTGGGCAAAAGCCACAGGATGCTAGGGGGCCCAAATTTTATACTGATAATGGGGAGATGATTGGAAACAATGGGGAGTCATTATCAGATTTGGGTTTTAGAGAGATCTGTGTTTCTGGAAGGATTGGTGGGGCAAAGCTAGGGCAGCAGTAAGGTGGCTGTGAGCCATCTGATGCAAATGAGGCTGTCAAGCCAGGTGGAGAAGGCAGATGACTCTGAGTTCTACTGAGAAGACAAGGTCTGATGCTCAGCACCCAGTTTAGGTGACTGGATGGTGGGGGGGGGGAGCTCTGCTCAGGTATGCTGGGAAAACGGCAATAATAAGATCAGGCTGTGAAGGAAGAGGAGGAGCCAATCAGGGGCCTCCATGTGGACAGAAGGACCCTAATTAGGTCAGTGGCCGGAGGATTGGAAAGGAGGAAGCATGTGCCAGAGATCATTTTAAAGCGGGCATTCTTTACTTGGAAAGAACTCAAGGGGTTTGTAAACTTGTGGGGGGGGGGGGAATATTATATCTTTATTTTTACTTTTCTCTTACTAAAGTGTGTTTTATTCTCTGATGATTAATATAAGAACACTACTGTAGCAACGTTAGCAATATTTATGGCTTTGTCCTTAACAGAAATTACAGATTTTTCACATCACATTTCACCGAGAATCTGAGTATTGTTTGTGTTCATCACTACTTGAAAATGATGGTAATTAGACCTGACATTGGATCTGAGTATTTAATAGTATATTAGTGCATTATTACATGTGTTACCATACCAAAACTTTTTATAACTTTGGAAACTATATTTTCAAAAAATTATTCCTTTTGTGACCCTTTGTATTGTTTCATGCTCTAAAAAGCATTATTCTTGAAGCAATCCAAAGTCTTCCCCACACAGTCAAGAGGCTTCATGGTTCAAAAACAAAAAAAAGGTTAAGAACACCTAACTGAAAGGTAAATAAGTAATGCTTGTTAATGATTAGCGATGAGGTGTGAGGGGGAAGGAGGAAAGCCTGGAGTCTTCAAGAGTACCTTAGCAATCAACGGTGGCACCTTCTACCCTGGAGAACATGGGTAAGGAGAGGTGTAGGAAGGATGTGAAGGAAGATCTTCATTTGTGAAGGTGTTAGGTACAAGAAGCAGTTGGAGCTTTCTAGTGGCAAGCTGGAAATGTGGCTACAAAGTTCAGGAGCAACCACGGGAATAGAAATCTCATTGCAGAGTCCACAGCAGAGATTTGTGAGAGAGCAAACAGGCACATCCAGGAAGAGTGTGTGAGATGGGAGACCAATGATCTGAGCCGGAGCCTGGGGGACACTGGCAGGGAACCCAGGAACCCAGGAAGCAGAGGAGGCAAAAAAAGAGACCGAGATCAAGTGGTCCAAGGGGAAGGAGGTGAATGGGGAGAACCGGCCATGGGGGCCAGAACAGAAAGGATGCAGGAGAGGGTGGTGAAGACATTGGCAGAGGCAGCGGAGAGGCCTCATTAGATGAAGACTAATCCGAGGCCAGAGGCCAGCAGTGGCAAGTCTAGGGGACGATTCCCAAAAGCTGCAAGAAACCAGATCTCAATGCAATGAGGAATGAGGAAGCGGAGGCCCTATATCTGAGCTTGTCTTTCAAAACATTTAATGAGGAGAGAGGGCAAGAGTCAGGAAGCCTCTAAAACAGAGGAAGGCAGGGGGTGGGCGTCAGAGTCAAGGGATGACACTTTTGAGCATGCTTGCTCAAAAGGAAGCCAGCAAGGAGCAGGAACATGCTCATCCAGAGGTGGGGCCATCAGTGAGGAGAGAGAGTCACTGGAAGAGGTGGGTGATAGGGTCAGAGGCCAGGGGCCATCAGTGTACAGATGAAGGGAATGAGAAGGGCCATCCACTCCCCTTCTGAGACAAAGGATGGTAAGTACAACAGAACACACAGATCCATCTGGGAGAGGTGAGAAGGAAAAGCCAAGGCATTCCCTCATTCCTGTTTCCTCCTGATGGAAGTAGGTCCAGGCTTGCGTGCCTGTTCGGGAGGAGGGCCTGTTTAAGAAAAAACACACAATTTACAAAATCAAAGTGAGGGACAAAGTGGATATTGTTTAGAATGAGAAAAGAAATCACACAAATTATATGATTTATATTTGTTGACTGGCATGTCCCTACTATACTTTATTTTCCCCTACATGTATGGCTATAGACTCTGATCATCTCTAAAGTGAAAATAACTTTGTAATATTTTCTAAAGAGAGAGTAGAAGAAGAATTCAATGATTTCTTCTCATGTGCTTGGTTTAAATTTATTTCTCTACTATTGATGGGTGGGATGCATAAAGCTCACAACTTCACACACAGACCACCTGCTGTTTGTGGTACTGCTATGGGGTTCTGGTCTGCAAATGCAGGAATTACAATTCTCTCTAATATGATTCCCATTAAAATAGAAAAAAACAAGTTTAAAGTGTGTCTTAGCTTAGGCTGCTATAACAGAATAGCCTAAACTGGGTGGCTTAAACAACAGACATTTATTTCTCACAGGTCTAGAGACCATGAAGTCTGAGATCAGGTGCCAGCAGGGTCAGATTCTGGTCAGAGCCCTCTTCCTGTCTTGCAGATGGCTGCCTTCTCACTGTATGCTCACACGGCAAAGAGAAAAAGAGCAAGGTCTCCAGTCTCTCTTTTTTTAAAGCTTTTATTTATTTATTCATGAGAGACACACAGAGAGAGGAAGAGACATCAGTGGAGGGAGAAGCAGGCTCCGTGCGGAGAGGCTGATGTGGGACTTGATCCCAGGACCATCACGCCCTGAGCCGGAGGCAGAAGCTTAACCACTGAGCCACCCAGATGCCCCACATTCCTGTTTTTATGTTATCAATCCAGTCAGTTAGATTATTTTCCAGTGGCTCGTAGGACTCAGATCATGTGTCATTCAGACTTACACTTTGGATCACACCCTGAGCTGAAGGCAGATGCTCAACCACTGAACCACCCAAGTGCCCCTCTTCTGTCTCTTCTTAGAAGGCCACTCACTCCATCATAAGGACCCTACCCTCATGACCACATCTAAACTGAGTTAGAAGGCCCCATCTCTCAATACCATTATGTTGGGTGTTAGGACTTCAACATATAAAGGGGGGAAAGTCACATAAACATTCAATCCATCAAAACGCATTAATAATTATTAATGTTGCATTATCTAGTATGTTCCTGACAGGGAAGGATTGCTGCCTTGACTATGCCCTGAGAACCAAATCCTTTGCTTATAATTTTATACATCAAAGTATTACAAGAACTTTCCAACTTTCCAGAAGACCAACTTCTGGCTCTGTACATTTCAAACCCTGGTTTCCCCTCTACCCCTGCACATCTGCTGTCACCCTATATGGGACACATTCCCTTCACCCGGTCCTACCCTGCACCTATGGCACGCGCAGTGGGTGGTAGGAGGCCTGGAAGCTGCCTCTACACTGTGATGGCCAGCAGTGACTGAAACTGGTGTGGAAGTGACCAAACACATAGACGTTCCCCACTAAACTCAAACTAAATGTGTCTCCAATTTTATTTCCTTGGCTGAATCCCCAGATCCCTAAAGCCACCTCAGTGCTACGTAATATTGACGTCTTAACCAGTGCAATTAAAATATCTTATTTTAGGGGCACCTGGGTGGTTCAGTCGGTTAAGTGTCTGCCCTCAGCTCAGATCATGATCCCAGGGTCCTGGGATCAAGCCCCACTTTGGGCTCCCTGTCAGCTGGGAGCCTGTTTCTCCCTCTCCCTCTGCCTCTGCTCCCCCTGCTTATGCTCTCTCTAATAAAAAATAAAATCTTTTAAAAATTATCCTACTGAAAAAAAATATGTATCTTACTTTCGCAAACTTGATAAAAGCACCACATGAACACATTGCTAGGGCCTGTCTGAGGGCCCAGGAAGTGAGTGACTTCACCAAGCAAGGGGCATTCCCTTCAAGGTGATTCTATCTCTGCCTCGAGGGCACAGGCTGTGAAGGAGAGAGGTGAGAGCAATGATGAGACAGCTATTTAAACTAGCTGACTATTGTGTAGTGTCTATCAGGGGATATGTTACTTGTGTAGTAAGTCATTTAATCCTCTTAATGGTCCTGTGATATTGGTACTATGAAAATCTTCCTTTTACAGATAAGGAAACTGAGTCATAGAGACATTAAGCAACTTGTCCAGCGCCACACATATAGTAAGTGCCAGACCTATAGGATTTGAATCCAAGCAATCCGGCTCATACTTGTACCCAGTATGGGAAGCAGCCTCTCCACAGCATAGCTCACAACCTCCACTCCCTTCCTAGGATTCTATAGGCCCACCTATAACTTTCTGACAGTATATATTTTACTTATTTGCCTATTTTCCATTCCTTGCTACTAAAATATAAACTCTCTGAGGGCAGAACTGTTTATTTTCCTCACTACTGTATCCCTACACCTGCAATATTGCTTAGCCCACAGTGGATATATAGTAAATATTTTCTGTTTTTTAAAAATTCTTTTTTTTAAGATTTTATTTATTTATTCATGAGAGAGGCAGAGACACAGGCAGAGGGAGAAGCAGGCTCCATGCAGGGAGCCCGATGCGGGACTCAGTTCCAGGACCCGGGATCATGACCCTGAGCTGAAAGCAGACGCTCAACCACTGAGCCACCCAGGTGTACCTATTTATCATAAATTCTTTAGTATTCTTCTAAACTTTTTTAAAAAATATTTTATTTATTTATTTGAAAGAGAGAGAGCATGAATGAGGGAGGGAGGAAGGAGGGACAGAGGGAGAGGGAGAAGCAGACTCCCTGCTGAGCAGGGAGCCCAGATATGGGGTTCCATCCCAGGACCCTGAGATCATGACCTGAGCTGAAGCCAGATGCTTAACCAACCGAGCCACCCAGGCACCTCTATTCTTCTAAACTCTTAAAGAGGTAATCTATTTGGGGGGGGGGGGGAGAAGTAATCTATTTGGAAAACTGCAAAAGAAAGTGAAAATAAGAAATACATACCAAAAAATGGGGAAATTTTGGCCCACATGAAATCCGGGGTGGGGGAATGAATCTTACTATTTTTAATGTATATAATGTATTCAATACAGCTCTGTCCTAAGTGTCTGTGATTCGTGTTATCCAGTTCCATGTGTCTCACATCAGGTTGGTTACACAAGCAATCAATTAGGAGTGATCAGATGGTCTTGAATTGCAGGTCCTCTTGAGTGCCCGGTTGAAGTATGAAATTCAAAATTTGTATTAGCACCTGACTGCATGATTATGTGTTATGTGATTTTCTCCAGTAAAACTTGGGGCCAAAGAAAACAGATGGATCCAAAGTTGAGGATTTGTTGACTGGCTGTGCCATTAAGTCAAAGGTAAAGAGCTTGTATCTGATAATGAGAATGTCCTTCAACCCAAGAGGGTTGGAGGCTATTAGTTGGGGAGGCTGAAGGCCAGATGCCTTGGCAAGACTGAAAATGGGTGAGTACCTGAGGGGCTCAGTCCGTTAAGCAGCTGACTCTCAATTTCCACCCAGGTCATGATCTCAGGGTCCTGAGATTGAGCCCCATGTCAGACCCCAAGCTCAGCAGGGAATCGCTTCAGGATTCTGTTTCTTGCTCTGCTCCTCCCCCTGCTCACTCTCTCACTAAAATAAATAAATAAATCTTAAAAAAAAAAAAGACTAAGATGGGAGGGATGGTGGTTAGGGGAGGGAGGGTATAGGGTTGAGGTCAGAGTGGAATTTCAAAGTTTAAGATGCCAGAGGTGAAACAGTTCTAGGTGATGACAAGGTCTTGTAACAGGATAGGAGATATTGATGACAAGTGAACAGAGCTCTCAAATGAGTCATAGGATATGAGAAAATTTGATATTATATGAGGTAGGCACTAATGCGTAAGTTTATTAGCTTGAGCAATGATTTGTAAACTGTAAAGCCAGCCTTAAATATCATATAGTATTTAAATATCACCTCTAATAATCTACTTTTGATTGACAATACTTTATTTCTGATCTTTCTAAAATAATAATCCTCCCCAGGGATCCCTGGGTGGCGCAGCGGTTTGGCGCCTGCCTTTGGCCCAGAGCGCGATCCTGGAGACCCGGGATCGAGTCCCATGTCGGGCTTCCAGTGCATGGAGCCTGCTTCTCCCTCTGCCTGTGTCTTTGCCTCTCTCTCTCTGTGTGTGACTATCATAAATAAAAATTAAAAAAAAAAAATCCTCCCCAAATTAAACCAGGATACTAGCATTATCTCAATTCAGTAGGCTTATAAAGTCAGGGCTGTTTTGCTTGTTGAAGAATTAATTCTGTTCATTTGCAGATAAACACACACCAAAGAAGTATTACTTCATAGCTCCAGATTAAGTCCCTTTTAAGATGATACTGAAGAATCCATATTTCATTGGGTGTTCCAAATATCATAGAAGATCTGTAGTCTCCAAAAGTGCACATTCTAAGGCTACAAGACCCTCAATAAATGCACAAATATAATGTTAAACAATGGTGGGATGGATAAAAGTACTTATATCTCCCAGACACCCTGTCCATGAAGAGCTCCCATTACCAATATAACCGGCTGATTTTCCAAGAAACAAAAAACTTTACTAGGTATTCTCCAGTGGCTTTTAAAAAAGATAATAGAGGCTTGAAATTGGATGTAATGTCCAATGGGGAGTAAGATTTCCACTTCTTTCTCTATCAGGTGCAGCTGGGGATAGGCAAAGAAATGTTTTGTTTGGTTTTTCAGGTTTTTTCATCCAGTACTTAGCCTGAAACATTAAAGAATGATATCAGAAATCCCAGATCAACTGTAGCCAGTGAGGAAATTTATTTTACTTTAAGAGTATTCATCATAAAAGAGCCAATTTGTATGTTCATTAAATTCACCTGAAATGATAAGAAGTCTTAAAGAAGTCTTTCAAAGTGGGGGTTTTGTGAAAGGCTTTTGCCCTTGCACCCTTTTTTTTTTCTTTTAAGATTTATTTATTTATTCATGAGAGACACAGAGACTTAGGCAGAGGGAGAAGCAGGCTCCCCACGGGGAGCCTGACATGGTACTGGATCCAGGATCCTGGGATCATGCCCTGAGCCTAAGGCAGATGCCCAACCTCTGAGCCACCCAGGTGTCCCAACTTTTTTTTTTTTTTTTTTTAGACTTTATTTATTTATTCATGAGAGACACTGAGAAAGAGGCAGAGACATAGGCAGAGGGAGAAGCAAGTTCCCTGCAGGGAGCAGGATGCAGGACTCAATCCCAAGACCCTGGGATCATGACCTGAGCTGAATGCAGACGCTCACCCATTGAGCCATCTAGGCATCCCACCATTGCACACTTTCTAACCAGGGAGTAACTGAGCAATTTCTTCTCTTCCTGCTTTGGAGGGAAGATGGACAGGACCTGGGTAGTGTAGAAGTTAGAAGTGGAGGAATCCATGCGCCAGATCCTACATGTGAAGTAATTTTTAGATATTTTATGGAGCTAGGGAAACAATTTTGCCCTTTCCATTTTTCCCTACTGAGTCTTCCATATCTCCAAGACAGATGGAGCACATGTAACAAAACCAACCAAATGCAGAGAATGCAATCTGGGATATTAAAAATAAAATCTTTTCCAAATCTTCACAGGCTCCTTTAAAAACACTTCTACCCAAGTGCTAAAGCAGCTAACAGAGGTGTCTAAAAATGGAAAGAAGAGGTGCCCCAAGGGTTCTTTTTTCAAAACCAGTCAGCATTAATATTTACTTCTCAGGAAGGGCTCTATATACAATCAGCAAATATGACCAAATTTAGTCATATGTGGATTGAAGATGAATATATCCTAGAGAGCTCTCCATTAAGAATCTTTAAATATAACAATGTTGAATCCAATCCAGAACTAAGGCAAACGAGCAAATGCAGCTAATACCCAAGTATAATGTTAATATTTCAACTGGCTCCAAATAAACATTCAGTACCATTATATTATTCAAAGAAATCAGTAAAGAAAATATGATTAGCTGGATTTTGACATTGTATTGTTTGCCCTAAGTATAAACTCCTTATTAGACACCTTGTAGCTTATATTTTACATTTTCGTAGTATTTTAATATTATAGTTTCTTAATATTTAAACGTAAGAACCTATCAATCGTGGCTCCTGGGTTTTTAATTTTCTATGTAAAACTAATTTATTCTGAACCGTATGTAATTTCAGATTTTCTAGGGGTAGATTAACCTCACAAGATTGTGTTCAGAAAAAAAAAATTGTGTTCAGATATCACTATTCCATTCCATCATCCAAAGAATACATCAATATTCAATTAAATGTAAATAAAATTAATTTTTTCTCCTTTTTTCCACCGGGGTGTATAAGTAAATTGTTTGAAATGTATTACTGATGGAAATTAAATGTTAATTACTTACTTCTTAGTTTGTGGAATCTCTGTGCACTGGAAACTTATCTAGGTGCTGGGGATACTAGCCATGAACAAGGCACAGTCAGGCTAATGGGGGTGGGGGGGGATTGGGGGGTGGAGAAGACTGGCAACAGCTCTGTAAATAAGCAAATGAATGAATAAGAGCATTTCAGACAGTGTTGAGTACTGTGAAGGAAAGGAAATCTGCTAATGGTATAGAGGATGCTGAGAGAGGGTGAGGGGCAGGGAACAGGGTGGTTGGGGAATTGGAGGCAGTCATGTTTGGATCCCTGGAGGGGAAGGAGCCAGCAATGCAAAGAGCTGGGGGTGAGGATGGGGTACCTCTGGCAAAGGAAACGACTAATGCAGGAAGGAGCTTGGTATGCCCCTATGACCGAAGTGTGGCCCGTGGGGCTGGACTTTGGGGAAGAGTAGTGAGAGATGAGATGCGGGTGTTAGGCAGAGCCAGCTTTTGTAGTAAAGATTTGGAGTTTATTCTAAGAGTGAGAAGAAGCCACAGGAACTGACTGCGTACTTTTAAAGATCACTCTGTCTCCTGCGAGGCAAATGGATGGGACAAGGGCAGGAATGGAAGCAGGGAGACCAGCTGGATTGATGAGAGAGTCTAGGAGAGCCACAATGGTGACCCCAAGTGGGCTGCTGGCAGTGGCCCTAGTGGAGATGGTGAGAAGTGTTCAAATTCAAAATATATTTTAGAGATACAACCTAAAGGACTTGCTGGTAGTTAACTGCATTTTCCCAAACTAAGTTCTCTCTCTTGAGCCACACTTCCAAAGCTTTTCTGAAACAATTTTAGGTTCTGAGCTCCTTGCTCTTACCTCCCTATGCATATGCATGTAAATGCATGCACACCATTTAGGCCTCAGGAAAATGCCACCCTGCCCCCAAACCTCTTAAATCACAGTTGGTCCAGAGGGCTTATCTAGCCTTCCTTCCAATGCATCAAGTACAGATCAGCTGCTTTTCTGTCTGCAGATCTCAGAAATGACTCTCCACACCGCCTTTCCTAGGTCTTGTCACCTTACCATCCATACCCTCCGACAGACTCCTAGGGACATTCCCAATCATTTCATATTTGTGCATGACTTTTCAAAAGCCCAAGACTTCTGCTCCCCCCCCGCCCCGGGGGGATTTTCCTAGAAGCTACAGCAGCCCCAATAACATTATCAAGGCCCAGCTCAATGCTGGGGTCTTCACCAGCCTGTTATGTCACAAAGTGCCATCCTACAGCTGGGAAAACCAGGAATGTAGACATGTTTGCAAACTGTGAAACAATACCCACCTGGGTTTTCAGTCAGGTGAAACTGGGCTCTTAACCTCTTGCTTCTCCAGGAACTGTGGCCCCAAGAACTTGGTTAAGCATCATAATTAGAATACAACTCTTGGAGGCATCTGGATGGCTCAGTCAGTTGAGCGTCCGACTCTTGGTTTCAGTTCAGATCATGGAGTCAGCTTGTCCTTCTCCCTCTGCACCCCCCTCCCCCAGCTTGCTCGTGCTCTCTCTCTCTCTCTCTCTCTCTCTCTCTCTATATATATATATATATATATATATATATATATTTTTTTTTTTTTAAAGCACAACTCTGGAGCCAGATTGCCTGAAATCGAATCTGAGTGTCACCAGATTTTATTTGCTTGACTTTGGACAAAACACTTCACCTCTCTCTCTGTGCTCTGTCCATCTGTAATTGGAGATAACAATATCTGCCACTTAAGGTGGGGAGGAAGGGAGGTACTGTGTATAAAGTGCTTAGGATGGCACCTGGCATAGAACAAGTGCAATATAAGTGTTAGCTATCACCCGCACTATCTTCCTGTCTCACCCACCAAGGTGTCACCCTCATTTCTTATTTGTGCATCGAAAATTCAGTTCTATGATTGTGGAGACATTACCCAGCCCCCTGGGGGTGGTGCACATAGGTAGATGTGGTTAGAAGAGAGCACATTGGGGTCATTACAGAGGAGCATGGTGGGGCAAAGTGATAAGGTGAGCTCACTGAAGAGACACTTAATAAGTTGTGATTAATTTACTCTGAATAATGCATCCACTTGAAGGCATTTTTAAAGCATTCTTCAGATTAAATTCCCTACCATTCTGAGGCTCATCTCACTGAACAGGAAGTGTGTGGAATGGGCAGGGAGAGCCTTTTTTTTTTTTTTTTTTTTTTTTTTTTTTTTTTTTTTTGAGAGCCTGTTTTTTGCAGTAACTCAGAGTTGAGTTTATGTATCTCAAGCTCTTGTCTTCATTTCATTGATTCACTATAGCTTTTGGGATGTTTGGCAGTTAAGCCAGATTAGCTGTGGTCACAACACATTACAGCAGGTTAAAATGATAGTTTTCTTCTTGTTCATGCTAGAAGTCCCCCATGGAAGGGACAAGAAGGTCTTGCTTACTGTGGAATCAGACTGGCAGAGGCCCCATCTCAATAGGCTTCCCGGATCATAGTGGAGAAGAAATGTGACAAACTGCATGTTGGCTCTTGAATTTTTACCTAAAAATGACCCATCATGTTGTTCATATTTCTTTTGTCAGAGTGAGTCATATGACTATGCTTAGGCTTAAAAGGGAGAGTATGTATGATTTTTCTACAGGGAAGTGCCTCCAAATACCTGGGGACAAGTTACCACAAAGAGTTAACTGAAAGTTAACAGAAAACCCCTCTAAAAGCAGCTTAAACAATTAAGGGGTTATTTTCTCATACAACAAGAAGTTTGGAGGTGGATCAAGGCTCAAGTTGGTAAATCTGGTAGCTCAAGGAGTCTTCAGGAACCCAGTTTATTGCCATCTTTTTACTTTTCCATCCTTAGGATATCCACAATATCTCTCCTCATGGTCACAGGATGGCTGCAGCAGTACCAGCCATCATGTGCAGACCAATAACATCCAGAGAAGAATACTTAGTGTTTCCTTCCACCAGTCTCATAGTATTAAGAAAAATCTTTCCCAGAACCTCCAGCTTACCTTGGTTCCTGTTGGCCATAATTAAATCAGATGACTATAACTTAGCCAGTCATGAGCCAAAGGAAAACCACTTCCTGGGATAAGAAAAGGCCTATTTTCCCTTTGTACAAACAACTCTGATTTCTATAAGAAATATGTCACTGAACATAAGAAATGAGGAAAACGTTAACCCAGTTTTACCAATTATGGTAAGCTCCTTTATTCAGGGTGTAAATAAAGAGGAACAACAATTAGGCCAGTATTTGTGCTTACATAATTATTCACAGTCAAATAACTATGGGCAAATAAAGCAAGCAAAACAAGCATCTAATGGGGAAGGATCATTTACCTGAGAGTCAGGGAAATAAGAAACTACTTGGGATTGATATTACATCCATCTCAAAAGAGTTAGCTAAAAGAATTCACCACTCCCTTCTTTGTGTCCACCCCCAACTATAGCCTAAATATTCTTTCTTCATCATTCACTCACCACACTTTATTGCCTTTATCTGTGTACCTGTCTCCAACTGCAAAACGATAAGCTCTTTGAAAGATGTGGCCTATTTCTTCTGTTTATTCCTGTGCATGCCAAAAATAATAATGGGTAACACCAGTTGATTGCCCACTGTGTACCAGAGCCCATTCTAAGTTCTAAATGTAATACAACTGTCCCACAAGGCATATGCTATTATCTATGCTTAATACATAAAGAGTTGGAGGGTCAAACAGTTAAGTCATTTGGCCAAATGTACACAATTATTAAATGATAGAACTGGGGATCCCTGGGTGGCTCAGTGGTTTAGCGCCTGCCTTTGGCCTGGGGCGTGATCCTGGAGTCCCAGGATAGAGTCCCACATCGGGCTCCCTGTGTGGAGCCTGCTTCTCCCTCTGCCTGTGTTTCTGCCTCTCTCTCTCTCTCTCTCTTTCTCCCTCTGTGTGTGTGTGTGTGTGTCTCATGAATAAATAAATAAAGTCTTTTTTAAAAAATGATAGAACTGAATTTCAAGTGAAGGTAGCCTAGTTGGGTTATGCATGACATATTTGCCCCCAAAATGGGTGAACCTAGTATGCTTTAATATACAATATGAACACGTGAGAGAACAGGAGTGAAGGACAAGTGATATTATCCTTTATTTACAAGTAGAATCTGAAATCAAGTATAATAGACTTAAATTATCTGAGGATGGAGATCACATATGTTTCCCTTGCTCAGTATGGTGTCTCTATCTCCTAGTATACTCTCTGGCACACAGTAGATCCTCATATGTTCCTGGAAGTAGAGGAGGGGGAATGGGAGGGAGGAAAGAAGGGAGGAAGAGGAGGAAGGAGGGAGAAAAAGAGAATGAATGAATAAACACAGTTAATGTTCTCTTTCTCTTGCTCCTTACATTTTCTACCATCTTTTCCTGTGTTATTTCTAGGAGTATTTTGGTGTCAAAAATCTACTTCTTACCTAAGGTAGAAAGAAGTATTGGTTGCTCTAAGTATCAAGGGTTCTCAAAGAGAAGTGTTTAAATGTAACATTGTTGCAGAGTAGGGGGACCTTCTGTAGCCCTATAAATTATTTGGCTTTTGAAACAATGTATCTTCTATAAAGTAGATTTTTTCCTTAAACTGAAACATTGTAACCGAAGCTTTTGCTTTTAATTGTGTGCTGCTTGAAATGTCAATACAGTGCATGGACATATTGAATTATTTTTTTTAAGTCAATGCAAGGCCATCAACAAATGAACAGCAATAATTAAGGAAATGGCCACTGTCAGTTGATGGAAATACTACTCTAGCAGTTCCTCCGCCAGTCACGTGTTACAGTAGATAAATGACAGGTTGGGAACACTAAAAGCATGATGTTTCTTCTTGTTTCAGCACCAGTATCATGGGGGTCTGCTTTTGCAGAATGCTCCAAAAAGTCATACAAATGTAATACATTAGATCTAATCTTCAGACCATATAGACCCGCACTCTAGTTTTCATCAGCAAAGTAAGATCCTGGTTAAACTGAATCATTGCGCTGTTGTCACAAGTGAATTTTAAGTGTTCTTCTTTTTTTTTTTTAAGTGTTCTTATTCTTAAAGGGTGTCGAAGTTTTTTTAAAAAAGATTTTATTTATTTATTTGACAGAGAGAGAGTAAGAGAGAACATGACCTGGAGGAGGAGCAGAGGGAGAGGGAGAAGCAGACTCCCTGCTAAGCAGGGAGCCCTGTGCGGGACTTGATCCCAGGACTGTGGGATCATAACCTAAGCTGAAGGCAGATACTTAATTTATTGACTGCCCAGGCAGCTAATTTTATTTATTTATTATTTTTTTTTTTTTTCAGGCAGCTAATTTTAAAAAGTGTTTCTGTGGTCTAACCTTGAACTAGAACTTCATGAGTCTCTGAATATCCCAATTTCCCCCAATATCCCATTTTTCATTGTTTTTTATTCTCAGATGATTTTCAGATTTCATTCAAAAATTTTTTGAGTTATTAGGGATTTTTTTTTCAGACGTCTAATCCAATTTCAATATATCCAAAAATGACCTCACTGATTTCTCTCTCCCATCTGTCTTTCTCTCCTTTTAGGTTCTATCTCTTGGTTGAAGGCATCACTGTTCACTCTTTGATCCAAGCCAACATTTAGTCACTTTGGATAGCTCTTGTTTTTCCACTTACATCCAGTTAGTTGACAAGCCTATTCATTCAACCTCTAGATCCATCCTTCCCTTTTCCTTCCCATGCCCTAAGCCAGTCCCTCATTATCCTCACCCGGAATATTGAAGTGACACCCCGCCCCCCACTGGCTTCCATTGTGTATCTCTTATCCTACCAACTCATCTTTTGTTTTTCCAACCAGTTATTTTCTGTGAGATGTAACATGTTTCTTCCCTGGTCAGAAACCTATAATGAATGGTTCACTATCACCAATTTTTAACAAGTCTAAACTCTTTAATAACATTCAAGATTCATCTTCAGTTACTCCAAGCCTGCCTTAGCACTCCCATTTCCTATCACCCCCTACTATTACCTTCCTTAGAGCTGCACATATATGTATCATCCTTAGATATATTGTGATGTTCCTCAGTTCTATCTACCTGGCAAAATCCAAATTACCCTTCAGGGCCTTGTTCAAATACCTATGGAAAGGTCCTTGGTATCCATGCAGAATTAGTCATTTCTTCTTTGCTCTCCTAGCATTTTGTTTCTATTCTTGTTATGCTCCTGTCTTAGGTTAGGTTCCCAGAAACAGATCCTGAGAGGAGGATTTGTAGGAAAGTGTTTTCTATGGGAAATGTTCCCAGAAGAGATTGGCAAGTGAATGAAAGAAGGAAGCAGACAAGAGAAAGGGACTGAGCAAGTGAAGCTTTAGACAAAGTCCCAGAGGGAGTGGCTCAGCCTCATTTAGTAGAGAAATATGGACATTGTTTTATGTCCTGCTCCAAGGCAAGGGGCTGGGCTTTCTTACCCCTACACCAACTAGTCCCTAGCAAAGAACTCTGCTCCTAAGCACTTCCTCTCTTGGAATAATACGTTTGTAGTGCTCAAGGACATCCGATCCAGGAGAGTCATAGGTACAAACCATTGGAAGCAAAGTATGTCAAAACTGATGCAGGAGGACAGGAAGGGTAAAAAGGGATCCCTAGGCATTCAGGAGGAGGCAGACTGTCAGCTACAGCTCGCTCGCTCGTCAGTATAGGCTTCTTTGTTTCTACCTAAGCACCTTCAGCCCCCAGGTAGTGAATTACTTGGGAGGGAGACCCCTCCCCTACAGCAGGGAAGATAATACTTCACACCTAGAGAGTGCTTAAAGAGCATTTATTGGTTTGAATTGAATACCCCCTTTGTTGGTCGTGTGCAACGTTTTGCTGCTACTAATTATATTGCTGAGATTTTTCCCCCTAGCTGGTTTTAGCTCAGTAATAAAAGATAGGGCTTCTGGGGTTTCAAAACCTAAGGTTCAACTTTTCACCTTGCACTTTTCTTCCCAGGGCAACAATTTGCTCAGCATATCTCTTCCTAAATTCCAAGACAGGCTGCTTGCTCTGTTCAGTCAAGACTGCCAACCCAAGAAACATTTTTGAAAGATCACAGTCAACGTCATTGCCAAAAGAAGAAGTTCTTGGCACACAAAGGACCTGGTTCAATATGAGATGCCAGATGGTGATTTCAACTTCAGCTAAATTCCTGCTGAAAAAAGTGTTTGAACTGCAGATGAGAAAAGCTTCTATGACAAATTTCCAAGTGTTAGAAGCTTCAGAGGGAAATGGCAAGTGTTGATACACGTACCCCCCCCCCAACACATGCACACATATCATAGAACTACTACCTGCATCTGGTAATTAAGATTCCCACAAAGATGCCTCTGCTTTTTAAGAAGACTAAGCTCTAATTTGATTTTTACTAATATTAAAGTGCATTAACTGAGTCCATTGAAAGCAAATACTGTTTGATTGCATGTAGTGTTTCTCAAAGGATGTATCCCCTTAGCATCTGTTGTAAGCTTTTTTAGCATCTGAGGCAGTTCTCATTCCTCTCTCCTAATAACTCTATTATTAAGCCAGTTAATAATCAGCAGGCACCCCTTCCCTAGTTTTCATTTTTTTCTCCCTAACTACTTTCATATTACAGGGAATATATATGAAGTATAAATTGATGGTGTTCTCCTGGGTACTCTTAGGTCCCTGACTCCCTGGTGCAGGAAACTGAAAGCCCAGCTCCCCTGAGTCAAGTGAGGGCACATTCCAAGATGTGGTTTATGCACCAGAGCTCCATTCAAGATTTAGCTGAGGTTGAGACTTTGCCTAAAAGTATACGCTTAGCTGGTTCCTTCTTTTCTACTTTCCCTATCTTGCCTCTCCCTCCCCATCCTTCTTCTCCACCACACTCCCTTACAGAACTAAGGAACATCTCTTCAACAACATTCTTGCACACAAATCCTCAACTCAGGGTCTGCTTCTGGGGAAATGACTTAAAATTCTGTGCAATGGAAAAATTCAAGACATTTCATGCTGATAGAGAGAAGAGCCATTGTTTCTGGAGCAAGAAATGTATGCATACCTACTTTATCAATCGAGATTTAGAAGGAAATAGTGGATAAACTCAAATTAGATATTTAGAGAATAGTTAATAAAAGGACTGAGTATAAAGGAGTGGGGCTGGGTGCAGAGAAACAAGGATAGTGCCTGCCTGGAAACTGATAACAAGGGGTGCCATTACCAACCCAAGGCCCCACTGGCAAGAAGGGAACTGGTAACAGAGTTGTATGGAGAGGACTGTGTGACAGAAGCTGTAATCTTATTTTTTTAAAGATTTTATTTACTTATTAATGAGAGACACACACAGAGAGAGAGGCAGAGACACAGGCAGAGGGAGAAGCAGGCTCCATGCAGGGAGCCCAACTTGGGACGCGATCCTGGGACTCCCAGGATCACAACCTGAGCCAAAGTCAGATACTCAACTGCTGAGCCACCCAGGTGTCCCAGAAGCTGTGATCTTAAAGGGTGCAGCCAGCCTAAAGGACCCTAGAGAGAACAAGCTGGCTAAAATAAATACCCCAATCTCATGCTCCTTCATTCTTCCCATCTTTTACCAGTGACCCCACCAGCTGAAAAGAATGGAAGCCAGGTGCAAAAGAGCCCCTTTGTGCAGTACATCTAAGCTGGCCTCTTAGGGCATAGGGCAGGTGGAGAAGAGCAGACAGGGTGTCCAGAGGGACAAACAGAAGCTATCCAACATATCTATCTACCTACTTTCACACACACACACACACACACACACACACACACACACATGCACGTGCACACACATAAATGCATATACACACACACACAGTTTGTCCTGTTCTTGATTTTGACCTGTGGCCAGACACACATAAATAGACACTGATTTTTCTCTCTGCTGATCTTATTTCTCTTTTCATTTTATTTATACTTCAGGCTGCATGATGTTGTTCATCATACAATCAATAATGAAGAATCAGACATAGTACATTTTTATTAAAGTCTGAGTATGGTGTCTGGGCATCTCAACAGTAGCCCCAAGCCTTAGCCTCTATGATGGCATTTTTTTGTACATCAAAATATGACTCACAGAGCTCACTATATAAAGTGTATCATCTCTTTGGCCTCAGTATTTTGGTATAAAGAGCTCTAATTTATATATCCCTAGAGAACCATACTCATTTTCTTCCAATTGAAAACAAAATACAAATCAAAGATTTATGTTGTTTTTTTTGAAATGACATGGCTGATTGCTGTCTCATCAATCCAGGTGCAAGGATGCCCTCATTATTCCGTTTACTCCCAGATGTCCTCATTATTGGAAGCGATGCTCTCTTTCTATTGGTCTCATTTTCTGTTTTTGAAATGGTCATTTTCCCCACAAGCAGCTTTGGCTTGGTTCAGAATATAAAGCACTGCAAAATGTGCAGATTGAAGACAAAGGGTCACTCAGTTATTTGAAGGTCTTTGAGATTAATCGTGGAAAGCAGAACCCTGGTCCTCAGGATGCTGGCAGGAGCTGATGTGGGTGAGATGAAGGATAGATGATGGAGAAGTACCACTCCCACACATCCCTGGAGGACAGGCAATGCACAGCAGTGCCTTCTGGGCCTCTAGCCCTCTCTCTCTGCTGGGTGCCCTGCAGACTCAGATACAGCTGAACAGAAAACACGTGGGCCATGGGGCACACATTAGCAAATGGCCTACAGGGCTGTCATTTCCAAGTATTAAAATAGTATGTGTTGGGCTATTTTCTTCTGAAATTTTATTTTAATATACTACTGGGGGGTCCAAGGGTTATAGAAGGTGGTGATTTAAAAAAAAATCTCTAAACATCGTGCTTCATTTTGAGGCAGCTGCCTGCATCATCCATGCAGACTCACCACAGAAGGTGAGTGTGAGGGTGGATGGGCTCTGCCTAGAAGCCTGATGCAATCACTATGAGATTATGTAAAGCAAGGCACGTAACCCTCCCAACCCCAGATTCCTTGTAACAAGGAATGAGGTTAGATGAAGTTGGAATCCTCTTATTGTTCTAATATTTCACTACGAACTACAGTAGCCAATGGTCACATATGGTGAGTCTGAACTGAGATGGGTGACCAGTGCCAAAAATCACCAGATTTCCAAGACTCAGTACAAATGCTGGTGTAAGTTATATCATTAAAATTTTTTTATATTGGTTATGTGTTGAAATGATAATAATTTGAGGTATATTGGGTTAAATAAAATAAAAACAATTTCACTACTTTCCCGTTTAAATTGCGGCTACTAGAAATTTTGGAATTATACATGTGGCTTATATTACCTTTCTATTGGACAGAACAGTTTTTAAAATTTATTTATTTATTGACCTATATAAAAATATATGTTCCCAGGTTCCCATTTCTTCTGGATGCACATCAAATTCTAGAAAACTTAAAGTTGTCTTGAATGGCATCATTTTACATTCAAAGATCTTTTTGTAAAAAGGTAAAAATTTCATGTCATGTTGGCTAAGTGTTTAAGAGAGTGTAAGGGGAAGGAAGAGAAATGGTCCTTAAACTAGAATTTCATTTCCTTCTACTTTGAGTGAAGCTAGAGTGTCAGTCTTGAGACATTTTTAATTTTTAGAACAGTAGGACGTTTCCAGATTGCAGACACATGAAAATAGACGCTTCCCAAAGTGAAGAGCAGTCCTCCTCCTCTGCCATGCACACACATGCAACATCTCTTCTCCACTGAGTGCCAAGTATTTGGAAAGCACCTAAATGCTCAATTCATGAGCTCCAGAAAGCACATGTTCAATAACCACTTCCTGCTGTGCATTAACTGCTGAGTCTAATAAAGAACAGTAGACAGAGACAAGGTATAAAATATGCCTTAGGACTAATGATCTGGGTTAGAGAGAGCAGCACAGGGAAGATTCAGAGGCACATGTAAGAGCAGAGTAGAAGGAGGGTAGTTTGTCTGGGGACACTGAGCAAACACTCATCCGCAGGGATCAAGTAGGGAGGGCCTTGCCTATCAGGAAGGAGATCTAGGACCTGACATGAAAGAAGATGGGCTGAATGATCTAACAGAAGCCATGTTTGAGGGGACTCATCCCTCTCTTCCCTGTCATGTTTTATATGGAGATTATCTATCTATCTATCTATCTATCTATCTATCTATCTATCTATCTATCTATCTCCCAACTGGAAGATCTGATTAGAGTCTAATGCTACTTCACACTATTCTGTTACTCTCTCCTATGCATGTTTTTTGCTTACCCAAGGGAGAATGAATGATACAGAGAGGACAAGAGCCAAGGTTGATGTTTCTTTTGAATATCTCATGGTTTCCAGGACAGTAGTAGGTACAGAGTAGGTACTCAATGCTTACTTAAAAAATAATAAGGTAAATTATGCTAAGTCCCTGTGTCCTGTCTTTAGTATATTTCATGAGGGAAAATGGAGAATCCTAATTCCTAACATGGGTTCTTCAGGGGCAAAAGTGTAAATCAGTTTGCCTTCTATTTCCTGTCCCTTTTCTGTGTTTATCTCCTTTCTTCCCAGTATCTTCCTGGGTGCTTACCACCATCATTTTGTCATTGAAACTTTCTCCTAGCCCTTGACTTATGCATCTGGATGGAACCCAGATTTCCCCTTTCCTTCTTTCACCACCCATTTCCTTAGGTCCTCAGGGAGAGTATGATGTCCCTTTACCCACACAGTCCCTGGCTTGGATTAGAAATGATGATCTACTTTAACCATTTAGCCCTCCCTGATGCAGTGTCACTTACGTGAAGATTGTTCTGATCACTTCATATGGTCAGAGAAATAAGAAAGGCATTTATTAAAGAAGTGTAGAAGGAGATGGGAGTTACTATGGAGTGACAGAAGCATTTTTGCTTTGTTTGGTTTTTAAATGTACTGTACGTAAGAAATAACTCATCCCCAACTGTGACTTTGGGGGAGGGTAGATTGAATTTGGTTAGAACTATAAGCTTTCCTTACCCAGAAAAGAAGTGACTCTGTAGATCCTATTAAATTTACAACACCTGAATTTTCTCTCTCTCCTTTAAAAAAAAAAAAAAAAAAATCCACTGTTGTTGTCCTGGCTTTAATCATTACAAAATTACTTCAAGAAGAAACAGACTTTCTCTACCTTAGATTATTCTTTGGTTAACTTTTTAGAGCTTTTAGCCACCTGAGAAAGCCAGTCCAATACTGAAAAATGTTGCAAAAAGCCACTCAAAGACATCACCTGCCTTAATTCGTTAAGCGTCCCAAGTCCCTGAACAGGCTCTTTGTAAAGTGCCTCTTAATACCAGAGGCAGATAAACTGCAACAGATTCGAGTGAAATGTAGTCTGTACAGGCTGGGTAAATGTTTATGTCTCTTTTCATTTTTCCTTCTATTGCATATAATGTAGAATCAGAGCCTGGCTACTATTTCTACTATCTTTATTTTTGTTTAACAGAGGAAAGCTCAAGTGATAGGTTCTAAGGCAAGACCCTGCTTTTTTCCCAATGATTGTATGCTGGACTAAAATTGACCTTTCACCCCATGCAACCTAAATCGCAGGCACATGGTATTAAATTATCTGCCTTGGTAAGATTGTCCTTGCAAAGCTACACCACAAAGTAGCCATGCTCCACACTCTCCCCTCCTTTGTAGCAAGCCTGGGGATTGGATGTCATTTCAAGTGTCTGGTCCCAGCATTAACTCCACCCCATTCACCGCTCTCAAGAAAGAGTATCTTGTGTTTCTCAAATCACACAACCCCCACCAATTCTGATCTTTCTCCATAGAGAGTGAACACCACCTCCAACATCCCCTAGCTCCCAGGAATCACCATTTTGAATTAATGAGCAATCCCAACCTTAAGGATTCTTGCAGGTAAAAGGGATGCTTGGAGAGAGAACCGGTAGGATGAGGCTCCCATGCCAGAAATTAGGTGAAACAAGAAACATGTCTTCATTCTTACCTTCTGAGACTGTTGGCTGTTTCCTTCCCCAGTGAACATTCTTCTAAGATGACAGCTCTGTAAGTATTCCGCTAACAAATTAGCTATTCACTTAACTGTGTGTCTGTGTGTTGTATAACTACTACTGGATGGAACAACTGTGCATTAAGTACATGAGCATGTGTGTGCACAAGAGTATTAAGAAGGGGGCGGAGGAGCATGCATTGAAAGAGAACTGGGTTCTAAAATAAGACTGATATGCCTTATTTTTTTTAAAATTTTATTTCTTCATGAGAGACCAAGAGAGAGAGGCAGAGACACAGGGAGAGGGAGAAGCAGACTCCTCAAGGGGAGCTCAATGTGGGACTCAATCCCAGGACCCTGGGATCATGACCGGAGCCGAAGGCAGATGCTCAACCACTGAGCTACCCAGGTGCCCCCAAGACTGATATGCTTTTTAAAAAAAACCCAAACTTAATTTGAGGACAACTGTAGATTCACATTAAGTTTTAAGAAATAGTGTAACATATATAGAACTTTATAATAGTATATGGACCTTTAACCCAATGGTAATATTTTGAATAACTGTACCAGGAAACTGACATTAATACAGTCGTAGGGCCTTATTCAAAATGTCACCAGTTTTGTATATTCTCATTTGTGTATTTAGTTTAGTGCGATTCTGCTTTTGAATCTCAGCTGTGCTTAGTACTAGCTGTGTGACCCTGAATACGCGCCCTAGCTTCTCTGAGGCCCAGTCTCCTCATCTGCAAAATGGGCATGTCTGTCTCCTAAAGGTGGTGTGAGAATTAGGTAAGATCATTTCTGCTAAGTTTCCAGCACACTGGATTCTCAATAGATGCTACTTTCCTTCCTTTCTATCCCTTGTTCTTTCAGTAGCAAGGGAATGTTCTCCAGTTTCTTCCTGAAATAAGCAGACTTAGGGGTTATCCGGATGAAGCGGCTCCTTCTTCAAGGCCAGTAACGTTTAACCCTGCAGTTCAAAGACAGCACAGTGGACGTCACTTGCCCACAGCTGCTGCCTATAGGCTTGGACTTGGGGTCCAAATCAAAGTGTAAAGATGGGGGTTAGAAAGGAGAGATTTGGGGGGGAGCTGTGGAGTAGGGGTAGGAGGTAGTAAGTACTGAACACTCCTTGGCTGGAGAACTGCCAGTTCCAAGGAATTTCCGAACAGTGTGGCCAGTGACGGAGGTTGGAAGAGCCGCGGAAGGCTGGGTACGGGCTGGGAGCCTCTGAGGACACGGTGGGCAGGTGCGAAGCCGGCCTGGACGGGGTGGGAGGGTCACGGAGGGTCACTCAGCCCCGAGCCAAGTCCAGCGCTCTTCTGTCCCCCGGAGCCCTCTTCCAAGGACGGCCAAGGAGCGCCGAGGGGCCAAGAAATCCGGGACCGCCGGGGGCGGGAAGGGCACCTTGACCCCCACCCCAGGGTCCCGCCGGCCCGGGGCGGGGGCCTTTCCTCGCGCGGAGCCGCGGCTGCCTGGGTGTCCTAGGCTCGGCGGGGCGGGGGGCGCGGGGGAGCCGTAGCCCCGGCTTGGCCGCCTCGAGGCGCCGGCCTCCCCCACCTGCACCGCGCGGACCCGGGCGTTTCCGAGGCGCCACGCGGCGGCCGAGCCGGGACGGGGCTCCCCGGGTTCCCGCGACCCGAGCGGGCCGGGGCGGGGCGGGGCGGGGCGGACCCCGCGGGGGCCGGGAGGCCGCTCTGCGCTCCTCCCCCGGCAGCCCCGGCGCCGCCCTGGCTCCTCCCCGCCGCGCCGCCGGGCCCGGCCCTTCCTCCCCGCGTCCAGAGCTCCGGGTGGCCGCGGCCGAGCCGGGAGCCGAGCGCGCTGGGCGCGGCCGTCCCGCCGCCGCCGCCTCCGAGCCCAGAGCGCGCCCGCGGCCATGGTCCCTGCGGCGGCGCCGGGCGCTTGAGCCCCGCGACGCGGTGAGCAGGAGCCCGCTCCCGGCCCCCCCCCGCGGCCTGGGGGTGCGCGGAGGCCTCGCGCCGCCCCCCGCCGCGGGACGGGCTGGGGCTTCCCCTGCGGCGCGCGGGGCCGGGCGGGAGCTGTGCCCGCGGGGCGCTCCCGGGGCCGGGGAGGGGGCGGGGCGGGCCGGGGGCGGGGAGGATGCGCGCCGCGGCCCCGGAGAGCCGCGCTTTTGTACGCGCCCGCCCCTTACATATGGAAATGACGCCCGCGCGGGTCCCCAGTCGCGTCCTTTTGAAGGACGCCCGCCTGGACCCGCGGCGCCGGCTGCGAAGCATTGTCCCGCGTCCTGAGCCCTAACAAAGCGTCCCCCTCGGCTTTGCAGAGCACCGGAGGCGGGCGGCCGGCGGCGCGGGCGCAACGGAGAGGCCGCCAGAAGGTAGGCGAGCGCGGCGGGGGCCGAGCCTGTGCGCTGCCGGGTGACACAATGGGGCGTCTGAGGTTTGGGGGTGCGATGGGCTGGCGGAGCGGAGGCGCAGCTGCATCTGCATCGCAGGTCGCCGGGCCCGGGGTCCTCCGCCACCCGCGTGGTCCCGGCCGCAGCGGCCCGCGGAAGGCCGCTCCCGTGTGCAGGGCCCGCAGCGCGCGGAGTCCCCGAGGCGGCAGAAGGCGGGGTTGTCCAGTCGCCTTGTGCCACCCAGGCCGACTTGCGGTCGAGACGCGGGGGGAGACCCGAGGTGATGAGCCTGGGCGCTCTGAGCAGCCGGAGCAGTTTGCGGCCCTTAAACGGGGCGAGGGGGTCTTAGAAGGTGTGTGGGGAAAACGCATATAGGACTTCCCCAGCGCAGTCACTAGGAACTAAGGGGAAAAGGACAACACGACACGCGGTTATTGCCTGGAAGCCTTGCTGGCCAGCCCAGCGCCGTGCAAGTGTGGAGCGCTGCGGGGGAGGCTTCCAGGGTTCCCGGGGCTGGGCTTCTGCAACGACCAGACCGGTCTCTGACAAAAGGACAAAGCTGCTGGAAACACTTCACTGCTGAAAGCTCCCTCTGTGAAGTTAGAGGGAGAGGGAGAGGCATTTTCCTAGTCTCAGCCCTGGACAAACCCGGGTAGAGGTGCTCATAAAACGGGAGCTGGAAAGATTGCCCTACCGTGTACCTTGTTAGACAACTTAGCTATCAGGAGATCCTGTGCCTTCCTTATTTAACAGGGGCAGAGGAATTCTTGAGATGGACTCGTATGGCAAATACAACCTAACTCCTGAATTTGTGAAATCAAAACCGATCGCATGGTTATCTTTTGTGACACGGTAGCCTTTTAGGATTAGAATCCTGATAAAGTCCATCGTGGCACAGGGGCTGAGCTTCTGGGGTCATGGACGATTTGTCAGTTGGGCTCCCTTCTATATGTTGACAAAATCTTACGTCGGCTTGTTTCCAGAGGCTTGACAGTCTACAAGGAAATGTATTTTTCCTGTGTCAGCTTAATTTTATCTTGAATCTTCTCTAGTGGCTAGCGTCTTGGTGGATGACCTGATATATTGGCAGATCTTGCTCTGGAGTTTGTGAAAATTTCCAGGCCGTGCATAAAAGTAACGTGACAGGCTGGCTGAAAAACCAGTTATCTCTTCAGCCGTTGTCAATGTTCTTAGGGAGGTGAAGTGAACTCCTGGGGAGTTCCTTTGTAGGTTTATTTTCACCTGTTCTCTGGCCATTCCGCAGGGGAAAGCATTCTTAATGTCAGCAGAGATAAAGGGAAGGACTTACAGATGTTCCACATGGGTTGGGTATCAATAAAGATATTGCCAAGGCAGGAGAAGCCTTTACAGGGGCAATAGAAGGGAAGCCATCACAGGCATAGTCTTTGCATTAAAATGTCAAAGATCAGTCATTTTAATTAGGCACTTGCTCAGAATGGCCTGGTGTCTTTCGTCATCTTTTTTCATTTTAGATATGTGATGACCCATAATGTCAAAAGATGTTAACTGCCGCAGAGGGGGAGAATAGGGCCCCAGTGAATTCTCAACAGCCAACCTTGATTTAATAGGCAATATTCTTATCTTAAGTCAAATGTTGCTAAAATAAATTGTTTTAAATGTCACTGCAAATGACTTTCTAAACTAACATTTCACCAATCTTGATGCTTCCATTTTCTGTTGATAATGAAAATACATTTTATCAGTCTTACATTTATAAAGGGTTGGCAAGTTGAGCCAGAGCATTTTAGTGGGCTTCAAGCAGCCTCTTTGGGAGGTTTATTTTTATAGATGCCAATTCATCTGTGAGCCAGTAAATTATGTGGTTTGAATTCTGGCTATTGAGCTTACATCTGCTGGGCAGGAGCTGGTGGAGAAACTGAGGCTTGCAAAAAGATGTTTTTATCTTATTACAAATAGAATTTTTAAAAGATTATGGGAATATGTAAGTGAGCAACTTTTTTTCCCCCCCAAAATTAGAACACTTCTTTGTTGCAATCTGTATCAGCAGTTAATCATTTATTCAAGCTTTTGGATGGAAAAATTACAAAGTATTTATGTTCTAATGTTCACATAAAAAAACAAAGTTGGGCAACTATTGTTTATAGATGTGAGAAGAGAAGCTCTCCCTGGGGGAACTGTGCTCATAGCTGCAGGCATTCTGGATTAATTCCAGTAAATACGGCTCAAGAAGTGAAAGTTGCTATAAGCAGTCTCTTTCAAGAAAGTAACAAACATGTTTTCTGCTTCTGTAATTTTCTTAGTAGCTGATTACAGGCTATTGATTGAACGTGCGAGGCTAATGATTTTCTTCCTCCAGCTACCCTGAGTTGACTCCCTGTTTGGTAATCTACCTCACTGTTAGATTTAACAAAAGCTTGGTTTTGGCCCATCATTCAGGATAGTAAAATATGAAAAATATTTTGAATGTTTTAGAATAAATGCAAGTAGGATGTAATCAGCAAAGGTGGTTACTTTCTTTCAAATCTATGTAACCTGACTTTTTTTGTGTGTGTGGTGGCATTTAAACTTTTGTGTTCTTTCTGCCATGATTTTATTCTTGGTGATGCTCTGGTGCTTGTGGTATCCAGCTAGAACTGAGGTACTGCCGGGAACTGAGAGGAGGCTACCTCACAGGAGTCATTTTGATGAGCAGCAATAATTTCTGGCAGAAATATCCTATAGAGATATGTAAATAGGGACAGTTGCGTTTTCTATTAAAGCCTTTGCTGAAACTGAATTTATTCTTGTCACTATTTCGTTATATGCTGAAGTGAGTCCAAATTGACAAGACTGGAAATCTTTGCAATTAAAGTGTTTGCAAAAAAGAGAAGAAAAAGAAACATTTTAATTTGATCATTGGCGTTGGGAGGCTCTGACTTGCCAAATGGTGAAAGCCGAAGGCATGAATGAAAAGCTTTCCCAAAGTAAGGTTTGTCCATGTTCACCCCTTTTGTTATAAAGTAACTAAATTAGTCACTTGGTGGTCACTGCCTGGTCTGTGGACCCCCAACAGCTATGTCTGAACACAAATCTAAAAGCATCTATTATGATACCCAAGGAGAGCGGCTGAGCCAAGAGGGGCATCCAGACATTCCTCGTAGCTGTTCAGCTGCTGGACCATCTGGAGGGAAATAAAAGGCCTGGGCTAGGGGCTCTGGCATTGTGTTCATTTATTATTTGGTTTTCCCTTGCCAGACTTTGTCCCTTTTTCACTCCCTCTGGCCCAGAACAGAGTTCCCCTTTGGCTGGGGTGCCATTCTTACAAACTCCTTTCTGTACCTCGGATGCTGGAAAGTTCATAAGTTCATGTATCCACTTCATGTTGGCCTTATGTTGGGGACTTCATTATTCCAGCTGTACCTCCACCTCTTTTCCAGTCCCAGTTGGCATTGTATTCATCAGCCAGGGTTGCCGAGCGGAGCGCAGTAACACAGATCTGTAATGGACATCCCTGTCAGGGGCTGCGCATTTTGGCAGCCCTGTTTTGAGTTATTTGGAAGGAAAATGCTCCAAATAGTTCTCAGTATGGGTGGTTATTGGGTGGTAAATGTTTTGATAAATGGCTCTGTGCATCTGCCTCTTATTTATCCATCCCTAGGTTAAAACTCCAAAATATTGCCACACTCGCCCTTCTATTCCAACGGAATTGTAAAGGCTTTCTGTCAGTTTGATGGGGAAGGTAGATGGTGAGGAGAGGCCCTGGGTTGTGGTAGGCTTTATAAAATTGGAATTGTCCTTTGTGATTTGAAGGAGGAGTTGTCACTCAAAACCCAACTTTCTTCATCTCTGAGTAAGATTTCTGTCTCTGGTGGGTGTCTGTAGGCTTTAACTCTGGAAAGCATTGATGGCACAGATTAGACATACTTAAGTGTTCTGAGGAAGTAATTTAACAATGATCAATTTCTGGATTGTGCCCACTGTTGAAGATAGGGGACTCTTCCCGGTCACTTTTATTAAAAAAAAATGCATTTCTTCTTTGCTCTAAATCCCAACTCTGCTTTGGAAAAAAAAAAAAAAAGAGTGCTTGTTCTGTGTATCACTATGCCTTATAGGCTATGATTATTCAGTAAATGGTTTAGAGAGGTAGGGAGGAAGAAACCCCACCCTTCCCCTCACTCCAATTTGGAGGAGTTTGTGGCCATCAGGTTTTCATGGTGGTTTCTGGTACTTGGTACTCTTTGTTAGCTGATTAACACATGAAGGTAGAGATAAGGGATTTGCCTTGATGTCATTTCAGTGGTTACATTCGTGTGTTGTGTGTGCATGCATAGGATTGAGAGCATAATTTATAGAGTCCAGAGTTCAGATCTCAGCTCCACCCCCATATTAGCACTGTATCCTTGGACGAGTTGCCTGATTTTACATCTTAAAATGGGATTATGATGTCTACTTTAAAGAATTAGAAGGATTAAATGAGATCATTTATGTGAAGTACTCAGTGTAGGCCACACTTAGAGTAGGTGCTCAGAAGTTTAAAAAAAAGTTTCTTCTTAATTCCAACTATATTTCAGCCTTTCTGCTTTTGTTTGATGTTAAATGTATCAGTAATCTGCTTTTTTTTTTTTTTCAGGTTTTTTTTTTTTTTAATTTTTATTTATTTATTTATGATAGTCACAGAGAGAGAGAGAGAGAGGCAGAGACACAGGCAGAGGGAGAAGCAGGCTCCATGCACTGGGAGCCCGATGTGGGATTCGATCCCGGGTCTCCAGAATCGCGCCCTGGGCCAAAGGCAGGCGCCAAACCGCTGCACCACCCAGGGATCCCAGTAATCTGCTTTTAAAGATGGAGGAGGCATGGAGTCTTAACTTGCTGCCGCTAACTATTTATTTATTTATTTATTTATTTATTTATTTATTTATTTATTTATTTAGATTTTATTTTATTTACTCATGAGAGATACAGAGCGAGCGAGAGAGGGGCAGAGGGAGAAGCAGGCTCCACGCAGGGAGCCCGATGCGGGACTCGATCCCGGGTCTCCAGGATCAGGCCCTGGGCTGCAGGCGGCGCTAAACTGCTGCGCCACCAGGGCTGCCCTTATAATATTATTTATATATGCATTACCTGCTCTGTGCATTCTTCTCTGTGAGGCATTCCACAGCCTCTGCTCTGCTTCTCTGAAGGCCGATCTCTGGCTGGTTGACTAAGTTACCTTTCTTCAGTTTACCCCTCCTTTGTCAGTCGCTCCTGTTTTCTTAGTGGTTTTCTCAATTCTACTCTTGTATCAACTTTCTCAGGGACTGTCCTGTCACTTGCTTGCCATCTTTAACCCCCAAGACAGCCCTTTCAGATAGGTATTATTTTTTTTATTTTATGTATTTATTATTATTATTATTATTATTATTATTATTATTCATAGAGATGCAGAGAGAGAGAGAGAGGCAGAGGGAGAAGCAGGTTCCATGCAGGGAGCCTGAGGTGGGACTCGATCCCGGGTCTCCAGATCACGCCCCAGGCTGCAGGCGGCGCTAAACCGCTGCGCCACCGGGGCTGCCCTCAGATAGGTATTATTATCCCTATTCTATAAACAAGAGGACTTTGGAGAGTGTTTAGTTTAGATTCTCCTCCAAAGTCATGTCCTAGAATTCCCGCCCCCACCCCCACCCCCACCCCCAAATCCCTGCAAATGCAGCTGAAGTTTATGAATCTATTGGCTTAATTACTAACTCCTTAAACTCCAGCCAGTTCTGGATGCTACAGTTTGGGATGGATTCTGGCTTTCTACTGCTTAGTTACATCTAAGACTGAAAATGCCTTTGAAAAAAAGGGTTGGATGGGGAAGGAGAGGTGTGCTTGTGGAAGAAACAGGCATTTTAAAGTCTTCATATGCTCATTTTATCACTCATTCAGAGTAAGTTACCACTCAAGGGATCTCCCTACACTGTCAGTCCATGATGTTTACTGGGTCCCTGGTGTGAGGAACAGACTGTACTATGCATTTGGGGGAGGATGTAAAAGAAATGAGTTGTGGACCTTGTCCTTAAGGAAATTTCTGCCAAGTGAGGAGAAAAAAATTCTTGCACATGAAATTACTCATGAACATTTGGGGAATAATAGCAACCAGTAAAAATGCATTCTGTGCCAAATGAGGACTGACAACTTGTCACCATATGTAACATCGTTTGGATGTTTCCGTATGCTCATTTGTTCCGCAGATTTGGGGCTGTTTTCCACCCCTTCAGTCAAAAGAATGTTTTCTGAAGCACAGTGTCTTGGGAAGGAGGGAGATGAAATAAAGAGATAGAAAAGGAAAGCTGCTGTGAAGAGATTGATTTAGTGAAAATCCAATGACCTCCCAAAGATCAGGGAATGATAGTTTATGAAATTCAGAGCTATGGATAAGATCAGGACTTTGCAGTACATGATGAGTTTTAGGATTTTCTTTCATTGGTCTAAATGAACCTATCCCCGCCCCTTAAAAATAATTTGAAAAAGAGGAAATGTTAGAATTCTTTCACTTTTGAGTTTGTTTTTTTTTAATGCAAAATCAAGTGAAAGTCGAATAGGCAGCCTTTTATGAAGTTGGTCAGATTGTAGCCTGTAAACCTGGGACTGTAAAACCCAGAGTGGGGCTGAGAGCTCTCGCAACCCTGAAAATCCCAGCACACCTGGGTGTTCTCAGATCTTAGCCAACAGCAACGTGCAGACTCTGAGTAAATCTCATTAGCTAGGCATTGGCCCTCTCTAAATTCCTAACTTTTGTGGCTTTGCTTAACACCTTGGTGTTTCTTTTCTGATGCTCTGATGTTTATATAGCACTCTCAACTTATTTTGAAAACATTTGCATGGTGATTAGTTAACCCAACAGACCAACCCTGGGAAGGCAGCCAGAGCCCGCAGCACCTTAGTAATAGAAAAGCTGATAATTAGAAGACCCATTCTCCACTTCCCTCTCTCTCTCTCTCTCTCTCTCTCTCTCTCTCTCTCACACACACACACACACACACACACACACACACCCGGACCAGGAGCCTGGATCTAGATGGTGCTACATTGCTTTAATGAGTGGCCTCAGTAAAAACTGAAGAGTGGTGGAACTATTTGAATCCACCTAGTTCTGCTGAAACTCTTGGGATGGTCAAGACTCTGTTTTAGCTGGTAGTATTTTGAACAGTGTCTGTGGGAAGAAAGCACTGCCTAGAGTGGCACTGACGTGTGATGGAAGCTTCTCTCGTTTTCAGTCCTGTCCATGTTCAACACCTGAACTTGCATGTTGCCTGTGTTTCCCATCTGCTCTATGAACATCACCTCTAAGTTAGAGAGTTCCCTTACTCAGGGCTTTTTTTTTTTTTTTTTTTTAAGATTTTATTTATTTATTCATGAGAGACAGAGAGAAAGAGAGGCAGAGACACAGGCAGAGGGAGAAGCAGGCTCCTCGCAGAGAGCCCAATGTGGGACTTGATCCTGGGTCTCCAGGATCATGCCCTGGGCCGAAGATGGCGCTAAACCACTGAGCCACCAGGGCTGCCCACTCAGGGCTTTTGTTAAAGGTGCTGCCTTTTTTTTTTTTCCTTACGATTTTATTTATTTTTTCATGTGAGACACAGAGAGAAGGGCAGAGACCTAGGCAGAGGGAGAAGCAGGCTGATGTGGGGCTCCATCCCAGGACCCCGGGATCATGACCTGAGCCAAAGGCAGACACTCAACCACTGAGCCACCCAGGTGCCTCAGAGGTGCTGCTTTTAAAACTAGAATGGTGATTGCCAGGAGCTGGGGGAGGAGGGCAGTGGGAAGTTTCTCTGTGGTGCGTACAGTTTCAGTCATGCAAGATGAAAAAAGTTCTGGAGATCTGTACAACAACACAACATATAGTGAAGATTGTCCTCACACCTAACATTTTGTTAATAAATTTTTGTAAAATTTCATGTTATGTGTTTTTTTTTAATCATAGTAAAAAATGTATTGGCAAGAAAATATATTTTTTAAAGTGCTGCTTATAGTCAAGGGGCTGATTCTGAGAGCCTTGTTTCAGATGGCTGAGGTCACCGTCTCCAGGGTATACGCTGTGTTTGGCTTTATTGCATCATGGTGAAGGGAGCTTCAGATGGGCAGGTTTCAGGCTTATTACTGGAAGCCACACCACATTAAAAATTAAATACTGTGTAAGCAAAAAAACCCCAGATTTCACTCTTAAGATAGGAGGAACCTAGAATTTCATAATGTATATTTTTAGCAAAAATGATTCTGAGTTCATCATGAGTCCATGTTTTTATTGATCCCAGGAAAGGTAGAGAAACAGAAGGGTTGGGGGTTGGGGGTGGTCCAGAGGACATAAAACAGGTTGACCAGGTGTGCAGATGTGAGATGGTCTGGATAAGGGAGGTTCCCTGAGACTCTGTATGATTCGTCTGGTCTGCGGCTCCTCTGAACCTCATAATCTGAAAGCTTGGAGTAGTGTTTTCCCCTTTCTCTAGGCAACTAGGCATTACCTAAAGCTCCTGGGGACTAAAGTGAGCTTCAGGGACTGCTCTTCCTGTCACACCTCATGTAATTGCACCAGTGAAGTTAATTGTGCTGCTTTTTGAGGAACTTGTGTAAAAGGCGTGTGTCTCATGTAAACAGGGAGGTGGTTTTGTATCAGACATGTTCATCTAGTGCTTCTCGCAGCAAGTCTTCAGGCCAACAGTGGTGGGGGGCATCTAGGCTGAACGATGTGGAACTAAATAGGCTGGCCACAGGGGTGGGTTGCAACATCTGGGCAGGCGGGCTGGAGCTCGCCAACTTGCATGGAAGCTCAGGCCCCACAGCCTATTGGTCTACCAAGTAGTTTGAAAGCACTGAGTATCCGAAGTGGCCTTTCACCTTCTGTAAGTCCAGGGCCAGATGATCTGATAGGAGAACTGCTCTTTTGGTCTTGAGTTTGAGACTGGCTGCCCGCCTGAAGACCAGGCAGGAGAGGAGACTCCCTCATTCTGGTAATGTTACCCCGCGTGACCCGGCCTGTGGCTGTGGCCCTGGTGTGAGTGCCTGTGGGAACTGGGCTGGCCAGGGCTGGCTCCTGGAGAGCCCTACCGTCTTGCTGGGGGTTGGGGCAGGGGATGGCGGGGGCGGGGGGCAGCATCACCTCTCCTGCCTGCCTCCACTGAGGTCCTGATCTACCAGCACCAGGGGCCAGGCCACACAGAGCATTCCTGAGGGGCTGGCCAGGGCACGGGTGGGATTCCCGGGGCTGCCACAACCCGCCCTTGTCTCTGTTCCACACAGGTGAGCGCCGTGGGCTATGGGATGGATGAGGTGGAGCAGGACCAGCATGAGGCTCGACTCAAGGAGCTGTTTGACAGTTTTGATACAACGGGCACCGGGTCCTTGGGACAGGAGGAACTCACCGACCTTTGCCACATGTTGAGCTTGGAGGAGGTGGCCCCCGTGCTCCAGGAGACGCTGCTTCAGGACAACCTGTTGGGCAGGGTAAGGTGGGGAGGGGGAGAAGGCAGGCAGCGGGAGGGAAGTGGGTGCAGCTTCTGTCAGGTGCTGGCGGGGTGGGCGGGGGTAGAGTGTGTGCAGAGCACGCGTGTTGCAACTTGCTTCTGACATCCTGGCTGTGTGTGCCCCTAGCTGCCAAGCTGATAAACAGAGAAAATGTAATGGCAGGACCCAACAGTGTGGTTTGCTCGTGTTATGGAGGAGGGCCTGCTTGGATTTGTGCTCTGGAATAAAGGGGTGCCCTGAGCATCTTAGATGAAGACAGAAAAAGGGGCAATGAGAGCATGTTTTCCAATGCTCGTTCATTGTGGATCATTTTATGGCCTCTGCATTTATCATTGGGACAGAAGGAGGGGACCACGATCTCCCTTGAAGAGAAGGAAAACACAGTAAGAAAATTGCCACTCACAGAATGAACGGATTGCTGTTATGACTTCTACTCCCAATAAAGCTGTTTCTTGTGCAGATTGCTTCTGGGGTGAAGTATTAATTAAACCTTTCACCTAGGAAATAAGACAGGAGGGTAAGTAAATACAGTGCAGGTTCATTTAAAACCCAGCACGACTTGCTTCCAGCAGGGATATGTGCTTATGCTGATGGTAACTTCTGCATTTGACAACAAATAGTCAGTGTTGTCCCCACAGATCAAGTCACAGAAATGAGTACAGGGTGAAGAGGGACCTTTTGAACTCTTGCTGTTAGTGGGAAGGATGTTCTCTCTGTCTCTACCTTATATTGTCTTTAGTTCTTATAATTCTAAGAGCATCATTTGTATGGCTTTGAGTCTTGCTATTGATTTTTTAGAACAGATGAAAGGAAAAGTGGGCAATTCTCCGAGCTCTGTTGTTGTCATTGATGACACTTTGTAGACAATGGTTTTTATCATGTGGTATGAAGTGGGGAAGGAGTTGTGAAATTCAGCTTTATTCCAGTGACTGAATTTCCTTTTTTTCGTTTCATTTTCATTGTCTCTTAGTTGACACGTTGACACGTTGGGTAAGTGACCTCAGATACAGCACGACGTATTGGCTGTCTGTGACACAAGACAGACGGGAGTAGCGATCATCCTAAAATGAATGTACAAAGGACGCTATTCTCAGGGGTTTGGCACTGTGAATGTCATGTTTATCAGGGCTCACACTTAGGAAAAACAAATGTGAGGTGTTTTACGAAACTGGAACCATCCTTGTTCACTCTGGGAGGGGAGGGATTAGTTGCTTGGGGATACATGTGGTCTCTGAAAAATGCTGAAATCTTGCTTCAGAAGCCATAGAAATGGGAGGTTTGGGGATGAAATCCTTTGCTCCTCATCATGCAAGGCACTCAAATGTGTTTTTCGTTTCTGTCTCATTCGCGGACACCTTGGGGAGGCAAGGGAGTCTCGCTTCCCACTGTGATCCTTGGAGATCTCAACCCTTTGGTATACAGGAGTAGTACCAAGAGTGGATCTGTCTCAGCGCTTATTAAAGCCTGAGAAGACAGATACAACCTCACGTTTCCTTGAGAGGTTGTCTCCGAGTCAGCGTAAATATACAACCCTCTGCCGTTAACAGATTGCACCTTGGTAGCACATTAACAGTCTGCTCTCCAGATGTTGCACATCTTTGCCCTCATTCAGCAAACTAAAACAAGGGAACAGTTATCGATTGATTTGTTAACGACTTGACACTATCAGCCCGCTTTTTACGTTTGCTATTTGCTTGTGAATAATGAATACCTAAGTGGTCTATAGCCTGATATTTACTTAGTGAGCCAGTGATAAAAGTTAAATAGATGTATGCATATTGATTTCATGTGGGAGGTCCCTGGTGACTGTCTTGAGAGCAGGGTTGGCATGAATTAATGCACTACTGCTCGATTTGCATTTTTTATGAAACGGAATTATTCTCCTCAGATGATCACATAAACTTGGCCATATGTTCTTAAGATACTCTATATGGTCTATAATTTTAAATTAGAAGGAAAAAATTCCTTAGGACTCACTGCAGAATTCTAAGTGCCAAAACCTTCATGATAATATTGAGTATGGATCATAAGTTGGAAATTTATAAGTTTCTTTTCAATGCCAGTCATCCTTCCTCTCTTTAGCAGGTATTTATAGAAAAACTTATATAAGAGTTCACAGTTTGCTTCATACGCAAGGACAAAGAAATAGCACGACAAATCCAAATATATTCAACTACTCATTAATTCAACAAATGTGTATTGTTGGGGTCCTGCATGTCAGGCATTCTGCTAGTCTATGGTATAGGTGCAACTTATTTATGTTTATCATAGATAAGGTTTTCCATTAGATTGGCTTTTGGATATAGTAATATCCAACAGCTTCCTGGATTTTTAGAGTTTAAATTTATCTTTAAATTTTAATAAGTAGAGTTTTTAAATAAAACAAAACTTCCAAGTTTACCTTTATTGGAATTGAGCTGAATGAATTACTTTTTTTCTTGAAAAAGATAAAAAGCATTGTTCTCCTCAATAAGAATATGAATATTTCTGTTTATTTTTTTCTTTTAAAATCCATCTGTAATAACTTTCTGTTTTTTCTTTAAGCTTAATATTTCTTTTGACAGTTAAGGAAAACGATTGAAATTGACTTGCCATTTTCATGCATTTTGCTACTAGGCCATTTACCCCCCAAATTATGTTTCTTTTTTCTTTTTCTTTTTTCCAAATTATGTTTCAATTCATCTATCTGATCTTGCTTTATAACTTGAAGTCGTATTCCCCAGAGCATGGTACTCACCATATAAGTGTTTGAAATACCTGATGATTGTGGATCACTGATTTGAAGGAAGCAGGACATTGCCGGTAGGTGTTTCCTGCTACATTATCGCAAGGGCTCCATCCACATCTTGGTCATCTGTTAGGCACCTGTCAGGTGGGTGGGAGCCCAAGGCCAGGGACTCCTACGATACTGAAGACCTTTTAGTCTGGTCAGGTAATGTGCCTGGCAGCTGAATGGTCCTGAGAGCAAATATTACAAACATATAAGGAAACAGAACAGCATTGGCTTTCTTATTGAACCAAGTTTTCATCTAAGCAATTGATATTGGTCACAGGTGCTTCATGTTTTCTGTCTTTTGTTATTATTTTTAAAGATTTTATTTATTCATGAGAGACACAGAGAAGCAGAGACATAGGCAGAGGGAGAAGCAGGCTCCCCTCAGCGAGCCCGATGTGGGACTCAATCCCAGACTGAGGATCACGCCCTGATCCAAAGGCAGATGCTCAACTGCTGAGCCATCCAGATGTCCCCTTATTGTTATTTTTTAAAATTCAAGTTAGTTAACATATATTATTAGTTTTAGGGTAGAGTATAGGATTCATCAGTTGCATGTCACAGCCAGTGCTCATTGTATCATGTACCCCCCTTAATACCCATTGCCCAGTTACCTCATTCCCCCATTCATCTCCCTTTCAGCAACCCTCAGTTTGTTCGCTAGAATTAAGAGTCTGTTGGTTTTCCTCCCTCTCTGTTTTTATCTTATTTTATTTTTCCTTCCCTTCCCCTATGTTTATCTGCTTTGTTTCTTAAATGTGTCCTTTCAATTAAATGTTTTCATATGCCTCTCATTAGAAATCAAGACATATGATAGTCTACCTTGGTTTTATTGAAGCTGTTAGTTATATCATTTTTAAAAATGTATTATCCTTTACTTAAGGAATATAGCAACTTTGAAACCAAACAGACCCCTGAGATTCTAAGGAGTTTCCTTGCTGTATTCTCTGATACGAATCTGGTTGCCGAAGTACTCCATGTCCTGGGCACTCTTTAGAATCAGAACAAGCCACCTGGTCACAGAACTCACAGTTGGCTTCCAAAGAGTCCCATTGGTGTGTGGACTTTGCTCATAAAAGGCACTTTGAAATTTTTAGTGTTAAAATCTGATAGCTTTACAAATAAATCATTTAGTGCAGTTTTCCCACCTTCATTTTAAAGTGCTTGGGGCTTCTTTTATAAATATTATGATTAATTTCATGTGGTGGATTTGCTTGTTTGTTTCCAGTCCATTAAAGCTTTTTAAGATTTCCTTCTCTTATGTACTTTAACTGTTTGTAAAGTTAATCAGAAATACAGAAGTACCTTCTGGCCATGATTATCTCAACGTGTGCTCTGTATGCAAAATTACGCTTGATCATCAAATAGTGTCTATTTATAACTACCCAATGTTCATGCTTCTGTTTCATATTATTAATCTGAGGCTCTTAATGGGTTGGAGGAAAGGATGGCAACATTTCTCATGGCATCTCTTGTTAAATGTCTGGAAGTTGCTTTATCTTCTTGTTTAACCACCATAGTTTAACCTGAAATGGTGAAAGGTATTTTCTGATTCCTATTTTGTCTTGTGATTCTGTAAACCATCACTCCCTTTCTTTACAACAGTCTCCGCTGGGTCTGAACTCCTAAGGGTCTGTGGTTCCCAATTAGAGACAAGAAGACGTTCTGGTTAAGAGGCTGCAAGACTTGCTTCTATTCTGTATTAGTACTTTGTTGCCAAACTCATTGCAAAATTAACTTTAGTTTGGCATGCTGCCAACCTCGAGCCCCTCAGAAGTATTTAGCCTGGAGGGAAACCAGGGTGAGGGGAGGGCTGTTGGGAAAACTAGCACGTCTCAATGAGAGGTAGGAACAGGTGTGGAAAGGCTGTCCTCTTCTACCTGCTTTATTTCAGTAATGACTGTCTCTTCCTCTGGAGAAAGTATGGTCCAGAATGCCCATTTGATTTGTGTAGTATTCCACCAATACTCTTATGAGTAGCTTCTTGTTTGGATAGAGGGGGCAGTTCTTTAGTGTCCATCACAGATTTTATTTTATTTTAAAGATTTGTATTTATGCATGAGAGACACAGAGAGAGGCAGAGACATAGGCAGAGGGAGAAGCAGGCTTGCTGCAGGGAGCCCGATGTGGAACTCGATCCCAGAACCTTGGGATCACAACCTGAGCCAAAGGCAGACACTCAACCACTGGGCCACCCAGGTGCCCCTTCATCACTGATTTTAGACTTTAGTGTTCATCTATATGGCAGAGAAACCTTGGAACCCAGAACTTGGAGAAGTACATTGACCTGTCCAAGGTCAGGCAGCTCATTTCAAGCAGCAGCCAGATAGAAACCCAGATTTCTCCATCCCTGAATTTGAACGTGTGTCTTCACGATCTCCTCAGACTCCAGATGTGCAATAATAAATCTCATTCTCCACACCCTCCTGCCCCCACTGCTACCACATCAAGACAGTGTATAGCATTAGAGCACAGTGTTTGAAGTCAGACTCGGATTCAAGTACTGATTCCTGCTATTGTTAGTTCTATGGGCATGTTACCTTATATAGTCTGAGCCTAAATTTCCTCATCTGGGGGCACCCGGGTGGCTCAGCGGTTTAGCGTCTGCCTTTGGCTCAGGTCATGATCCTGGGTTCCTGGGATGGAGTCCCGCATCAAGCTTCTCATGGGGAGCCTGCTTCTCCTTCTGCCAATGTCTCTGCCTCTCTCTTTATGTCTCTCACAGATAAATAAATAAAATCTTAAAAAAATTTTCCTCATCTGTGTAATGGGAAAAATAATACCGTCCATCCAAGATCGTGATGATGGTTGAATTATATTGTATGTGTCAAAGACTTAACATAGAGCCAGCCATACGGTTAATTACTATGTTCTAGTCTGCCTGTACGCTTCTCTCCCTCCCTCCCTTACATACCCAGAATGGGTCTTTGATAAATAGTGACTTCCCAGTAATGATTTCCTGAGAAAGCTCATAGGAGTAGAAAATGGATTTGCTAGAAATTCTCTTGTGTGGCAGCAGTTTACATCTATTTCCATTTATAGGCAGGGCCTCTTGGATCACTCTTGGAATATGACTTCATACAGTTGCTTTAGGTTTGGACTTGTCTTTTAAAATGGACTTCGCCTCCCTTCACATTGTCTGCAGTAAATGACCACAATAACTTGCATGCGTTATTTAGAATAAAATCTTTCACAATTGTCTTTCATTATGAAACTGTGTCTCTTCTCTTTTGCATAATCCTGTAAACATCATTTTCCCACACAGTGATCTTCTGAAGAGGCCCTATTTTCTCTACCGATTTCAGCTAGCACTTCATGTTTTGAGTGTTCTTTCATCAATTTCCCTTTGTATTGTTAGATACGAACCTCCTTGGTGTGATGATAGTTACACGGGCCTTTGTCTCGTTTAATAAGATCACTTGGTTGAACACTTGGCTTAAGCCTCTCATCTTGGGGCTGTTTGAAGTATTGCCTGCACACATGTGGAAACTGTATTTGATCTCTGTCATTGCATGAGATGATTTTATGCAACATTAAGTTCCTTATTCTACTTCCTGTTGCAGGGTTTTTTTTTTGTGTGTGTGTGTGTGGTTTGAAGTAACGTTTCCTTCTTATGGGGTGCTTGACTCTCTTTTTTTCAGAAAGGCAAGTTGTGTTTCTAAAAAAGCATTCAAATGAAATTTGGAGAGGAAAAATAAGGAGGTAAATTTCTATTAAGCGGTGGTGACACATGACAAAAAAATCAGACTTGACTAGTCTTCCTGTTAATTTAGTTTAAATGTCATGTGTGTTTTTAGCCCATCACATAATTTTCCCATTGCTGCAAACTGCCCTTTGAGGCATACAAGATAGAGGAATGCTTGTAAAATGAATGGCAGCAATTATTATTCAAATGAGGGGGTACCAACCAGGGGATGCACAGCTTGGAGGCTTGTTACCGGGTGAGATTTAATTGCATTGTGTATTTGTGGGGATTTCTAAATTTTAACATAATGCAATGGTAAAGCTCCCTTGGAGGAGAAAAATAGTACTTACAAATTCTAGTTCCCCAACTTAGTGAGCCCATTGATGCACATTTCTTCCCGATAGAGGGCATTTATTAACATTTTGGTTCTGGGATGTGCCCTAAGGGGCTCTTCCAGCATATCAGTATTCAGGAGCATTGTAGGAAAGAGCAGTCACCTGCCTCTGTTATAGAATTATCTTCTTGGAAGATGAAGATGTGGAATTTACTGTTATTTAACGTGGAAGGTCTAGTGTCTGTCTGCCCCTGTAGAATGGAAAATAAAGATCAATTTAAGACTTAAGGCTGCTCTAGTTGTTTTGATCAGCTTGCCATGTTTTCATTCTTGGATTTTTAGGGGTGTGTGGGGAGGGGAGGGGAAGAGGTCCATCAGACAGATTGCTGGATTATGAAGAACCTCCAAGTTAATCATGTTTAGTCTTTTACAGACCCTTCTTTAAAAAAAAATGTGGCTGATTTAATAGGTCCATCTCAGAAACTGTTAAGCTCTGCCTGTGAATATCTTAGGGAAGCCAAAAATCACAAAGCTGTCCCACCAGCTTGTTCTTGTATCTCTGGAAGCACTCACCAGGTTCTGCTTTACAGGTGCTAATCTACTTTCTTCTCTCCCTTCCCCTTCTGCCCTCCCACAATCAAGATTCTTTCCAGATTCTTTACCCCTGGGGTCCCAGTGTACTGCTTTACATGGGCTTTGTGTCAAGTTGAGTATGTAACGGAGTAGCACAGGGATTTCCCTGAGAGGCCAGACCAGCAGTGAAGCATGCCTGGGGCATGCAGGGCTGCTGGGCTTTGCTGAGTCCAGTCAGAAGTCCTGGGTTCTGCACGTAACCCCGAGACTTCAAGAAGGGAGGCCTCTATATCTAGCAAGGCACATCCCTTCTTTGTGCTCTGTCTCCTCAATTCTACAGGGAGATGCCTGCTTTGACTGACTCACGTGGGTGTTGTGAGATCAAATGCCCGGGAAAGCATGAACCTGCAATAATATACCTGCTCATCTCGTGTTATCCAGGATGCACATTAATCCAATTTTCTAACAACTGGATCCCTTACCCCATTTAGTGACAGTCTTAAAAATAAAGTTAACCATTTGGGATTCCAAACTTTTTATTAAACATCATAAGGTGCTTTTCTTGATTATTTAAAATCTTTTTGGTCAATCAGTTATTTGTTTATATTATAAGAGCCATACTCCCTGCACTTCCTTACTGGCACATAGATCCTTGTCTCAACACTAGATAATCCTAGCCTATTAGGGTTTTGAATGCATGTCTTTTTAAATAGTTGGTATAGTTTTGCGTGTGTGTGTGTGTGTGTGTGTGTGTTTTAAGGTTTTATTTATTTATTCATGAGAGAGACAGAGAGAGAGGCAGAGACATAGGCAGAGGAAGAAGCAGGCTCCCTGGAGCCTAATGCGGGACTCATCCTAGGGCCCCAGGATCACGCCCTGAGCTGAAGGGAGAAGCTCAACCACTGAATCACCCAAGTGTCCTTGGTGTAGTTTTTAAAACCAGGTTTTTTTAAGTGTAAAAATTATACTTTATTTTTGCTCGAGAGAAGATAGTTCATGTCTTTACTCAACCCCAAGATGTCAGCAGTTACTTCTGAGGTATTTACCTCAGAGCACTCCTCTCTCTTATTTTCTGCTTCAATCTATACTGGGTTGGGAAGCAGGAAAACAAAGCTTATAATAAATCAGGTAAAGTGAGAATAAATCACTCCTGAGCTGGTTTTATGGCATTTTCTATGAGAAGAATGTGGGCTTTCTGATGCCTTCCTCAGCTTTGGACATAACTTGTTTGTTTTCCAACTGTCTGCTCTTCCATTAACTGATAAGCAATCTTCATATGAGATGAGGTTTTACTACCTCGAAGGGTGGTGTGTTTGTATGAGGCCTCAGTGTCCCTACAATGTGGTGTAACAAAGTCTTGGAAGTTGAATGGAATTAATATCCAGATTATAGGTATAGGTCATTTTTCAGAGGGAGTCAAATTGAGGTGCATAGACTCCTGGCCAACCTTCCTGGCTAATACTCACTGAATGGAACTGTGTAAGGACTAGATTCAGGAGGGCTCTCTCTAATAACCTCTGTCAAACCTTGGACCTTTAGAAGACCCAGCAGAGACCCACAAGTGAAAGATAAAGGACTTGAAGTTTTCAAGGCAAGTACCTCCTTTTCAAATTGGAGCCTCTTTCTGTTCAACCTACAACAGGCAAGGAGAGACCAAGGTTTCCTTCAGGTCATTACCATCAGTATCCTAAGGGAGAAGAACACCCCTCTCCCTCCCTGCCTGCCTGAGCTGAGGTCCCTAAACACGGCACACTGGATCAGTTCCTCTCATGTTGATCAACTGTCTGGATCCTGGTGTGGAGGCAAGACCCCTGCTGTCACCCACAGCACTTGGGTATCTTGGTTTCTTTCATGGCCAGTTGCTTTGCTTGAAAATGTGGCCATTTCTCTGGAAAAGTAGAGGAAACAGTCATGCCATATACCTATCAAGTGATATTAATGATCACTTGCTGAGTACCTGATAACTCCCTGGAAATTCTAGACACCTTACATAACTTTCATTTTAATTTCCTCATGCCACTGTGAGGGAGGTGTCATTATAAATAACATAAAACACATGCAGTGCTTTTAACACATTAGCTGCCCAGGCTCCCTGTGACGTTCCTGAGAAGATGCACTCTGTGATGCCAGGTTCTCTGTTATTTTGTTCATGGCTCTGTCAGCAGGGCCTAGGATAGTGCCTGGCACATGGCAGCTGCTCAATAAATATTTGTTGAATGAATCATAAAAATCATTAGAAATCCCCATTTTTACACATGTGTGAACTAAAGCTCAGAGAGGTTTAGTAATTTAGCTGATTTGGAGCAGGAAGTAAGTGGTTGAGGCAGGGTCAGCACAGAGCCTGTGCTCCTATCCCTCCTACTGATCGCCTGAGAGGAAGGAGTGATTCTTTTTTTTTTTTTTTTTTTAAAGATTTTATTTATTCATGAGAGACACAGAGCGGGGGGTGGGCAAAAACATAGGCAGAGGGAGATGCAGGCTCCATGCAGGGAGCCCGATATGGGACTCGATCCCAGGACTCCGGGATCACACCCTGGGCCAAAGGCAGGCACCAAACCACTGAGCCACCCAGGGAGCCCAGGAAGGAGTGATTCTTTTTTTGGGGGGGGATTTTATTCTATTTTTTTATTTTTATTTATTTTTTTAATAATATATTTATTTTTTATTGGTGTTCAATTTGCCAACATACAGAATAACACCTAGTGCTTATCCCGTCAAGTGCCCCCCTCAGTGCCCGTCACCCACTCACCCTCACCCCCCGCCCTCCTCCCCTTCCACCACCCCTAGTTCATTTCCCAGAGTTAGGAGTCTTTATGTTCCGTCTCCCTTTCTGATATTTCCTACCCATTTCTTCTCGGAAGGAGTGATTCTAATAGGAGGTAGTAAATGCCTGGCAAGTGTCCCTGGTTGGGAGAGCCCTTGAATATGTGCTGCTTGTGGACTGGCTGATTGGGAAGATGGCTTTGCCCCTGTAAACAGGAGCCAGGATGCCACAGTGCCTGAAGCCCACACTCAGACTTTGGGCAAATTAGCAGGACATGGCCCTCTTCCCTTCTGCAGGCTCCTTGGTGATTTGTCTCTTGTGAACCCTAATCAACACCACTTCCCTTTTTGCAGTTTCTTAACCTTTCGTTGATTGCAGGGCCCTGGCTCCCTAGCAGATGCCCTGCCTCCCTTGACAGATTTCTTTTCTTTTTAAGAGGGAGAGGAGCCAGGGGAGGGGCAGAGGGAGAAGGAAAGAGGGAATCCCACGCAGACTATCTGCTGAGCGCAGAGCCCGGCGTGGGGCTCAATCTCATGATCCTGAGATCATGACGTGAGCTGAAACCAAGAGTCAGACAGTCAACCCAGTGAGCCACCCAGGCTCCCCTGCCTTGACAGAATTCTGCTCTGGCTTTATGGAGTATACTGATTTTTAGTGTATACTATCTAAAGGAACATAATTTTAGAAAGTAGTTCTAAGTGATCCAAATGGATGTGGCAGAAAAATCACATATACTTTGGGAGAGTATGGTGCATTGCAAGCATATACAATTTTATGACATAGGAACCTCAGTGGACTCCTCTCCTTTGTATCAGTTCGCATGGGTAAGGCATTTGCTTTCTTTCCTCCATTGTTTAGATTACTAATGAGGTTTGCTTCTTTTTCCAATGTAATTTCGAAGTGGTTTTTATCTGTCACCTCTATTTAAACTTCTAGGCAATGTTTTGTAATGATGTCCAAAGAGACCCATAGCAACACAAATATCAAATTTACTGACTTTATATTTACGTATGGGCTTCTATATAAATAGGTGCCACATTATCAAACTAGAATTATGGCAAAAAGAAATACCATCTTTCCCTTCTGCCCCATGGTGAGATCACATAAATTTAAGTTACAGAATATACTTGGCTATGAAGAAAACTCTTTTACCCCTTCAACCAAAGCAATATCCCAATTCTGAGTAGTTACTTAAATAAAACTCATGCTTTTCATCCTTCCATCAAGGAAATTGTATTTTTAAGAATTTAAGAAAATGCTTCCCAAGTTTCTTTTATTCTCTGTGTTTGTTATTGGTTTCTTTCTGTTTATAGAATCACAGGCACCTTGGGAGATAAATATTATATACCTGCCTCAGGCAAGACTATATTCAAGTCATCCTCAAACGGTCACAGACTCTCTTCTAGAATGTCTTTAGAGACGAAAGCATCTTTGGAGCATTGTTTCAATGGATCATTTACTTGGGAAGTTTTTCCTAACATCTAACCTAACATCTTGTGGTCTTGTTCAGAAAAATAAAAGGAGTTGAGCTCAAAACAGATCTTTTTCTGAGTTTACAAAGAGGGTTTTGCTCTATAGCTTTCCCCCTCGGGGTTGAATAAATATTGATACTAACGTTAGTGTTTATGACATTGGGATGTCAGAAATGATCAGTCCACTTTCCCTCCAGTGCTTTAAAGAAACGAAGAAAAGGGAACAAAAGCAGGTTATGACTCACTTCAAGGTTGTCAGGATGTTACCAAATGGTTCTGGTATCTTGAAGATGGATTTACTTCCTTAAGGCTGTAGAAACTGTTTTGAATTTATTTTTTAATTGTTTATTTTTAGGTGCATTTTGACCAATTTAAAGAAGCACTAATACTTATCTTGTCTAGAACTCTGTCAAATGAAGAGCACTTTCAAGAACCAGGTAAGAGCATTCATTATCTTTTCTTCTCTATATTTTCCTTTAAAAATTGTCCAGGGAAGAATTCAGGGACCTTGAAGCATGTCCATGAAAGATTTGGGCATCTGCCTTTTACAGATTAAACAGTTATTTCCAGTGACTGGTCTTTTGATATTATCTTAAGAGCCTTGCAGCTGTCAAACACTAAAATGGGGCTTCCCTACCACAACATAGTATTATAGAACAAATAATTGGATTGTTCTAGGCAATGTGTCAGATGGCATGCCAGTAACTCATTCTTGGAATGAGCAGAGTGAAGCCGAACGATGCTCCCTTTATCCTACTTCCGGTATACATGGAAGGATCTGAGTTGGGGGGAGGATTTTGCCTGAAAGAAGGGTGGCCAATCTAGAGATAATCTCTTTTAGTCTTAGTAGGTGGATAACACTCTACTATAGATGTTATCACATTATATTGTAATTGATAATATATATTTCAAGCGATAGTTCTTGAGAACCATGTTCATTTTTGTATTTTCAGTGTCGAGTAGAATGCTTCACACGTAATAAATGTTCAACGAATGTTAAAAAATAAAAGACTTAATGTTACACGTCACTGTTTTTTTTGAAACACCATAGATTATAAGACATCATTATTTTATGTATCTCTGAAAAGAAATTTTTTTTTGCCAGCTATAAATAGTAAAATGCCATTGATTATAAGACCTATCCTAATGTCAGTGTTCAAATCTGGGGGTGTGGGGTGTCTTGTGGTGTTTGTTGGTATTTTTACTTATTTAAGGTTGTCTTTCATCTTGATAACAATAGTGCTTGTGAGTCTGTCTTAGGATCAGTGAAATATGGTAAATATTTAAAGGAAAGTCTAAATAGGGCTGAACTTTGTATTATACAGTCCAATTTTATCCAGTTATGGGTTGTCAGGCTAGGGGTTGGCTATAAAGGAGTGTGAGGAGATTTTTGGGGTGATGAAACGGTTTCATATCTTGATTGTGGTGGCAGTTACAGGTAGGAGTTTTCCAAACCATAGATTTGGGCACTAAAAGAGTGAAATTTATGGTGTGAATTATATCTCAATAAAACTTATTTTTAAAAAGATACCAAAAATATAGTCCAGTTTTTGAGAATGAAGAGAAATCATTAACATTTTGTCACTACAAAGACTCCTTCAATGTGACCTATCTAGATAGAGCACAGATGGGAACTCATTTCTTCACTGGTGATCTAGTTCTTCATTATACTTTCTGGAATGCTCAAGATTTGTGTCACATGTATGAACATTGCATTTAGCAGTGTTTTGGATTCGAGATCGAATCTCCCCTTTCTGCCTATTGTCACTATCCCTAAGAAGGTTATCAACAACTCTGGGGCTTGCCAGAGTTCTCTAGAAGCGCACAGTGAGCTGGTGGGGGAGGTTATTGCCTTCTGGGGATTTTCTAGACTGAGAATGTCTGTAGAGATCACCACTGCTGGAACATGGGCTTTTACTCTTATGAGGTCCCACATTTTTGTTGTTATTTTTAGGGATCCTGAGTGGTGCTCTGGTGACATGTCCCCATTTTAGTTAATAAGCGCCTCCGTAACCTAAGCGTTAAGTCTGTTGTTGTTCTGTTGTGTGGATCATGTGCCTTTATGTGGGTTTGGAATGGGCAGTCCTGCCACTAGCCCACATGATCTTTTTGCTGCCCTTTCTTCAAAACCTGTGCTGTCACCTGCCGGAATATTCTCGTAATAAATGTACGGTTCTCTGGTGACCACAGATGTGAGGGGTACCACCTAGAGTTGCTCAGTGTTGGGATGTAAATAATAGGAGGAGAAGGAGGTAGACAAAGGCTGGCTGAGCTTGGTAATAGCCGAAAAGTAACATTTATGAATCTAGCTCCAGATGGCAGTTTCAGAGTTATGTGTGTGCCCCACTGCTGTGCAGGTTGAGACCGTAATTTGGATATGTCTTCCTGGACAACACACAGAAGGGATTTTATCGTTTCTCTGTGTGCTCCGTCCTTTGGATAGGCTGCAGCAAACCTTCATCAGGTTTGCTGATGAAAGCAAACCCCCCAAAGCAGTATAATGAAGCAGCAAAGTACTTATCAGGAGCATTTTCTACAGCCTTTACGCGCCTCCCTACCCCCCGCCCCCCCGTGTTTGGCCTGGTAGAATGAAGTCTAGGATTGAGCCAGCACCTCACAGAGAGTCTGTTATCTCCTAGGAGGCGTGAGTCAGCCCTGCCTCCCACATTCCCCGCTTTGCTCCTGAGCATCTCTGCTTTTTCTGTCTGTTGCCCGTCTCTTTCTGGCCCTTCCAGTTGTTCCTGGGGATCATGCAGTTCTTTCCACTGAAACATTCTCCCACCCACTTGAAAATGTGATTCAGCCCCCACAGGCTCACTGCTTGGCTGGCGAGAGACAGAGAAAGAAGGATCAGGACTCAAATGCGGTATCAAGAGTCCACCTGAGTTCACCCCCCATTCCCCTTTATGAAGATAACTATCCCCTAAGTCATAGACCATGTCATCATGGGGCTGGAGAGAGTGCTGACATTATGGATGAGCACACGAGGCCCGAAGAGGCACATTGCTTCATTGATGTCTCCCAGATGGCCGCAGAGGAGGATGGTGACACTATATCACCAAGGGGGGGCTAGTCCTCTCTAGGAAGCTCTGGTTTCAGAATGTTAACCCCCAGATGGATGAACGGGGGGCAGACCCAGTCCTCAGTCAGTACAGCCTGGCCAAAAAGATCCTGACAGTTGGCCAGAGTCAGCAGGAAGGAGTGAAAGAGCAAGTTTCACCTGATCATTAGTGACAGGAATGGCCGTGCCTACAGCATTCGTTGGCTTTTTGGTACTTAATTCAGCTTGTACCGTAAGGGCCAGACCTGTGGTATTTTTGTCTTATCCTTTGAACTCAATAGGCCAGCTAGACTTTGAGAGAAAAGATTGCCCTTCAACTATGGAAGGTGACTGAAAACAAAATGGGGCCACAGTGCACAGCCTTTGAAACAGAATGGGTCACGAATGGCTATTTTATAACACCCAAGGTTTTAATAAGTTAAAAATACCAGATGCTGTACCAGACTAAAATATAGAAAACCCAGCTTGATATGGTGGAAAGGCCCTTGAGCCAGGAGTTATAAAATACTGGCTCTGCTTCTCTAATTGGGTGGCTGTGTATATCACCACCTCTGTGGTCTTTAGTCACTTCATATATGAAAGAGGTTGTCCTGGAAAATACTTAAAATCTGTTCAGCTCTAAGAGTCAGTTGTGTCATCTCTGAATATTGAAATGACATCTAAGTTTATGAGAAAGGCTAGCTTTGTGTTTCTTAACCAGATTTTATGTAACACAAATGGACACTATGAAGTTCTGCTTGCTGAGGACAAATGCCTAGTGGACTTCATGCTTTCATATTCCTCTAATAAAAGACAGTTATATGTAAATAAAAGCAAAACTATATTAGAATTTGAGAGAAGGAGCACTTGGGTGGCTCAGTCTGTTAAGTGTCCGAGTCTTGGTTTTGACTCAGGTCACAATCTCAGGGTCGTGAGATTGAGCTCCATGTCAGGCTCTGGGCTGGGTGTGGAGCCTGCTTAAGATTTTTTTCTCTCTGCCTTCCTGCCTCCTCTCTCTTTCACTCCCTCTTTTTAAAAAAAAAAGAATTTGAGAAAAAATGGAATTAAGTCATTATTTCCATAGACTTGGATCCTGCCACTTATTATTTCTCTGAGGTACGGTTTCTTTATTTTTTAAATTAGTGTGATGATTTTTCATGCTAGATGATTTTCAGCATCTTTTTTACCCTGATAATTTATGATTCTAAGACTCTTAGGGAAGAGTTTTTCCCCTAAAAACACCACCACCAGCACCACAATGAAAAATGCTAATACCCAGTTAGGGACAGGAAAATAGATTGGGGATGTAGGGAATTGTAAATTCCTAGCTGATTAACACCAGTGACATAATTCCTTCATATCTACATGTATAGTTTAATTTTTAAAATTATTTTCCTGGAATAAAAGAAGGACAAAAGCTTAATTATTGATTATTATTTATTCAATTTTCTCTGGCTTTGGATTATAGGATTTTTGTAATGGAAATGCTGGCATGGGCTCTAAGCTATATGGCATCAACATACTGTCTGGATCTGCTCTCCAGAGATTTTTGTCCTTGTTTAATGCATCTTGCATTAGATTTCTGTTCAGTAGTAAATGTTAGCATCATACTGGAAGCCCTTTCTCTCCCTGATATGGTTAATGTAAAAATCTTCCCTTTGTTTACCTGGTGAGGGAAAACTCAGATCTGGAAAAGCCAAATCATTAGGAAAGTAAGACTGTACATAGTTTTGGGGCAGATGACCCTTTTTTTTTTTTTTTAATAATATTCCTAATTCCAGGAGCTGTCCTACTTTAATTATCTTTCTTATATTTTAAAGAAGCTGGAAATATAGTAAACGTATCTTTTCACTCAGCAAGTGTGCAGTGAAGCAGGTCTTTTTTTTTTTTTTTTTTTGAAGCAGGTCTTAATGACCAGGCATCAGGCTAGACCCTGATTTGCAGCAGTTGAAGATGTGTGTTTGCCACTGCATTTAGAGGTCTTGGGATAGGCACCAAAGTCTGGCCGAGAGCCCTGTTTTTAGGAGACATACACACAAGTGGCCCAAGAATTATGTTCTCTTGTCCTCTCTCTGGTTGAGTTAGATAAGTAAGAACTTAGTCGCCCATTCCCTTGGCATCTATGAAATGCTAACAGTGAGGACCAGAACATTTTTTCCAAGAGTTAAAAGCAAAATAAAACCACTACCACCACCACCATCAAAAAAAGTCTTTTCCTAAGGTTGGGGGAGGGGGCGGGGATTGGGAATGCTCATGCCCGTTGCTGGTCACATAAAATGATAGGACCTTCCTGGAATTATATGAAACAATGAACAGGCACCAGAAAATGTAAAAATGCCTTTGGCTGATCAATGCAGTTCTTAGATTTTTATGCTATGGATGTCCACAAAGATATGTGTATAAGGATAGTCACTGAAAATAGTGGGAAAATATATATCAAGAATAAATCATTGATAAGGTATAGTTAGGCAAATTGTGATGTATCTGTAATCAAAGAATAAATAACAATTCAAGTGTGCTGCAGAAGAATGCTTACGATGATTTTACTAAGAATACCTGTGATGATTTTGCATGTGCTTCGTTTTTACTAAGGGCAAGAAGGCATTCATTTAAAAAATACATGTTACGCAAAAAAACCCAAAATACTCACGTGAGGAAAACAGTTGACTCAGAAGTTGTGCTGATGTTGTAAGTTTATGTCAACTCCAGAGTCCGAGAAGGTCTCCAAAGCAGGAACATGGATAATTACAGAGTCTTAACAAACTGACGTGTCCCTCTCATATCAGCCCACGAGTAAAGGGGAAGGAGGTGACAAGGAAGAGAAAATCAGGACAAGAATGATACAGAGGTGGCTCCAGTTTCTGAGATGACAGACTGGGTAACAACATCACTCATTTGCCGCCAGTCTTACCCAGTACAAAAAAATGAGGTTGAGGAAGGTTGCTGCAGGTTTGGGGGTTATGAACTCTCTGACTTTGCTCCACTGGCCCAGCCCACTGACCTCAGGCCACCTTTGGTCCCACAGAAGTCTGGGTTGGGGTGACCCGATATGCGATATGCTGTGATATGCAGTATGTCTGGAGCTTCAAGGTCAGGAGCTACTTGACAGAACAGTGACTGTCCCACTGAGCTCCTATTGTTTTCCTTTCCAGATAAGTAGGCTAAGCCTTTATGACATTAAGTACTCCTAATCTTTGTAAGGACTGAGGATCCTGGTCCAGGTCTGTTTGAATCAAAGCCCAGCCTCTTTCCATGAAGATCTGCTGGGTTGGTAATTCTAACATGTAAAGTGCTTTTAGAAAAATATAACCATCATCATTATGAAATCAGGAGCTATCAACAATATGGGTTGCACTAAATTCATAGGAGAAAAGGTTCCATGAAAGTTGGACCTAAGCAGCTACTTGATAGAAATGAGTTTTGAGTTGAACCTGGAACAACAGGGAGGATTCATTTAAGTGAAATATGAATCCCTGCCTTCTTCCCCCAAATAGCTCAAGATGCATGGCCTTCCAACAAGGATCAGCCAACTGATTCCCCTCGGAGAAGGCTGTGGAAACAATCATACCATGGTTTGCAACTCAAAGCATTTTCCAGTTGATCCTCAACTGCTTTAGGGCGACCTAGACCATCTAGTCAGACCACTCAGCCCTGGGGATTGCTGGTCACGCCCATCCGCCATCCTTGGCACCCTTGTCGGCCTCTGGGTCCCTGCCTTCTTTTCTCCCGCCGCCTCTCCCTTTCCCCACCGTGTCTGTCCATGTCTCCCTCTCTCTCGGTCTTGGTCTTCCTTTAGTTCTTTCTCTTCCCTTTTCTCTTATCTAATACCAGGTATGGGGTTGTGCTCTGTGTAATCCGCATGTGAGGGTATTCACAGGAGGCAAGGAGGTGGGGATGTGCCATGGGGCTGGGTGGTGCTCATTTGCTGCCTGACAGCTCTTTCCCAGGGAAGCTTCTTGGGGCTGCCCGTCCTGAGGCTTGCCTGTGCTTCATTTTTGATTCCTTAGTTTTAAATGAGTTTCAGGAATCCCATGAGCTCAGCAGAAATGTATTATGGAGGGCCTCAGACTGGCATTACTCTGTGCTGAGGGCCTTTGGCTTTGGAAGGGGCTGGTGTCCCAGGGGATGATTGTCCAGGATAACTGAATGAGGCAAGAAGGGAAGGAGAAAGCAAGGGTCTGTACAAACAATTTCAAAAAAAGATCAGCATCAAAGGGCAGCCCGGGTGACTCAGTGGCTTAGCGCCGCCTTCAGCCCAGGGTGTGATCCTGGAGTCCTGGGATCGAGTCCCACGTCGGACTCCCTGCATGGAGCCTCCTTCTCCCTCTGCCTGTGTCTCTGCCTCTCTCTCTCTCTCTCATGAATAAATAAATAAATAAAATCTTAAAAAAAAAAAAAAAAAAAAAAGAATATCAGCACCAAAAAGGCAAAGCTTTCTTCTTCATCCTGGAAATATCCTCAGGTCAATTTTGGGAACAGGGAGGTTTAAATCGAAAAGTGATAAAATATCCATCTTGTCCCTCAACAGGTACAGTATAATACTTTGTCCGTGGCAGGTGTTCAGTAAATAGAAGTTAAATGAATCTACCTGATACTGGAGTGTATCTTTGAAACTCTCCTTTAACTTCCTGTTCATTGAATGAATAAATGATGCCTAGGCTTTCCCGTAACTATTTTAGCTTCCTCTGGGATTCTCATTGTTTTACCCTTTGGAGAGCAGAGGTTGCAAGTGGAGACCTAGCTCCAGCAGGCTGTACTCAGTCCGAGGGGGAGGATGACATACTCTGTACTGCTCGCTAGAGTTGAGCCAGGGAGGGAGTCCAGAGGGGTGGGCAGGTGGGTATCTGGTTTTCCCTGCCTGCAGCTGCCTTCTCCCCTGAGTGGTCATTCTCACTGGACTGCATTTCAGTTTTCCTTTTATTATAAGTGCAAGACCTTCTGGTCATAAATCTTATATATGCATGGTGGTTCATCCTGATTCTGGAAGGTGGACATTATCACAGGTCTGGAGTTTCTCTTCTTGGGACAGACAAGATAAGGAGTAAAGAATGTGGTGTCTGAGCTTACAGATTTTAATTTCTAAAGCTGGGAGAAATGGTATCTCTTTTGAATTCCCCAGGTAGATTTTTTTCCCCCATCTGCTCTGTAGAGACTGTTAGTTGCTTCCATATTTCTCAGCAGTCTTTAGGGGAGTGAATCAAGATTTTTCTGTTTTCTCCTACTCATAATCAAATGTTTAGTTTATGGAATAAGACTCAGATCATCTAAACTAAGTCATGTAGGACTGCTTCAAAGCCATCTTACTGTGACTGGTGTATTTCATAACAAATTCTCCGAGGATGGGGTCCGAGACTCTAGGCAAGTGCAAGCTGGGCTTGTCCTCTTTCCTTCAAAGCCCATTTTTATTTTTGTCAAATAGGAGAAATAGAAAATTGAAAGAAACAAAAATGACTCTGAAGCTTGGCAGTCCAGATAGAATCATAAATAAATGTTCAAGGAAATAAAACATTGAAAGTTTGGCTATCCTTTCTATATTGTTTGTTTCCTGGCATTTTCATCTTCCTCCTTGGAGCACATGATTGGAGCAGTTACTTACACTTACGTTAAAGAAAGCTATGTGACGCAAACAATTTCATTTCTAAGTAAATCAACACCATATTATCCGGCATAGATAACACCATATTATCCGGCATCATTGTTCCATGATGAAACCCTGAAATGTGTAAGTTACATCTGGATGCACTCATAAAATACATGTAAGGGTGTCTGAAGATTCATTTGGTGGACTGCTACTGTGGTCTTTTAAAGGCCTGGTTGAGACTGATTGAAAGAAACATGGTTTTCAAATGTTTAACACATGGACTGCTGACCATGAGTATTCTCTCTGGACATCCTTACTTTTGCTATTTTATTCACTTCTTATCATGTAAATACAGTGACACTCATGTTCTAAATAGGAGAGAGATAGGTGAGTATATAAGTCAAAGAAGTAACTATAATTGGTTTGATTAGTCTAATTCTTTATTGGTCACATAGATGGTTTGGGAAATTTGGTATGAGATAACATTAACATCCCATCTTTCTTTTGTGTATGCTAATGTCTTTATTCCAAAAAAGAGTTTACGGTTTAATAGATTTCTCTAGAAATTGACTTTGTGATGATGTACTTAAATTCTGTCAAAGATACTAACTTAAAGTTTGTTCAAATTAATTATAGTAATAAAATATAAAGTAAATAAAAAATTTAAAAATTCTTGGCAATGCAAACATAAGTCAAAGTAGATCCAAATTTCACAGGGTCCCTCCTAATGGCTCACAATCTATTACCTTCTGTCTCTTATTAAAATTCACCTCGGCTCCCTGCATGGCATGAGGTAGTGGTAAATAACTAGGGAATCATTTCACCCACAGGTGGGTTTCGGAGTAAATTACAATAGTTGTTTTAAGCTGGATGCTCTGTCCCACTACTGTCTTCCGCTGTAAAAGCGCAGCATGCAGTAAGAGCTCCTTTGCCACTTCCATCCCCAGACCACAACTGTTCTCACTCTGGGAAAATGTCATGTTCCATTTTTCCAAACCCACACCCCCATCATCAACTAATGGTGTATCTTGTTGTCTGCCAGTAAACTTTAAGAATGTGTAATAAATTAAGGATGGTTCTGCATTGCCTCTTATCTGACTAGCATCTGTGGGTGTCAGCTGCCAACAAGTAGCTCGGGTGTCTGGGCCGCTCCTGAATACTCACAGGCTGACACACTCTCTTCTGAAGAAAGGTACCTTCAAATATGCATGTGATTTTCAGTATAAATTGTGTATGCTTAAAAACCCTTCCTGCAAGAGAACTGCTCAACCGGAATAAAATGACTTGGCTGGGACTTTTAAAAAGCTGGATATAAATATCACTAGAAATTATAGAGCAAGCATAAATACTTCACTCTGAGCTTTGCTGAGCATTTTCAGAATGCTTTTGACCACATCTGTGAAATCTGAGCTTATACCAGAGGAAGGGCAGGGGGGGCGCGGGGAAGGGCAGAGTTAATCAAACAGGATCACTGGTCCTCCAGGGAAGCTACAAAGTGATGGCTAACGCCTAATGTGGTTTCCATGGTGGTAAAGGAGGTTTCATTCTTTTAGTTCTTATTTCATCAACCACCCTTGTGTTGATGATGTGTGTACATACCTTGTCTGAAAATCTACATGTCTGAGTTGAGACATCTTGTTAAGACTGTCATGTTCAAACAGAACCCACACTATGTTCTCTTGAGAGACACTAGGCTCTTGTGGATGGATGTTAAGAACCGAAATCAAAGTATTGCCAATCTTTGGTATGTTAATAGAATATTTTCTGCTCCTAATTCTGTGGAAGGTGCTAAAAAAATATATCTAAGCTGACATCTGCATAGAGTGAAGTATTTATTGCTTTAATGGTGGTGGTGGTGGCGATGGTGGCAGCAATGTGGTAGCAGCATTGGTGAAGGTGGTGAATGTTGCACTCAACATGTTACATCAGAATGCTGAGGTCCTTTAAGGTCAAGAAATGACTCTCCCCTCTTGCATATTCCTTTTTATTTCATACAACACCGTAGCTCATGACGAGAATAAAACATAATATACTGTTTTTCTTTATACAGTTGTGCACTTACTATTTTATTCCACAGCTTTTAATTTTATAGTGAGATCTTGATGCCAGATTTCATGTAAGCGATGGGCTGTCATTAATTTATCAGGATCCACTGTGTCAGTTTCTTTGTTCTGTCATCCTGCTTGTCTGCTAGATCAGAAGGTGGGAGGGTTAACAAAGGAGTCACTGAGGTACAAGAGGGGTGTGGAAATACGAATAGGGCTGATATGGTGTTTGGTTTTTCATTATTTTCCAAGACTTCCTCCAATGTGTCTCTCCCTTTTCCTTTCTCTGCAAGATACCAGTTTCATAAACAGAAGAACAAATGTGACTCCTCACTTTATCCTGATCTCAGTTCTGCACTCTAAGTCAGACACTCTTCCTTGCTGGTATTGCCTGTCTCCCATTGTATGCAGAGATGTGCTTGGGGTGCTGTCAATCATTCAGAATTAGAATCTGACCTGGTGGCTCATCTATACGCCCACATCCAGCACAACTGGCTAACAGTGGTGGTTTATTTTGGGGCGAGTATAAGAGGCTGTGCCTGACAGCTGTGAGTGTCAGCCAAGGGCTGAGATTGTCATATAATGTGGCCTCAACTCTTGTCTCCCTGCCTAGACTGCTCACTAGAAGCTCAGCCCAAATATGTTAAAGGTGGGAAGCGTTATGGACGAAGGTCTTTACCGGAGTTTCAAGAATCTGTTGAAGAGTTTGCAGAGATCGAGCCACTAGATGAAGAAGCACGGCCCTCACACGCCCCAGCCAGTGACCGCGGTGAGGTAAGGAATTGGATGGACACACCCATCTGGACCAGAGGTGTGGAGACTCACACCTGCCCACAGGTGTGGGGCAGGGACAGGAGAACTCAGGGGTTTATGGCTTTTCTCAGTTACCAGCTACTTGCTAATCTTACCACTTGCCTTTGGGGGTATATATGGCTAATTTTTCTGTTGTTTGAATGTTTTCCTCTCTGTTTCAGCTTCCGGAGAGCTGACATTTTTGTGCAAGCTTTATGTTGATATATCTTATAATTCAGATCCTTTCACCTTATCTGGAGTCTGCCACTTGCAGCACTCCTCAGGGCACTGTCATCTTTAGTTGTGTAAAAAGCTGACCCCCTGGTGCACAATCTGTAAGCCAGCATCCGTGGCAGGTAGGGAAAGGAAGGCGGTGCGCTTATCTTCTTGAGAGCCGCGCCTTATCTCTCATGGTGGGAGAAAGCAGCTTTCAGACTTGGTTCTGTGGCCTCGGCAGTCGCCACGGCTCTCCTCCCTGGGAGTGTGGCACCCAGGCATGCCTGGTAGTCGAATTCACGAGCTTCCCTCATCTCCCTTGTACACACAACACCACAATCTACCAGTAAAGGAGAAGCACTAACATTTTCTTTATTCTTTTCTTACGGCTCATTTACCAGCATGCCATTTACAGAACATGATTGAAAATGCCATGCTGAGCAAGTTCTAAGTATTTCTAGCAAATCCCAGCTCAGACTGGGGATGCAAATATTTCAAATATTAACATAAGCTGGAAAAAAGACAAAGCGCCTCAACTTTCTCAGTAGCTGTCGATTGTGGGTTGATGGAGGTATGTGTGTATGCACGTGTGCACATGTGCTCACTGCTGTCTAATGCCTATGGTCAGCTCTTTAAAGTCCACAGGAAACTTGCTCCAATAATGTCCCCAGCAGTCAGACATCCAGCCTCTTCAGCTTTCCAGAATGCCCACAAACCCACAGTTAACTGAAAAGAGCCCAGATGCTGAACAGAAAGGAAACCAGCCATAGTACTGCAATCTAGAAGACACAGGACCAGCCTGCCAATCCCAAGAAGTTTGCACCATTGTTTTAAAGATAAGGAATACCCGTCCTCACACCAGAGGAGAGAGAACAGTGGCAGACATGGGAGTGAGAAGAGAGGAAGAAACAGCTAGAGAAGAAAGTTAGAAACCCCCCAAATGGTGTAAGAGTCGCATGGGTGAGAAGTGACAGAAGAAGCCACAAGAAGCAAAGATGACAACACTGCCTGGTACATCATGGCATTGGGGCCAGTTGGTGTGGAGCAGAGGCTACTCCCCTGCTTGGGTTCAGTCAGTTTCAGACTCTATCTCAGGTCCCTGTGAGGATTTAGATTTCCCCAGTAAAACCCATGTACTCACATGCACAAAAATTTTGCATATCCCATTTCAAAGATATTTCAGTTCTTGCTGTGTTCAGATTTACCTTTCTGTCGGGAAGAGTATCATTTGATTACATAAAGTCTGTTCCATGACCCTGTGTAGTATGGGATGTACCTGAGACACTTCCCTAAGGGGGAAAAATGGTTAAAATGTGTCTCAACACTTTAGAGTGGTAAGCTTTTGTTATTTGGAAAACACGTTTAAGTCTAATATCTCCTTTCTCCCAACTACTTTCAGTGCCTGAGGCATTATTATTTGGTGCTAAGAAATAAAATGACGACTTAGTTTTTGGTGAGATAGTTTCTAGTTACTACCTGGAGACATCCAGAAAGTTCTTGGGCAGAACTGATTTTGTTGCTGGCAGCTTATTTTTCTTATACTCTTGATTTATCTTACCTACCAACTTCCAGTGAGATTTACTGTTTAAAACTGAGACTTTGGGATATCTGGGTGGCTCAGTCATTGGGTGTCTGCCTTTGACTCAGGTGGTGGTCCTGGGATCAAATCTTGCATCAAGCTCTCCACGGGGAGACTGCTTATCCCTCTGCCTATGTCTTTGCCTCTCTTTCTGTCTCTCATGAATAAAGTCTTAAAAAAAAAAAAGTGAGACTTTGGGCTAATGTATAAATAAAGAGGCCAGAGTTTGGGCAAAATCTTGCTGCTGTGTCTTAGTAGAAGGGCATGCCAGGAAAACCATTTCACACACCACCACCACCACCTCCCCTCCAGCCCCCTATGTACTTCAGCTTCCCTTAATCTTTCAGAACCTCTTCGGTGAGACCTTCTGACACTGTATATAGAAGCTTTAGTGATCAACAACCTCTCTCAATAGAATAGCAAATAAAGGCCTGGAAGGGTCCTTTCTCTTCCATGTCAGTTCTCCTTGAGGACCCCCTACTGCCCCGACTTTGCGAGTCTGTTCTGTCCAGGGTGGACTCAAACCAAAGCTCACCCAGATGCTTTCTTGCCTAAAAATGAAGTGTTAGGTGAGCTGAATTGACCCTGCCAGTTTTCAAAGGGATTCATCACTTTAAAAAAAATCAATAGCTTCACATGTGACATGTTTGAAATCCCTGTTGTCGACAAGAGAGGGCCCGTCCAGACTTTGTGTCACAGCCATGCTCCTAGGTCACGCTCGCTGCCTTCACAGATATCTACAGTCCAGTGACATAGTTTCCTTGGGATGTCAGTCTTACAGCACACTGTTGTGTCAAAACAGCATCCCTTTCTTGACCAGTTTCCACAGGAGCCTCAGCAATTTAGGACCACTCAGTTGGCCAATAGAAATTCATGTTCTGGGCAGCTTGCACCAGAAATACCTTTGTCTTCAGAGTGCCTGGTAATCTTCCCTTTTTTTTTTTTTTTAAGATTTCATTTATTTATTCATGAGAGATACAGAGAGGCAGAGACACAGGCAGAAGGAGAAACAGGCTCCCTTTGGGTAGCCTGATGCAGGACTTGATCCCAGGCGCTTGGGATCATGCCCTGAGCCAAAGGCAGACGCTTAACCACTGAGCCACCCAGGTGCTCCCATAGAGTGCCTGGTAATCTTATTCTAGAGTTGTCTCCATGTGGGAACGATAGGGAGGAGAACATTCTTAATAACCTGTGGAGTTTATTTATTCTTAACTTATAAGCAGTTAAGCATCTGTCAGGAGTTCTTTACTCTTCCATTGGCTTCCCCCACCCCTTTTGGTTTCCTGAGGCCGTTTGTCTCCTGCCCTTGGGTGTTAAAAATTTATTTCCTGAGTATATTTGTTACCAGTGTTCTTCCTTCATCTCAATGCTACTGAGCACTGAAGGAGGAAAGTGGGGATGGGTGTCTCTTGACGTGAGTGAATAATTCATTAAGAGTAGACAGATGGGGAGCCGGAAATGGGCCTTCGTGGTTTTGACTGTGGGTTTCCTTCAGCTGTTGGGTCCTGGCTCAGGGAAAGGTGAGAATCCTAGTTTGCCTTCAGACTACAGTCTCTGCTGCTCTCAGACATGCCTGATTTTTCCTAAAGAGACTTGAGAATTTTTTGGATGATGATGAAAGGACCTGAACTTGTGTCAAAAGTTACATGGGGTGGAATCCTGCCTGTTGCTACCCAACAGACCAATTTTTGCTCTAAGATGAACTATTATTTTATTTATGTGAGTACTTGGAGAGGGATGGGCAATGGAATGGTGTCCTCAGGATACCTTGCTTCCTTCTAGGAACCGATCCTATAGAGACAAGTGAGCAGTTACCTGAAGGGATAAAACAATACCCCTCCCCTTCCTTCTAGGGTTATTCCATAATAGGGGAATTGCTGTGGATTGACAATTCAAGCCTGTGCTCCTGAGTTAGTGGCTCACAACAGTTTTTCTAACATCTTTATTTGGGAAACCTTCTCCCATATGTACAACCAAAATTACAGATAATGCTCAGGAGTTGTACCTCTGCAACTCCACCCAGGAAAACATAGTAGTGCAGACAAATGAGGGTGATGCTATTATTGTAAAGTTTGCTTTCAAGCAACTAAATTTATATATTTATTTTAAAAAATTATTTATTAGAGAGCACGCAAGCGAGAGAGTACAAGCAGGGGGAGAGGGAGAAGCAGACTCCCCCTGAGCAGGGAGCCCAATGTGGGGCTCCATCCCAGGACGCTGGGATCATGACCTGGGCAGGCAGACGCATAACTGACTGAGCCACCTAGGCTCCCCCTAAATTTATTTTTACTCTAAGTCCCATGGGAAGCTTCTGGCTTCCTTTATTACCGTGACCTGGAATCCCTCTCATGACCATTCATGGTACATCACTGTGATGGAACGCCTTGGGTGAGAATGCATGTGGTTGTTAGGGGCTACCAAATGCTCCACCACCTTGACCTCATCCTCTGAATGGGATGTATGAGAATAAACCTTGTTATCAGGTGCTTTTGATTGTGTTGGACTTTTGTTTCAGTTCGTATATATTGAGCTAATAAAAACTGTACACATTTTAGTCCTCTCAGTCCACCTTTATTCCGACAATTTGATTCTTTCCTGCTGAAGTAGCCAATCTCTAACCTAGCTATTAAGCATGCCTCCCCTATGCGTCTAGTTCACAAGGCCATAAAGCGATCACATAGGGAAAGACCACTGTATTCTTTCTAAATTTTCAGCACTAAAATGTGTATTTCAGAATTTCATTTGGAAACCCTGAAGCAGAATGTGCTAATTCACCAGTGACAAGTAATTTCCACCATGAGGCTGAAATGTGCATTCACCTTCCAATGTAGTGTGTTTATCCAACGAATGGATTCCCTTGGGAGTCCGACCTCTCATCTCAGGTGACACAGAAAGGAAAGTGGTGATTTTTCTTTCTTCTTTTTTTTTTTTTTTTAAATGAGATCATTTTCACTCAAGGCAGTTTAGTTGGACATTCTATTCTGAATTAATCCAGACCAACAAAGGGCACATTCTTGATTCCAGCATAAGGTGTGATGAATGAGAATGTTCTGGTGGTTATTTTGCTTTACGTGGTTAAGAAACAGAAGTGAGATTTTAGGTTCCAAAGAGTACCTCCCTCCCTTTTTCTACACATACCTGCAATGGCTACTGAACTGACATTGAATTTTAATTTTGTGCTTTTTTCTAAGGATAAGTGGATGGGGGGGGTGAGAAACCAAACTAATGCCCAGTTCTATTCTGTGTTAACTCACACCTGGTAGGAGAGGTTGTTTAGCGAATATAATTGGGGCAGGGCCACTTTGCTTTCTGCCCTCGTTGAAAACAGGGGACACCTTGTTAACTGTTTTCCTCCAGAGAGAATGTATCAGGTCTAGTAAGATCATTATCGAGAGCAGGAGGCTTCAAACAATTATTTCTTCAACTACAGACAATAGTAGTGTAAGCCAAAACCAGACAGTTTAAGTGAGGACCTGGGAGAAAAGTTGAAGCTGGTTGTTTCATTTGCTTGACAACAGAGGAGCAAATCACAGCTCCGTGTCACGGTGGGGGGTGTGGAGTGGTGGTGGTGGTGGTGGTGGTGGTGGTTTAAGAACTAAAAATGAACAGACCACCCCCCCAAAACTGGTTTTACTACCTCATGTAAAATCACACTTCTTCAAGCCGTGGGAAACTGACTTCTGGTCCCCTTACGTTCATTTTCCTATATGTGTAACTTTGCAATTAACCTTCGTGAATTATTCATTTATATTGCATAGAGGGAATATTTGATGCTGGAGCAAACTTCTTAATAACTGAGCGAAGTTCTGCTAAGAACTTCCATAGTTGAAATGTACCTATTTTCCCGTTCCTCTCATCAGATTCTCTGGTTCTAGTTCTTGACAAAGTAAGCGGTGTCATTACTGATGTGCCATCTATTTCCATCAAACGATATGACATCATCAGGATAGCTTTTTTTTTTTTTTAATGGAATTCCAGCATTTCCCTTTCTTTTTCTTAAGTCTATTAGATCCTTTGGCTATTCCCAGAGGTGAAACACTCATTCAAGATGCGATTGTAGACCACTTGAAAGTGATATAAAGAAGTCCCTTCAGAGCTAATAAGGTAGCTCTCATTCTCACGCAGACTTTGAGGCTTTGCTGTTCTGGTAGTCTTCCTGACTTGATCCCAGAGGGAATTCCCTTGGCGTCCAGCCCCCACCCCCACCTCCTTCCAGGTCAACAACTTCCAGTAATTATTTTCTAGCTAGAAAATAAAACCGACAACAAAATATTAACAAGTTAATTTTAATGGTAATAGTAACATTTTCCAGCTATGCCATTAAGTATATTTTCCAAATGGAAAAACAGGGTTCACTCTCCACCGGAAGCAGCTCTGATGAATAAGATACCATGAGCAGATATATGAAAAGAGCCCTTTCCTTTAGGGACTTTAAAAATCCAATGAACCGAGAACACTCCCCAGCCTTGGTAAAGGAAGAGGCTTAAGGCTCAAAGTCTTTTTAAATTCAGCATTTCTCCACATTGGCAGTACCGAAGGCTTCCTGGCAATGTAGCAGGGCTCTCCTAAATGTGTGTGCACTTAAAAATCATACAGTAACTCCTGTTGTCCCCAGTACTTGTAGCTTTTAATGGCTTTTAAAGATAAAGGAACTGATTCGCTTTCTGGTCATGATCGCCCTGCAAACTGAGCAGCTTGTCCCTGGGTTCGGAGAGGAGACATTGGGAGCTGGGCAGTCAGGCCCTCTGCTGCCCGTTTTGCCTTCAAGGCAGGGTGGCAGAAATGAAGTCCCAGGAAGTGCGGCTTCCAGGACCTGGCTCAGAGCAAGGGCTTTGTAGCTATTTGGGACTATTGGATATGCCATAGATGCCATGTTTTTCAAAGTCTTCAAGTTCTGGTTACAGGCACTCTTCTAAACCGATCACTGTTTTTTCCAGAGACTTCCTGTGCTTAGCTGAGTGTGCTACTCTCGTAAAATGGACGCTGCTGCTCAGTTTGTTTGGGGAGCGTTGTTATCCCAGCAAATTTCCTTCCTCTGCTCTCTGGGCTTGCAAGGCTTTCCCCTTCCAAAAAAAAAAGAAAAAGAAAAACCCAAACATCTGCTTAAGGCTGCTGAGTTCAGTTCAGCAACCTCTGCTGGGAAAGAATAACCCCGTGTGTGCCCCCATAATCGTTTTAATTAGCCATACATTCAGCAGGGCTCAAGGTCTGTCCTGGAGCAGATGGCTGCTGGGGGCCGGGCCTGGGCTATTGTGGGCGGGGGCCTCGGCAGACCTGCAGGCTGCAAGCCCGGGACCGCGAGCCTCGGGCCATCTGCTCTGCAGTCCGGCAAAGCAGGTGGCCCTGCAAAGAAAGCATTCCTGAAAGCGGTGTTGCTGGTGTGGCCCACGTGTGCGGGGCACCCTTGTCAGCTCTAGGGCAGCTAGAGCACTGGCCACAACGGCCGGCGTGACATTGAGAGGCACAGCCCACGGCGGGTGCGGGCCCCTTTGTCTGCCTGAGGGGGCTGGGGGCTGCCTTCTGTAGCAGCATTTCGGGGCCAGGCCGCCCCTGACCCCGTCCCCTCCGTCTGCTCTCGCTGGGGCTGTTGGCCAGCAGCACGCGCGGCCCCTGCCAGCTGCGGCCGCCCAGGGCACCCCGCCGACCTCGGGGAGGCCGCCCCGGGAGGCGCCGCTCCTGAGTGGAGTCGGAAGGCGACGGCTCCCTCACGGCGGCCGGGTTCAAAGCTGTAGCTTCTACAGAGCGTCTTCTGGGTTTGCTCCTAAAGCCGACGCTGGTCTATCTGCTGTTTCTTTTCTCTGCCCTTGGCCTAATTTTGGACACCCAGATAATAGTAGTGACCGGAACATCTACTTACTGACAGACGTTTAGCTCTCCATCGGCAGCAGGCACCGTTTGAAGTGCATCCCACATTGCACACCTTCGGAGGCGGGCGTTGCTACTGTTCCCCCTGAGGTAACCGAGGCAGGCCCCGAGTTAAGGAACGTGTCCGAGGTCGAGCAGCAAGTGGGTGGTGGAGCTGAAATTGACCTCTGGGGGCCCAGCTCTGGAGCCCGAGTCCTTAACCACCTCATCGTTCTGGCTGAACTAATGACAGTGGCTGACAGTTCCTAAGTCCCGGGGGTGTCCCTCCACGTCGGCGCGGCGCCGGGTGGCTCATCCCCTCTGTGGATGAAGGAAGGTGCCCGGGGTCCCGTAGTGTGGCCGGGCCAGACTTGGTCCCGTCCCTCTGCTCAGCCCTTGTGCTCACGCCCTCTGTCGTTCTGCCTTGAGAGTCCACAGTAGCTGAATACCACTGAATGATTTTAAAACATTTACTAATATCCATTTCTCCCGTGCGAGGTGACAGAAGATTTCAGGGGAAGAATTAAAAATCCGTTCTCATGAATTAGTCTTGAGAACACAGGCCAGCAATTGTCCCTCCTTTCTTCCCCGACTTTTCCGGAGATCTTTGGGATTCTCTGCCTTCCGATGCTCACGGCTGATCTGTGCCTCGAGGCCACCTGCCAGCCTTTCACTGCCCTGGGTAAACCGGCAGCAATTAAAAGACCCTGTTCCAGAATGATGCCTCTTTTTATTGGCGTTGCTCTAGTGGGCGAATGATCTAATCCCCACAACCTTCTAACCTGACGTCCCCCTCCCTCTCCCCCTTCTTTTTAATTGGAACTACTGGCTCCAGGCAGTGGGAATAAAAATGAGCTATGAATGAGCTGAATCTCCCCTCCTACCGCCCCATCCTTAAAATTGCAATTTAATAACAAACATTCAGCTGCAGCGTGCTTGCCTCCCCCTTATTAAAGGAACAGACCCTTGGTGGAGACTGGGGAGAAGCACAGCCCTTGTTTCTGGGGAGCAGACTCCATCTCCAACTGAAATGGTCTTGGAGTGAAAATCTAGCTGTTCAGTATAAGCTTGCTGCTTCAAGCAGGTTCTAGCTGGATCTAGGTTTCTTACACTGGGCCACGGGAGAAATGTGTGTGAAACTGTCACCCCTGGCCATTTTTTAACAGGTTCACCACGGCTTACTCAGAGTCCGTGTGAAATTGTGTAAGCTGCCCATGCTGCCTGGGCTTCAGAAGGCTGTGCTGTACGTGATGCCGCCGGGTTAAGCCGCCTCCAGGATGTCACAGTCTCAGACCCCAATTCGGGGCGCCAGTGTCCCTGATCTTTCCACCCTCTGCCAAGCCCGGGAGGCACTGGCGTCAGCAGCTCTCACCCTCCTGAAGGGCACCTGGCCTCCTGCGAAGACTCCTCTGTCGCAGGTCACAGTGCTGGAGGGTGCTGCCGATGTCACAGGGAGGTGTGTAGCAAAGGGAGAGTTCTTCCCTTTCTCCCCACCCCCATGTCACAGGAAATTCATTTGGTGAGAATTTTTTTTTAAGACTTATTTATTAGAGCACAAGCAGGGGGAGCAGCAGGAAGAGGATGAGGGAGAAGTAGGTCCTTCTTCTGGGGTCCTTCCCCACTGAGTGGGGAGCCCAACTTGGGGGCTCGATCTCAGGACCCCAAGATCATGACCTGAGCAGAAGGCAGATGCTTAACTAACTGAGCCACCCAGGTGCCCCCATTTGGTGACAATATGAGGGCAAGGTGGGTAAAACAATAATCGAGGTTGTACTTGTTTATATTGCATAAATATACAGAATAGCAAAGGAAATATAATTGTTTCCCACATTCCCTCAACCAAATGCCTCGATTTTGATTATGTCTATTTCCTTCCAGTCTTTGTCTAATTGTATAAATATCTTTGCCAGCGGCAGTCATGGTGTAGATGGCATTTTTGATATGGTCTTTCATTTAACATTTTATGAGATATTTTTCCATCTCTTACATGGTTTTATAATTATACTTTTAACGATTATGTTATGATGTATAGTTGTACTTTGTGCTCCATTTTTGAATAAATTGTTTTCAGTACTTTTACAAAAAGTGCTAAATGTACATATCTATGCATATGCATTTTTCCTTTGATTTTACTGTCATTGGAAATCATATGAATTATTGGGTCAAAGAACATGAACATTTTTATGGCTTTCAGAGACAAAGCAATTTTCTTTACTAAAAGGGTAATGTCCATTCACATCGCTACCAGTAACATATAAACAGACCTATTTTAAATCATAACCTTGACGGTAATAGGACTCCTATTTTACATACTGCTAATCTAAGGGGAACAAAGTGATTCCTTGGTTTTAATTTATACTTTGCTTTTGAAATGAGTCTTTCCCCATATTTATTTAATTGTGTTGCCTTTTATGTGAATTGTCTGTCTGTATTCTGCTGGACTTGTCACTGTTCTTACAAATTTGTATGAATAACTGATACTTTCCCAGGGCCACCCAAATGAACGCCCTAAAGTTTAAACATGGTAATAAAAATGAAATCTGCAAAAATAAGAAATGAAGGGTGCATAAATACATGCCCAGTAAAAATAAGATCTTATAGTGCTTATTATGTGCCACATGATTCTAAGCATTTTACCCAGCTTGGTAAAATACGTCTTACTTTATTCCCATTTTTTAGATGGAGAAACTAAGCAATTTAGCAATTCATAAATGTGTCTAGGCTAAATTCAGTAAGTAAGGGTGTCTGGCTCCCATGTCCCCACACTCTTATTAGTTGGTGTTGGGGGGTGGAATCAGGGATGGAGGGCAATGGGGCAGTACTTCCTGAGAAGTGAATCAGATATAAGCATCTAGTCCTGTAGACTCAGGAGATAGTTGAAACAGTAGGTTGGAGCCTCTTGTACCTCTGAAGTAATTGCTCACTATTTTAAAATGAATTGAGAAGTGAGCAAATGTAAGAAATAAACCTTTCTGTCAGTATACATACCTCATTATGTTAGGAATTGTTACCAAGGGTTTTTTGAAGGTATGTGTTTATGTTTTTCCATCTGTGTCTCCTAGTGGGGGCTCCCTTTGTTGTTTGGGTCCACTGATGATATATATTCTCCTGTTATTTTTTCCTGTCTGCTTGTACTGTTAAAACTCATCCCCTGCTCATGATTTAGTAGGTTTTATTTTGAACAATGGTTCTTAGATCATAGAAACCCATTTAATTTGTTTTAGGTGGACTAAGGGATTCCATTTTAGGGTGCTTCCAACTTACATGCTGAATAATGAATTTTTGCAATTTGGGGTGCCAAAGTAGTATAAGAATTTAAATCTTTGCTTTGTGGGTGAGGAAGTAAATATGCCAGGACAGACAGGCAGGATGCTTTTATTAGTGGAGCTTTATTGATTGAATCATTTCCTATGAAAACAGTTGAATTGTGCCCAGAAACAATAATGTAAGATGTATGGAGGACTTTTTACCCCACTGCTCCTTCCCCACCCCCACTATGCCCCATATATCCACCAGGTTTGAAATACATCTTATGAGGAAATGTGTACTGCTAACATTGTAATCACAAACAAGCAAACATCACACTGTCCCTAATTCTGTTTCCATAACTACCATGTGTATTAGTGACTTGTAGTTGTTACCTGAAGGAGTTGTAGTGAACTTCTGCATTTTGAGTCATGGCCTTGTAATGTTGTCTTCACGGCAAGAATGATCCATTTCAGCATTGTCACTTTGGAGTTGGAGTATCGTGTAGCGGAACTGGGGAAATTCTCTGGTGGCAGCTTCAGTATCTTTCTAAGTAAAATATAGAACTGTGAAATCCTGGTAGACAGTTGTCCTTTAGTTAATTGGAGAGGACCAGCATAAGTGCATATGGGGAGGAAGAAAGTAGGTGACCTCAACTCATCTCAGCTTGAATGAGATACTGAAAGTCAACATTCAAGCTGAGGATTTTGGGTGACACACTGCCATGAGGGATCCAAGCTCTTGGACACTGAAGTTAATCAGGCTAATTATCCTGTTGAGTTTATTTAGAAGCTCAAGAAATCAGACCATCCTGAATAGTTCAACCATCCCAGAGAAAAGGCTAGGTATTTGTTATCAAAGGCAGCTTCATTCCATCAAGTTAGATCTCTTCTGAGACAGCAGCCAGGTTTTGAGAGGGAGATACACCTTTTCTCAACAGGGTTTCCTACGATGGTTGTAGAACCTTCTGACAGGAGTGATTAGGCAGCTCGCTGGCCAGCCAGAGGCCATTGTGGAGCTATGTGTTGCCGTTGACTGGGAATAGATCTGTGCTATGGTTGGCCAGTGAAGCAAGGGCTGGAGTTTGGTGCCAATTTGTGTCCTTGGCTGGGTGCTTTTGTGTAGTACACGGACCACAAATATATGCTATGACTTGAAAAAGGCCCAGTAGTAACAGCATAATAGGGGCAAGATGGTCCCATTCAGGTAACTTTCACAGCGTTTTTTTTTTTTTTTTTAAAGATTATTTATTTATTTATTCATGAGAGACACAGAGAAAGAGGCAGAGACACAGGCAGAGGGAGAGGCAGGCTCTGTGCAGGGAGCCTGATGTGGGACTCGATCCCGGGTCTCCAGGATCACACCCTAGGCTGAAGGCAGGTGCTAAACCGCTGAGCCACCTGGGCTGCCCACTTTCACAGCTTCTAATGCAATTTACTGGTATCATATTTTGTTTGACTTGAGCTCTCCAGCCTAAGTGTTTCGAGTTGCATCTCTGTCTCTTCCTCACTGTGTCACAAACACACTAAGCTCATTCTTGCCTCCGTACTTCAGCAAATAGTAGCTGCTCCCTCCTTTTCACGTGGCTGTCTTCAGCTCACCCTTCAGGTCTCAGTTTAGATGTTGCTTCTTTCAGGAAGTCTGCCCTGATCTCCTGAATCTGGAGGATCCCATTGAGGTACCGTCATAACATTTTGAACTTCCCTGTCGTAACACTTAATGCTGTACAATATTGCACTTTCCACTTTCTTGTCTGCATGTCTTCATTAGCATATAGGCTTCTCAAGGCAAGAAATGTGTTTGTTCTGTTCATAGTTGTATTCTGAAGATGTATCATAATACCTGGCACCCAGTACACATTGAAGAACAAATTTATAAATGCATGGTATGAATTTTTGTTGGTCAATGGATTCTGAATATTTGCTTTGGCTTGGTTTTATTGGTTGTAATAAGTTTTACTGCTGAATATGTGAATTTGCAAACATGAAAGGCAAATCACTAGTGAAATAGCACAGATGGTTACGTGGCATTTCTTAGGAGTCTCTTCTCAATTGGCTGGTTGACTCAGGAGAGCCCACCTGGAGGGTTCTGAACCATGTGACTCATTCAGGTGATGCTTGCAGAGCCAGAGAGTGCTCTGATCTTGGAAAAACTGAATACGTACTAAAGCACACTAATCTTCTCTTGCCTTCTCTAGCACTGGAAGACACAACGCAGTGAGGAGTATGAAGCAGAAGGTAGGAACTGAATGTGTGTTGAGGTCTGCCATTCACGGGGCACTCCCCATACCCCCCTTTGTGCATCTCTGAGCCTTCTCCCCAATAGCCTCACATGCTGGAGGCCAACTAAAAAGTCACCTTAAGACATCAGCCACCCAAAAATTCATTCCCAGTGGAAAGTTCATAGGTTTAGAATCCTAACATAGAACCTCATTCAAGGTATGGCATCTAAATGTAGAATTTTACTTATGGACTAATTATTCTCTTATACAAACTTTCAAATTAATCTATGAGCAGTCCTAAACTAGAGACCTATTAAAGTGCACCCACTGACAAGTTTCAGATGTATTTAAGAAGCCCTGAAACATGTTGAATTTCTGGGGCCAGCAGATGGCACTGTGGTTCAGGGGATGGACTCTCCCCTCACTTCACAGCCCACTTTACTGGGCATAACTCTACTTAGGTGTAATTACTGTGCATCCTCCAGGTCTCTAACCTGGAAAAACACAGCAGTGATAAGCTTGGTTTCTTCAATAAATAGTAAAGGTAGCACTAAATGCTCTTCTCAACCTCCTAAGGTTCTTCCAAGGCACCCAAAATTGTACTAGTAATTATCTCATGATTAAGTAATGACTTTATAAATCTCCGATATGTAAGTGGAAAATCTAATTAGAAGTGAGAACTTTTAATAGAGGATAAATTTTGATTTTTAAACTAAAAGTTTGATCCTTAAGTGTTCAAATGAAACTTACGCTTAATGTATAGATAATTGGTAACTTGCATTTTATTTTTATTTTATTTTATTTTTTGGTAACTTGCATTTTACAACCATTTATTCTTTCAAACTGGTGTATCTGTAGGTCAGAATATTTAAAGCTGTAAAGATTTCGTAGGCTGATCCTACGACTTTTATGACTGTTTTATGATATTTATCATGAAATCATTTCCTTCTCAGTAAAAGCAGTTCTAGTGCTTAGACTAGAAAGAGTGGCGGTAATGAAGTCTGATAGCTAAAGTTGAGGCAGGGCAAATAAATCTCTTTGGATTAGTTCTCAACTAGCCTTCTGTTCCAGTCACACCAAAGCCTTAAGCCTGTGCATGTTTTCAGTTGGAGTAAAACAAACCTAGAACCTTGGTATGCCTGCACAGATGTCTCTTACATGGTATAGAAAAAAGTGCTGGTTTGCTCTAGTTGCAGCTTGAGAACCAAGGGTTCCATTTCATTTGAACTTGCAGATTTAAACCAAAATGGAATCAGCATTTATAGTCTCTTTCTTTTAATATTTACTTTTAAAAAGCACAATTTCTTTGAGGATAGGCTCCCCCTCTTTGCAATTCCTTTGGGGACAGCACAATATATGTTTTGATTTCAGGCCAGTTAAGATTTTGGAACCCAGATGACTTGAATGCCTCACAGAGTGGGTCGTCCGCTCCCCAAGACTGGATAGAAGAGAAACTGCAGGAGGTTTGTGAAGATTTGGGAATCACCCGTGATGGTCACCTGAACCGAAAGAAGCTGGTCTCCATCTGTGAACAGTATGGGCTGCAGAATATTGATGGAGAGGTAAGCCTTGCATCATATTTTTCTTCAGAAATAATAGTCATGATGAAATCTAGACTGGCCATAGGCTAGGAACAGCCCTATTTTGACTTCCTGTAACATGTTACAGAGAGTCTAGTCTCTTTCTCTTCTCTACGAAGCAAGCCACTGACAATCCTTTCTTTGAGTAGCTCATGTTGTGTTCTGGAAAAAAGAACGCTGATAATAGCTGACACCTTCTGAGCCCACACTACATGCCCCTTGCTGTGCTAAGCATGTTACCCCACATTATTAGATACTACTTTGGTGCAGCCACGATGTCAGATGTATTTGTAGAAGTGGCTTTCACAGAGCAAAGTGTGGGAAAGGCCTGGAAGATGGATTACACAAGGAGTTCAGAAGATTTGAGCTGGGAGAGTATTTCAGGGGCTAGGCTTATGAGTTTAGGTTTTGGGAGAGAAAATCTCAATATCAAGTGTGATATTCTTTAGCAGATTGAGTAGTATATAGGAAAAACAGCTACTGGGAATGGTTTGAGCTTCTTTTGTGGGGTATATTGGTGTCAGGACACCCTTTGACTTGGAGACTGGCCAGGAGCCATTACAATGTTCTGGTCATGAGGAAATGGAAAAGGGTAGGTTGGTGGTTTTGAAGATATACAGAAGAATCTTGAAGGAGGCTCTTAAAGACCCCAGCTTGATAAAATTCTGAGCTTTGCGTTTTCTGAAAAATTAAGAGGCAAACTGGCAGGACTGAGTCCATGAACAGTCATGAAACATAAGAATATAAATAATTCTAAGATATGTCTTTCAAAGAGCTGAAAATAAGGAGGGACTCAGAGGTTAGGGCTACAGTTGTAGTTTGGGGAATCTTTGATCATAATGATATTTGAAACCATACTGTCTGCTTGGTGGTATTATTTTCCTAAACCAGAAAGACATTTATTATCAAAAGCTGCCAAGTAGCCTAATTTGCAGAAAAGCTTTTTCCCCTCCCTAGAATATGTGACTGTTCTGTACCCTTTGACTGCCTTTTTTTTTTTGGGGGGGGGGGACTACCTTTTTAATGGCTCAGTGGTCATTTATTTTTCAGTGTTGGTTGTTGAGTCATAAAATTACATTCATCCTCTTAAATTATAAACTAGTGCAGTATACAGAACCTTGGGTTGTTTTGCCAAGAAATATTGCATACACTTGGATTATTTATCTAAGAACAATTCTTGGAATAAACTGTAACCATTTGTGGGGAGCTGCATTTTCTTCAGTGGTGGAGTTTCCAAAGCCCTGGAAAAGAAGTAGCACATTGAGTTATTTTCCTCGGATCTGAGGATGAGTAAAAGATTGCTCATTGAAAATAGCTTTTACTTCATGTTTCTCCTGCCCCCACCCCTCAAAAAGCATGAAATACTGTAGTACTTTATACTACTGACTCTAGACCACAGAGGAGCTGAAAGTTCAGGATAATCTCATCAAGAATTTGGGATCATAGGGTTTTATGACTGAAAGCAATTTTAGATTTAGTCCCCTCCCCATTTCATAGATAAAATGATGTCCCTGCTGCTTGATGCCATTACCATGAAGGGGAACTGACTCACTGTCTCACGTACCCTGCTTTGCAGAAGCAAGGACAACTGTAGGGCAGGGATGGCAAGCTGTCACTCTAGATACCAAATATGGCTCAAAGTTTTGGGTTTGTTTTTTTTTTTTTCCCCCCTCTGGCCTGCCCGATGTTTAAAAATTAAACTTTTGCTACACTTTTTTCTTTTTTTTTAAATCAGGAAATTTAGTTCTAAGAACCAGAGTATTTGACTCCGTTGTGCTAGCAGGGAGAGGTGGCTGGCTAGCTCCTTTGAATGGAGTATGCACTCACGCATTCAGTCCCCTGCTTTAAGTGGTGACACTTTGTGACATCTCAAGACCATCCTGCCTTATTGGTCTGTGTTGCCCTCCTGGTCTCTCTGGGTATTTGGGTTTACTATCCCTAGCCTAGTGCATCATTTCCCAATGGGAAATCAACCATCCAAGACCCGGCTGGTATGTCATGAGGAGTAAGAATGTCCTCAGGGTTCTAGATTTGGCTCCTACACAGGGTGCAAAGGATGCCCCCATTACACATATGACTTGCATTCTGTTCAGCCCAACCCTGCCTTCATCTGAATCCACAGCCATCTGTTCACCACCTCCCCACTCCCCTGCGTACAGTAACTGGCGGGACTCATTTGCTCCATGACTTTGAGTGGATGAGGTGATGGGTTTTTAGGCAGTATGGAATCTGTGTGTTGATTTGGCCAAGATCACAGGACCAAGCAGTGTAGAGCTAAGGTTAGAGCCGAAATAATGCCTGTTAACTTGTCAGTGCACCTGGATTTTACTGTGACTTCTGATTTGATGGTCCTGAGAGCCTCCTCCTCCAAGAAAGTAAAGTGTTCTTTTGATTGGTAAGAATGAGACAAATGCTAAGAGAAATGCTAAGGGATTTTAATAGCCTCAGAATTTCACCCCAAATACCTTTCCATTGGTTTTCCATATAATTCTCTCTTAGGAACTGTTCTTCTAAAGATTTCCACTCCTTAGAATGGTTTCTTGTTCCAGAGTCCTCCCTAGAGGAAGTGGTATTTAAAAAAGAATAGAGATGGATGTTTTCTATTGGGTGTGAATTGGAAAGAAGCATTTGAGATCAATGCCTCAGGCACTTACATGAAGAATAAAATCAGTAGTTATGAGATGACAAATCCTAGTAATAGTCCAGACTTATGAAATGGATATTCAGAATTTGAAGATGTGTCACAGAGAAGCCTTTGTTCGAATGGACCCCACTGCAGACTGATGCCTCAAGAGTAATTTTGCTGCTTATCCTTTTTCCCTACCATTCAACAACAGGGGCATCACCTGAGAGTTTGTCAGAGATGCAGACTCTCAGTCCCCTGCCCCAGATTTAACTATATCAGGGTCTGCGTTTTAACGAGATCCTCAGGTGATCTGCTTTGTACAACAGAGGAGTTTCTGTAGAGAAAAACTTTAGCCCTTGAAGTAAAGAGGAATCCAGCTACCAGGAAAAAGGAGGTCATTGCCTTTCCTCCCTGTTTTGTGGTATCAATGACTCATGCTGCTTTATTCATCCCTTTATATTCCACTGTTGAGCTAGGGGACAAATCACCTCCTAGGCAAGCCCCTAGAAGGCACTGTAGTCCAGTCTCTCCTTCTCTACACGATGACTCCTTGCTTACTGTTAGAGGATACAAAATAACCAGACAAAATTCTCTTACATCTCTTGGATCCTTCTATTGGGCACACACAAAATCCGTCTTCTCTGATCTTCATTTCTCTTGTGTTAAAGCATTAAAATAAAAACCCAAAACGTGCAGTGTTGTTCCAAGTAGCACTCTAAATCCCAAGTCTTGGGTTTCAGACCCAAACTCATAGATCATTGCAATCTGTCCCAGGCCAAATTCTGCTGTGCTAACATACCAATTGCAAAAATTCAGTATAAGCAAAATATCATGTAGTAACACTGCAATATAATGACTTAATGACTGTCTAAATTCTTTCTTTCTTTCTTTGTTTCTTTCTTTGTTTCTTTCTTTTTCTTTCTTTTCTTTCTCCTTTTCTTTCTTTCTCCTTTTCTTTTCTTTTCCCTTTTCATTCTTTTACCTTCTCTTCTCTTCTCTTCTCTTCTCTTCTCTTCTCTTCTCTTCTCTTCTCTTCTCTTCTTTCTCTGTTTTAAGAAAGGTTGGGGAGGGGCAGAGGGAGAGAGAAACTTAAGCAGGCTCCATGCCCAGGGTGGAGCCAGCCTCAAGGCTCCATCCATCTCATGACCCTGAGATCATGACCTGAGCTGAAATCAAGAGTCAGATGCTTAACCGACTCTGCCACCCAGGTGCCCCCAGTTCAAACTTACTTCTATTATGACAACACTGGAAAGCTGTACCTTTATATTTTTAAAGTAATTTTTTAATCCATAGAATAATGTATAGCTACATTAAAGATTACCCATTTTAAGAGTACGAATAGGAGAAGGAACATTCAATCATTCAAATGCTAAATTGCATGATTATGAAAATGGACATTTATTTGGTTTGTGGAGGAAGGAGAGATTACCAGAAAAGTAAATAAATGTCTATAAAATGAGAATTAAGGTACATGTTCTATCATCTGCAGCCCTAGAGTCAACAGTGAGACCGATTTCTATTGGCCACAGATGTACTTTGGGCCTTATGTTATTTCGAGGAAAATATTGAAAGTAAGTGGTTATTCTTTTCTAGATACTTGAGGAAGTCTTCCATAATCTTGATCCTGATGGTACAATGAGTGTGGAAGACTTTTTCTATGGCTTGTTCAAAAATGGAAAATCCCTCACACCATCTGCATCTACGCCATACAGACAGTTGAAAAGGCACCTCTCCATGCAGGTAAGAAATAAATAGGAAGTGATTTCTTTGTGAGTAGAAGTTAAAACCCATTTGAGTAGTTTCTAATGAATCAGTCTGCTGTCTGGAGAAGAATAAGGAGAAAAAGAGAAGCAAAAGAAAAAGAACGACTAAACCATTGGGAAGGAAAAGTTGGGTTTGAAAAGTGACCATAAATGACAGAGTGGGAAGCCACTAATTATGCCCCTTAATGGTAGCTGTGGGTCAGAAGAAACCTGGTTTTTTTTTTTTTTTTTTTTTTTTTATTGGTGTTCAATTTACTAACATACAGAATAACACCCAGTGCCCGTCACCCATTCACTCCCACCCCCCGCCCTCCTCCCCTTCTACCACCCCTAGTTCGTTTCCCAGAGTTAGCAGTCTTTACGTTCTGTCTCCCTTTCTGATATTTCCCACACATTTCTTCTCCCTTCCCTTATTTTCCCTTTCACTATTATTTATATTCCCCAAATGAATGAGAACATATAATGTTTGTCCTTCTCCGACTGACTTACTTCACTCAGCATAATACCCTCCAGTTCCATCCACGTTGAAGCAAATGGTGGGTATTTGTCATTTCTAATAGCTGAGTAATATTCCATTGTATACATAAACCACATCTTCTTTATCCATTCATCTTTCGTTGGACACCGAGGCTCCTTCCACAGTTTGGCTATCGTGGCCATTGCTGCTAGAAACATCGGGGTGCAGGTGTCCCGGCGTTTCATTGCATTTGTATCTTTGGGGTAAATCCCCAACAGTGCAATTGCTGGGTCGTAGGGCAGGTATATTTTTAACTGTTTGAGGAACCTCCACACAGTTTTCCAGAGTGGCTGCACCAGTTCACATTCCCACCAACAGTGTAAGAGAGTTCCCTTTTCTCCGCATCCTCTCCAACATTTGTTGTTTCCTGCCTTGTTAATTTTCCCCATTCTCACTGGTGTGAGGTGGTATCTCATTGTAGTTTTGATTTGTATTTCCCTGATGGCAAGTGATGCAGAACATTTTCTCATATGTATGTTGGCCATGTCTATGTCTTCCTCTGTGAGATTTCTGTTCATGTCTTTTGCCCATTTCATGATTGGATTGTTTGTTTCTTTGGTGTTGAGTTTAATAAGTTCTTTATAGATCTTGGAAACTAGCCCTTTATCTGATATGTCATTTGCAAATATCTTCTCCCATTCTGTAGGTTGTCTTTGAGTTTTGTTGACTGTATCCTTTGCTGTGCAAAAGCTTCTTATCTTGATGAAGTCCCAATAGTTCATTTTTGCTTTTGTTTCTTTTGCCTTCGTGGATGTATCTTGCAAGAAGTTACTATGGCCGAGTTCAAAAAGGGTGTTGCCTGTGTTCTTCTCTAGGATTTTGATGGAATCTTGTCTCACATTTAGATCTTTCATCCATTTTGAGTTTATCTTTGTGTATGGTGAAAGAGAGTGGTCTAGTTTCATTCTTCTGCATGTGGATGTCCAATTTTCCCAGCACCATTTATTGAAGAGACTGTCTTTCTTCCAATGGATAGTCTTTCCTCCTTTATCGAATATTAGTTGACCATAAAGTTCAGGGTCCACTTCTGGATTCTCTATTCTGTTCCACTGATCTATGTGTCTGTTTTTGTGCCAGTACCACACTGTCTTGATGACCACAGCTTTGTAGTACAACCTGAAATCTGGCATTGTGATGCCCCCAGATATGGTTTTCTTTTTTAAAATTCCCCTGGCTATTCGGGGTCTTTTCTGATTCCACACAAATCTTAAAATAATTTGTTCTAACTCTCTGAAGAAAGTCCATGGTATTTTGATAGGGATTGCATTAAACGTGTATATTGCCCTGGGTAACATTGACATTTTCACAATATTAATTCTGCCAATCCATGAGCATGGAATATTTTTCCATCTCTTTGTGTCTTCCTCAATTTCTTTCAGAAGTGTTCTATAGTTTTGAGGGTATAGATCCTTTACATCTTTGGTTAGGTTTATTCCTAGGTATCTTATGCTTTTGGGTGCAATTGTAAATGGGATTGACTCCTTAATTTCTCTTTCTTCAGTCTCATTGTTAGTGTATAGAAATGCCACTGACTTCTGGGCATTGATTTTGTATCCTGCCACGCTACCGAATTGCTGTATGAGTTCTAGCAATCTTGGGGTGGAGACTTTTGGGTTTTCTATGTAGAGTATCATGTCATCGGCGAAGAGGGAGAGTTTGACTTCTTCTTTGCCAATTTGAATGCCTTTAATGTCTTTTTGTTGTCTGATTGCTGAGGCTAGGACTTCCAGTACTATGTTGAATAGCAGTGGTGAGAGTGGACATCCCTGTCTTGTTCCTGATCTTAGGGGAAAGGCTCCCAGTGCTTCCCCATTGAGAATGATATTTGCTGTGGGCTTTTCATAGATGGCTTTTAAGATGTTGAGGAATGTTCCCTCTATCCCTACACTCTGAAGAGTTTTGATCAGGAATGGATGCTGTATTTTGTCAAATGCTTTCTCTGCATCCAATGAGAGGATCATATGGTTCTTGGTTTTTCTCTTGCTGATATGATGAATCACATTGATTGTTTTACGGGTGTTGAACCAGCCTTGTGTCCCAGGGATAAATCCTACTTGGTCGTGGTGAATAATTTTCTTAATGTATTGTTGGATCCTATTGGCCAGTATCTTGTTGAGAATTTTTGCATCCATGTTCATCAGGGATATTGGTCTGTAATTCTCCTTTTTGGCGGGGTCTTTGTCTGGCTTTGGAATTAAGGTGATGCTGGCTTCATAGAACGAATTTGGAAGTACTCCATCTCTTTCTATCTTTCCAAACAGCTTTAGGAGAATAGGTATGATTTCTTCTTTAAACGTTTGATAAAATTCTCCTGGGAAGCCATCTGGCCCTGGACTCTTGTGTCTTGGGAGGTTTTTGATGACTGCTTCAATTTCCTCCCTGGTTATTGGCCTGTTCAGGTTTTCTATTTCTTCCTGTTCCAGTTTTGGTAGTTTGTGGCTTTCCAGGAATGCGTCCATTTCTTCTAGATTGCCTAATTTATTGGCGTATAGCTGTTCATAATATGTTTTTAAAATCGTTTGTATTTCCTTGGTGTTGGTAGTGATCTCTCCTTTCTCATTCATGATTTTATTAATTTGAGTCTTCTCTCTCTTCTTTTTAATAAGGCTGGCTAATGGTTTATCTATCTTATTAATTCTTTCAAAGAACCAACTCCTGGTTCTGTTGATCTGTTCCACAGTTCTTCTGGTCTCGATTTCGTTGAGTTCTGCTCGAATCTTTATTAACTCCCTTCTTCTCTTGGGTGTAGGATCTATTTGCTGTTTTCTCTCTAGCTCCTTTATGTGTAAGGTTAGCTTTTGTATTTGAGTTCTTTCCAGTTTTTGAATGGATGCTTGTATTGCGATGTATTTCCCCCTTAGGACTGCTTTTGCTGCATCCCAAAGATTTTGAACGGTTGTATCTTCATTCTCATTAGTTTCCATGAATCTTTTTAATTCTTCCTTAATTTCCTGGTTGACCCTTTTATCTTTTAGCAGGATGGTCCTTAACCTCCATGTGTTTGAGGTCCTTCCAAACTTCTTGTTGTGATTTAGTTCTAATTTCAAGGCATTATGGTCCGAGAATATGCAGGGGACAATCCCAATCTTTTGGTATCGGTTCAGACCCGATTTGTGACCCAATATGTGGTCTATTCTGGAGAAAGTTCCATGTGCGCTTGAGAAGAATGTGTATTCAGTTGAGTTTGGATGTAAAGTTCTGTAGATATCTGTGAAATTCATCTGGTCCAGTGTATCATTTAAAGCTCTCGTTTCTTTGGAGATGTTTTGCTTAGAAGACCTATCGAGTATAGAAAGAGCTAGATTGAAGTCTCCAAGTATAAGTGTATTATTATCTAAGTATTTCTTCACTTTGGTTAATAATTGATTTATATATTTGGCAGCTCCCACATTCGGAGCATATATATTGAGGATTGTTAAGTCCTCTTGTTGAATAGATCCTTGAAGTATGATATAGTGTCCCTCTTCATCTCTCACTACAGTCTTTGGGGTAAATTTTAGTTTATCTGATATAAGGATGGCTACCCCTGCTTTCTTTTGAGGACCATTCGAATGGTAAATGGTTCTCCAACCTTTTATTTTCAGGCTGTAGGTGTCCTTCTGTCTAAAATGAGTCTCTTGTAGACAGCAAATAGATGGATCCTGCTTTTTTATCCAGTCTGAAACCCTGCGCCTCTTGATGGGGTCATTAAGCCCGTTTACATTCAGAGTTACTATTGAGAGATATGAGTTTAGTGTCATCATGATATCTATTCAGTCTTTGTTTTTGTGGACTGTTCCACTGAACTTCTTCTTAAAGGGGAATTTTAAGAGGCCCCCTTAAAATTTCTTGCAGAGCTGGTTTGGAGGTCACATATTCTTTTAGTTGCTGCCTGTCTTGGAAGCTCTTTATCTCTCCTTCCATTTTGAATGAGAGCCTTGCTGGATAAAGTATTCTTGGTTGCATGTTCTTCTCATTTAGGACCCTGAATATATCCTGCCAGCCCTTTCTGGCCTGCCAGGTCTCTGTGGAGAGGTCTGCTGTTACCCTAATACTCCTCCCCATAAAAGTCAGGGATTTCTTGTCTCTTGCTGCTTTAAGGATCTTCTCTTTATCTTTGGAATTTGCAAGCTTCACAATTAAATGTCGAGGTGTTGAACGGTTTTTATTGATTTTAGGGGGGGATCTCTCTATTTCCTGGATCTGAATGCCTGTTTCCCTTCCCAGATTAGGAAAGTTTTCAGCTAGAATTTGTTCAAATACATATTCTGGCCCTCTGTCCCTTTCGGCGCCCTCGGGAACCCCAATTAAACGTAGGTTTTTCTTCCTCAGACTGTCGTTTATTTCCCTTAATCTATCTTCATGGTCTTTTAATTGTTTGTCTCTTTTTTCCTCAGTTTCCCTCTTTGCTATCAACTTATCTTCTAGGTCACTCACTCGTTCTTCCACCTCGTTAACCCTCGTCGTTAGGACTTCTAGTTTGGATTGCATCTCATTCAATTGATTTTTAATTTCTGCCTGATTAGCTCTAAATTCTGCAGTCATGAAGTCTCTTGAGTCCTTTATACTTTTTTCTAGAGCCACCAGTAGCTGTATAATAGTGCTTCTGAATTGGCTTTCTGACATTGAATTGTAATCCAGATTTTGTAACTCTGTGGGAGAGAGGACTGTTTCTGATTCTTTCTTTTGAGGTGAGGTTTTCCTTCTAGTCATTTTGCTCAGTGCAGAGTGGCCAAAAGCAAGTTGTATTGGGAAAAAGAGAAAAAGAGAGGAGAGAAAGAAGGAAAGAAAAGAGAAAGAGAAAAAAAAAGGGAAGAAAAAGAAAAAAAAACGAAAAAAAAAAAAAAGAAGAAGAAAAAGAGAAAGAAAAAGAAAGGAGAAAAAAAGGGGGTGGGGGAAGGAAACAAATCAAAAAGCAAAACAAAACAAAAACAAAAACAAACAAACAAAAGAAAGAACCACCGGGGAGTATCTTCTGATTCTGTGTTCTTTAAGTCCCTTGGCTTCTCCTGGAAGTTTTCCGTCTAGCTGGTGTTCTGGGGGAGGGGCCTGTTGTGCTGATTTTCAGGTGTTAGCAGTTGGGGGAGCTGCTGTGCCCCCGCCTGGTGCAGGGCTCAGTGGGGGTTGTTTACCCCGTGAGGCCGCAGGAGGAACAGCCCCAGGCGGGGCAGCTCTGGAAACCTGGATTCAGCTCCGGCAGGAACTCTGTCTGCAGGGCCTGGAGGCTCCGGGGCGGGGCCGCTGATCTGCTCAGCTGGGGCAGGAGCGTCCTCGCTGTCCTGGGCCCTCCCGGCCTCTGCCTGTCCCGGGGGAGGCGGGATCCTGGGCTGTGTCCCGGCGCCCTGTGCTCCGGAGCCTGCGCTGGTGGATTCGCGCTCCCGGGCCGCGCAGCCCCCTCCGCGGAGCCGCCGCCCGAGCCCCTCCGAGCTGCTCCTGGAACCGCGCAGCCCCCTCCGCACGGAGCCTCTTCCTCTGCCCGAGCCCCTCCGAGCTGCTCCCGGGGCCGCGCAGCCCCCTCCGCGGAGCCGCCGCCCGAGCCCCCCGAGCTGCTCCGGGTCCCGCCTGTGCGCTGCAGCCCTTAGGGAGCTCGGCGCACTCTCCTGGGCGCGCAGTTGCTCTGTTACTGTCTCAGGGAACCCGAGGGCATCCTCGCCCTCCTGGGTCCTGCTCCACCTCCCCGCGAGCCCCTTTCCGCCCGGGAAGGTCGGTGCAGCTCCTGCTCCTCCGGGACGGGGCTCTCCTGTCCTGGGGACACTCGCCCCGGCCTCAGCCCGGCTCCTCGCGGGGCCCCTCCCCCTTGGAGGCCTTTGTTTCTTTACTTCTTTTTCCCCGTCTTCCTACCTTGATAGAAGCGCGAACTCTTCTCACTGTAGCATTCCAGCTGGTCTCTCTTTAAATCTCAGGCCGAATTCATAGATTTTCAGGATAATTTGAAGGTTTTCTAGGTAGTTTGGTGGAGACAGGTGATTTGGAGACCCTACTCTTCCACCATCTTGCTCCTCCCCCCAGAAACCTGGTTTTAAGTGGAGACATGTCTGTGTCAAGGAACTCCCCACCAGATCAACTGTTTTTGATAAGTTTTGCATTCTCAACTCACTTTGGAAAGAAAGATCAAAGGGGCTGCATGACTTGTTTTTCTGGTAGTGTTAGGGAGACATGCCTTCTGCTCATCGTGGTCAGGACTATCCAGTTTGGGTCAATGTCTGGTTGAAATGTCAGACCCAGCTCAAGTCTCCTCTTCTAGTCCTTCGATGAAAGTGGACGACGAACCACAACCCCATCTGTGATGACAAGTACCATTGGCTTTCGGGTCTTCTCCTGCCTGGACGATGGGATGGGCTATGCATCGGTGGAGAAAATCCTCGACTCCTGGCAAGAAGAGGGCATTGAGAACAGCCAGGAGGTCCTGAAGGTATTGCAGCTAAAATGGGAGAAAAATGACAAATTAGGGGAGGATTGAAAAATTCTAATGCTTTCTTCCTTTTTTTTTTTTTTTAAGATTTTATTTATTTATTCATGAGAGACACAGAGAAAGAGGCAGAAGCATAGGCAGAGAGAGAAGCAAGCTCCCTGTGGGGAGCCTGATGTAGGACTTGATCCTGGGACCCCAGGATCACGCCCTGAGTCAAAGGCAGACACTCAACCACTGAGCCACCAAGGCGTCCATATTCTAATGCCTTTGAAACTGACTTGAATTGATTTCTCCTTAATGATTCTTATTTTCACAAGATCTCAGAGATCAGAGGTAACTTTTCTTATCCCCTTTAGCCAGGAGTCTGTTGCTAACTACTTTCCATGTTTTTAACTCCTAAACTATTGACAAGTGCCATGCTTTTAATTGATCTCTGGCTAGTAAAGATTAGTGAACAATTGTATTTATTTACAGTGCCAGGTGGTATTTTTTTAAACAGGCAAATAAGTATGTTACTGTTTCCTTAGAACTTAGAAAATTGAAGATTGTCCCTATGCAATCACTAAGGAAATGTAATCCTCCAACTTCTTGACTATACATTCACTTCTCTGAGTTTGTTTCCCCTTGACTGCTTCCATTTTAGAGGACAGAACATGTGATCGTCTTCAACTTGTTCTCACTTCTAGGCCTTGGATTTCAGTCTCGATGGAAATGTGAACCTGACAGAATTGACACTGGCTCTTGAAAATGAACTTTTGGGCACCAAAAGTGGTATTCACCAGGCAGCGCTGGCCAGCTTTAAGGCTGAGATCCGCCATTTACTGTGAGTTGAGCGGATGATTCCCCTGCCCCATTCCCTTCCCTGCTGGTGCAGCAAATCCCTCAGATGCCTGTGACACACATTCTGTATGCAAATGTGGCTAATCTCCTATCCTTTCACTACCATGAAGACAAGGTAACACTCAGATTTGCATTAGGTTTGTGAAGGGAGCCGTGGAAACATCTTTTTTGTTTTGGAAGGGCTTGGGTTGTCTTGGCTTTGTTTTTGTGTTGGAGCAAGCCAGGCAAGAGCTTTTTTGGGTCTACTCGTTGCTTAGAGACAGTTTCCCTTTGACTCGGTCTCTTGCCCATTCTAGGGAGCGAGTTGATCAAGTCGTCAGAGAAAAAGAGAAGCTACGGTCAGATCTGGACAAGGCTGAGAAGCTCAAGTCTCTAATGGCTTCGGAGGTGGATGATCACCATGCAGCCATAGAGCGGCGGAATGAGTACAACCTCAGGTGCGACTGGATAGGGCCAGGTCCCTCTTTTCCCTCCACCCTGGCCCAGGGCATTGGAGCTCAGCCTGCTGCCTGCATGGCCACACCCAGCTGGAGGGATGGAGGTGTGGTCAAGCCTCAAGGAAAGCAGGACACATTCGATACTTCGAGGAGCTTCCTGTCTCTTCGACTCTGTGTTTCCATTTTTTGGTGGATCCGCACCGGACCTCTGAGGGGTTTAACAGCAGCTCATTGGTCTTTCCCTCTCACAGGAAACTGGACGAAGAGTACAAGGAACGGATAGCAGCCCTAAAGAATGAACTCCGAAAGGAGAGAGAACAGATCTTGCAGCAGGTGGGCAAGCAGCGTTTGGAACTTGAGCAGGAAATTGAAAAGGCAAAAACAGAAGAGAACTACATCCGGGACCGCCTTGCCCTCTCTTTAAAGGTAATCACCCTATTAGTGCTCAGGCCTGTGTCCGTGTTAAATACGGCAGGGAAGGCCACGGGTCTGCACAGGGCTCAGTCCCACGATTCCTGTTAAGTTTGCCCTGCTGGGTCGTGACCCACACATGGTAGAGTCCCTGCTGGGATCCAGATTTCAGGAGTATCCAGGCTTCCGGTTTGCCGACACTATTGATTAGCATATCTTGCTCTTTTTCCCCCACCCCCCCCACCCCTGAGTTACACTAAGTCCTTAGGGCCGTTGGGCACCTGGTCAATGCCCTCCTCCTTCCCTGTCTCCACCACCTCAGCCCCCATCCCCAGTTCAGAGCAGATGGCATTGTCTCCTGCCACACAGAGCTCATCAGCTTTGTTTCTTTGCTTCCCAATATGTCTTTTGCCTTATTATACATCCTCCTGTCCTTTCCTGTGTCTCAAGAGAGGAAGTGATCTTTCTCTTTATTGGACTCTGATATGATACAGTGTAGTCTAGAGATAGAGGGGGGTGAGGTGGGGACTCAGACTGCCTAGGTCCATTCTGGATACCACTGCTTACTGGAAAACCTTGATCACGTTATCCCAGCCTGTTTCCTGACACACGGGATGGGCACCATTGTAATACCTACCTCAGAGTATATTTAATATAAGGATTAAATGAGATGCTGCATATGCTGTGTTTGGAAGGTAATAAATAGACATAGACTATTAACTGTTGTTCCAGAAACTCCGTACATCAAACACTGAGCCATTTCTCCCACCCTAACCATCAGATTGCGTCCTTTTCTGAATTTTCTCTTTAATCTACACAATTACCGTGTGCTGTCACAGAAGCTAAAATCTTGGTCACTCTCACTCATCAGTCTCTAAGACCTGCTGATGCTCTGAGAGGTCTCTCCGATTTATCCACTTCCTTTCCATGTCTGCAGCCTCTGAACAGGATTCATCAGGATTTCTCAGCTGACCTATGTGCATCTTTTCTTCTATCCATCCAACCTCTCTATGGCCACCAGAGTTAGCTGACTGAAGAACATGCTGTGACCCTTCGTAAAAGTGCAGCCTGGTAGCACCAACGGCCCCTGGAAGGGAGTCTGGCCTCAGACACTTCCAACCTCCCATCCTGCCCCCGAACCATGCCCCTAATCCTGCTGCACCTGCCCTTGGCGCTCTCACTTCCTCTGTGGGTTTTTATGATGCTCCTCCCCTGCTTTCTCCAACACCACATACCACATGGCTTTTTCACTCCCTTTATGCTTACTTTTTTCTTGCCAGAAGATAGCACATCACAGATAATTAATTGGATCTACGTCTGCCTCCCTCCCCAAGGTCCAGATTGTATTTTCCCTGTGGTCAGTAGCAGAATCTAATTTGTGACTTTGCAGAGCCACAACAGGGGCCTGATACACAGAGATTGCTCCTAACTGTTTGGACATCTAAATTTAGACATGCTTTGAAAGATTAGAGTTTTAGAACTGGCATTTTGGGAGAAGTTTTTTTTTTTTTTTTTTTTTTTTAAGAAGAAAACTCTTCAAGCACATTCTTTTTTTATTCCATATTGCTATGTGAGGGTGTGAACTAGAATGTATTAAAAATATACTGGCTTTATATTCTTTTGGCAAAATATACTTTGAAAAGAATGTTCTTCCAATCAGCCTTTAACACTGGAATAGAACATATGTCAAAATGCACGTCTGTGTGGTTTTATTTATTTTTTTAAGCAAATGTGGGTAAAAAATCTCTTGTTAAAAAAATACTTGTTAGTATTATATATATATATATATATATATATATATATATATATATATATATAAAATCTTTTGTGGACCTTTTGTGATGTGTTATTTTATTATAATAGTTTAAACATACAAGTTATGAAAAACCTTGATATGCAGCTTTTACATCCTTAAGCCAAAATAAAATTGTAAATATAAGTGAAATGGATTTTCATTATTCTACTTTTTATACTTTTCTTAGTTCTCTTTTGCTATCCGATGAACAGGATACCTTTATCCTGCAACCAATTTTGACAATGTTTTTCATGTCATTAAATATTATATTGCAATGCTACCCGATAGAAATATGATGCAAGCTATATACGGAACTTCAAATTTCCAAATGGCCACATAAAATGAAACAGGTGATATTCTGAATCATTTTATTTAATCCAGTATCTCTAAAACATTATTTTGACACATAATCAATATACAAAAATTATTATTGAGCCATTTTACATTTTTGCATTATCTTCTCAAAATCTGGTATTTTACATACTTACTGTATATCTCAGTTTGTACTATATACATATTTCAAGTGCTCACCATCCACATGTGACTTCTAGTGGCTACCATATTATACAGCATAGTTCTGTAGGATCAAAGAAAGAGGAGGCAGACTTTTGGGTTATAAGCTAAATATCAATTTTTTTTATATTTACTTTTGTCTTTTCTCATCTACTGAAACCTTCAAGATGAACAGATTTTCTCAGTCTAGAGCACTACTTTATGTATCACATAAAAAGGTGTAATAGTTTGCTTGTTTTTACTTCTGCACCCATTTAATTTCCCCAAATATCTTCAGGAAAACAGTCGTCTAGAAAATGAGCTTCTGGAAAATGCAGAGAAGCTGGCCGAATATGAAAATCTGACAAACAAACTTCAGCGAAATTTGGAAAATGTGTTAGCAGAAAAGGTAAATCTGTTTAAACTTGATCTCCTGATACACAGCCCAAAGTGTAGTTTACTCAAAAGAGTAGAAGCAATGCCACCAAGGAAATTTCTATTAGGGAAGTATTTAGATGTCTAAAGGGAGCCGTCAGTTTTGCAGGGATATAATTTTGGAGCTTGGATCCGAGGTAAACATTGCCTAGTGCTGAGAAGTGATCCCTGCCTTAGTTGAACACATCACTCTAGTATGTTCTTCCCATCATCCAGTTGGTAATGTTCTGTTTAAATGTCACATTCCTTTCATACTCAAGAGACCATACTCTGGGCAAACACCAGAAACTGGGGCCTTTGGTGGGTTAAAGGTCTAAGAGTGACAGTTGGGGAAAATGAAAGCTATGTCCTTTTCTTTTTCTAGTTTGGTGACCTTGATCCCAGCAGTGCTGAATTCTTTCTGCAAGAAGAGAGGCTGACACAGATGAGAAATGAGTATGAGCAGCAGTGTAGGGTAAGTGACTACAGAGAACCTAATAGTGGAGGAGGGCCTGGGTTTAAATCCCATTTCCTCATTTACTAGTGACCATAAGTAAGTCACTTAATCTGTGGGTGCCTCAATTCCTCATCTGTAAGATGGTAAACATAAGAGTACCCACTCGGTTGTTGTGAAGAGTCAATGAGTGAGTATATATAAAGTGCTTAGAACAGAGCCTGGAACATAATAAGCACTTAACCAAAATGTTAGCTGTTATTATTCAGTATCCCCCAAATATTAGGGAATCATGCAAACTACATTTAAGTCTGCTTTATCTCAGTCAGAAATTGCTAGTGCTTAGAGGAGAATATAGTTTTATTCCAAGTGGAGAAATACGTGGTCATGTTGATGAGTTTATTCCAAAATGAGCCTCTCTTAATCAAATACTTCAGACCTAATCTGATGTAATTTGCTCTTGTCTTGTGGCTTTTGGGTTTTTTTCCTGAACACATTCCTTATTTTATTTACTAAATGCAAATGAAGCAGAAACAACTCCAGTCTTCAGCCAGTAAGTCATTACCAATACCTATCAGAAAAGACAAAAATGTCTTTATAAATAATACGAATCTTTGACTTCTTTCTTTAAAGTAACTCTCCTAAGTTTAGGAATTTGAGATTTTTTTTAACAAGGGTAAGTATAACTGAGTTCTGACTACTTTAGATGGAAATTGTACTTGTGCAGACGTAAGGAAAACCATCACTTCCTTGTGAGGTTGCTCATAGGCTGTCTTCCTAGGAAGTATATGTACACATTTGGAGAAAAGTGAAACAATGCCGCTTTTACAATTAAGTTTTGGCTCTTCGCTGAAATCGAGTAGAGGTGTTTTCCTTATAGATCTTTAAAGTTATGATTTCATTAGTAAAATCTGTCATCTCTATCTCCCCAAATTCCCCAAATCCATTCAGTTATTTTTGTAAAATATATTAATATACTATTCACCCATACAACTCACTCAAAGTGTGCACAGAATTGTACAATCCTTACCCCATAATCGATGTTAGGACATTTTCATCGCCCCATGAGGAAACTCCCACTCCACTTAGCTATAGTCTCTCCATAGGTAACTAACACTCTACTGTAGATATGCCTATTCTTTACATTTCATGTAAATGAAAACCTACAATATGTGGTCCTTTGTGGCTGGCCTCCTTTACTTACCATAATGTTTTCATGGTTCATCCATGTTGTAGCATGTATTAGCACTTCTTTTCTTTTGATGGCTGCATTATATTCCATTATATGGTTATATTACATTTTATTTATCCATTCATTAGTTGATGAACACTGGGGTTAGTCTATTTTGAATAATACTGCTATGAACATCTGTGTGCAAGTTTTTGCATGGATAGGTTTTCATTTCTCTTGAGTCTATATCTAGGAAGGGAATTGCTGGGTCATAAGATCATTGCGTGTTTAACCTTTGGAGGAACCGCCAAACTTTTCCCAAGGGGCTTGCACCATTTTACATTCCTACCAATATGATGGTTCCAATTTCTGCACATCCTTGCCAATAGTTCTTCTTGCTGTGTCTTTTGGAATCTAACCATCCCTAGGGGTTATGAAGTGGTACCTCACTGTGTTTTTTATTTGCATTTCCCTAATGACTAAGGATTTTAAATATCCAATGCTTATCAGCATATCTCTTGGAGAAAGATCTATTCAAATCCTTTGTCTAATTTTTAAATGGATTGTCTTTTTATTATTGAGTGGTAATAGTTCCTTATATATTCCAGTTACAGGTCCCTTAGCAGACCACATAATCTGCAAAAGCTGTTCTCTCACTCTGTGGGTTGTCTTCTTACTTTCATAACATCCTTCAAAACAAAAGTTTTTAGTTGGGGAACGTCCAAGTTCACTATTTTTTCTTTTGCTGCTTGTGCTTTTGCTGTCACATATAAGACTGGTGTTGGTTTTTACACTCCAGGTATTACAAGACCAAGTGGATGAACTCCAGTCGGAGCTGGAAGAATTTCGTACACAAGGCAAAGTGTTGAGACTTCCCTTGAAGAACTCTCTGTCAGAAGAACTTGATGTTAGCAGGGATTGCGTTGAGCCTGACCAGGGTAAGCCATTAGGACATCATCTTTTCAGAGGCTGTGCCTTTGGTTTTTGCTTTTTGGGCCATGTTTGAATGTAAAATTGCACAACTTTGGCAACCAACAAAACCAAAACAAAACATAAAAACCCCTGGCAATACTGTTTGCTTGAGCTGTTTCACTTGTGGTCTGTTTTTCATTTGTCTTTAAAGTCTTTATGAGAATATTTCTATCTGATTTTTAAATGCATCAACAAAGGAATGGAAAAATCAAACCACAAGGATATTTGCTTTGTTAAAAAAAACAACAACAACTGGCCACAAGTCTGAGAATCCAGGCCTTGGGAGTGTTAGAATTCAGACATTGAGCTATTGCTGAATCCTCCCTTTCTTAAGGAGTGCCTCACTGGTCTAATGATGGTTTTGGAGAACAGGCCAACCAGAAACCAGGATTTGGTTTTCTCATGCTGGCTGTGTTAAATATCAGCATTGCCTCTGTAAAACAACAAATAAGTTAAGTAAGTATTGATTAACTGTGCCTTGGAGGAAGATTCTGAGTGGCAAGGTTGAAAGGCAGAGTTGTTTGGAAGCCCCTAGTATTCTCTTTCCTCACTATTTTGAGTTTGAATTTCAGAAAGGGCTCATAATAAATTGTTCTGTCATAGTCTTCCCCACTGTTATAGAAGTATAGGTTCTTCCAAGTTTTGTTTAATCCTTTTCTTATCTATTCTAGAATAAATAAGAGATTGGGGAGGGGACAGGAAGAGGGCTTAAGACCTTTCCTGTGATTCTAAGTATGTGGTTGGCAGCCTTACTATACTGTGAGGATGGACCCCAGCTGATCATATGATGCAATTCAGAAGGTTTTCTGTGTTCCATAGTGTTGGGAGTTCTCCTCCTAGATATGTGAAGCTGTGCCATCTTGGGGTGGTTTATACCCCAAGTATCACTTCTCAGTTGGGGATATGCCAACTGAAAAGAAAGAATATATGAAAAGAAACTCCAAGGCAAGACTGTCAGTCCCAGATGCAAGCCATACCCTTTCTCCTGACTGCCTATGGACCCCCACCTGAAAAACCTTTTTGAATCCCTTGCCTTGAGAGATTTCCACATAGTATTAGACACAATCATCTGTCTGTGTACTAGCTCAGCGTCCAGTTTTTGCTTTAGTGTTCTTCTCAGTCACCATCACGGCATTTGTGGAAGTGAACTCATATGTGTGAGTTGAGAATTTTTCTCCCAAACTGCCTATATCCAAGTTCCTATCCAGCGCCCTATTTTTAAAATTTCAGCTGATAATTTAACACGGGGTTCCACTTGCACTATAGGAAATCAATATTATAATACTCAATCTTCTGTAATTGAGTGGTGGGTTTGATAGCTTGACCCATGAAGCAAATGCCTCCAGGCATCTTCTGCCACAGTGTCCCTCTGCTAATTTGTCACCTAGTGTTTGTTGGATGGATAGAAGGCTGGTTGGTTTAAACAAATTAACTCACTCCATAGAATTTTCAATTAGTAGGTCACCTTTGAATAATTTCCACCCCTACCTCCATCTACTCTTAAAAAAGATGGATTCTATTAAAATTCGGTACAAAGTCTGCACATGAAGGAATCTTACTGTACTGCCTGTTCACCTTCATTTTTATGCTTGAAAACAGAAAACCTCTTGGCTTCTATGGTTTCCTAATAGATCTTATTAGTGGTAATTTAGGCCAAAAATTATTTCTTGGTTTTACTGGATGCCCCTCCTCAGATGCCAGTTGTGTTATTGAAAGCACCTACTTCAGGGTCAACAGATCCCATGTGTTTTCAGGGCTCGCTTCTGAAGAATGCAATCCATTGAATATGAGCATCGAGGCGGAGCTGGTCATTGAACAGATGAAAGAACAACATCACAGGGACTTATGTCACTTAAGACAGGAGCTTGAAGATAAAGTAAGTCCTTCTTACCGTGTCCTCTCATTTCTTTGAGGTCTGACAAGCTTTTGCATGTAGGACATTCTTAATTCTTTTCACTTTCTATACATTTCCTCTTGGGTCTGCTGGCTACCCAAAACCCCCTTCCTCAGGATGGTTTCATAGGCTGGGTATATGAGGCCTTGTCCTCCTCGGAGAGAGTTTCTCCAAAATGTATTATCTTCAGCTCTAGCAAGCGTGGAACTTGAAGGTCAATAGGTTATTTCCAACTGGTTCGAAAACATCTTAATAAAACCAAAAGAGCCCTTTGATATAGTTAGCATTAGATACAAGGTCTGAACCCTCCACCATGTTGCTTCAACATATATTTTTAGTCTTCTCTTTTCCCTTCTCCTCCAGTCAAACCAGTAGTTCACTGTTCTGCATCAGACCATCCTCATTTGTTCATGCTATTACATGCTGTATTATTTCTTTTAGCTCTTGAAAGTCTACTTACGCTCTAGAGTTTATATCAAATGCTACCTCTTACATGAACCCATTCCTGAATACCCTTGACCAAATGTGATTTTTCCCCCCTCTTTGGATCTCCAACTTACACTGGAGCTCTGTTTTCTATACCTTTTATGTTTTTCATTCTGCCTTGTAATATACTTGTTGGCACTTGTCAAAACCATGTCTAGAGTGGTTTCTCCTTGATGGAAGGACTATATCTTACCCAACTTTGTGTCCCCACAAGGCCCACGATGTGCCTATGATAGATGTTCAATAAACATGTGAATTTAATTATTTTAAGTCTCTACATTTATAGTTGGACAGGATGCCTGGGAAGACAAATGGTATCTATGTGAAAATCTAGTCGTTTTTATCAGAGTTGTTCAGAAAGTAATAAAATTTGGGGCACCTGGGTGGTTTAGTTGGTTGACTGTCAGACTCTTGATTTTGGCTCAGATCATGATCTTGGGGTCGTGGGATGGAGCCCTGTATTAGGCTACCTGCTCAGTGCAGAGTCTGCTTAAGATTCTCTCCCTATGCTCCCCCCACACTCATGCACACATGCGTGCTTGCTCTCTCTCTCAAATAAATAAATAAAATCTTAAAAAGAAACTAATAAAATTCAACCAAATTAAAAAGGAAAGGAAATAATGCTTGACTCAAATATATCCTATTCAACATGTTTTCAAGTTGTTACAATGGGAAAACTGAGGAATGTCTCATAGGAAAAAGTAGTTACAGCCCCAGTAACCTCTCCACGGCCTGGAGTTGAATAACCTTGTGGTGGTTTCATTTTCTGACTTTAGGTGCACCATTATGAAAAGCAGCTAGATGAAACCAAGGTCACCTGTGAAAAGGAGCAAGAGAACATGAAGCAAAAGTATGAGAATGAAGTGCATGTCTTGGAAAAACAAATAAGTGACCTTAAAAATGAAATTGCAGAACTTCAGGGCCAGGCAGTGGTGCTCAAGGAGGCACAACGTACAACTATCTGCAGACACGAGGATGAGAAAAAGCAACTGCAAAGGAAGTGGGATGAGGAAAAGACTCACCTGCAGGAGAAACTGAAGCTGGAATATGAGTTGAAACTCAAGGCTAGCCTGGAGCAGGCCGAGGAGAGCTTTAACCAAGAGAGAGAGGGACTCATTCAAAATGGCGCCTGGACAGAAGAGAAGGTGAGAGGCTTGACTCAGGAACTAGAGCAGTGTCACCAGGAGCAGCTGAAAAGCCTGATGGAGAAGCACAGTCTGGAAAAAGAGGAGTTGCGAAAAGAGCTCTTGGAAAAACACCAAAGGGAACTTCAAGAGGGAAGGTAAGAGATGGGGGAAATGGAGAAAACCTGGGCACTGTCCCTTGGTGGCGCCAGAAGTTCCAGCCAGTTAAAGAGACTTTGACTAGACTCGTTAGTTTCTCAACCCCTTTTGCCATTGTTTAGACCTAAGTCTGTCCTGGGGTTATTGGAACTATTCTGTTTCTTTCAAAGACCATACTTCTTGTATCAGCAAGCATCCTTTCATGTTCCGGATGAGAATAATTATTGTGTGCTAAGAAACGCTATTTGTAAACTAAATTCTGGGTTAAGTTCTATTGCTCCCCAAATTATGCCGCTTTGTGCTTACCTTCTTCACAGGAAATCTAAGGTACATTTGAGGGCTTTGATGCTTCATTCTCTGATTAACTGGGTGCTGCTTTATTAAATAAGAAGGAAACATATAATGAATAAGTTAATAGATACGGTTTATAGGACTACTGTCCTCCAATGTATACTTAAGTAAAAAGAAGGAATTGTATATATTTCCCAAGTTAGGGATTAGGTTAAGATGCATTTGATCATTAACGTGAAACAGCAGTTTACATTTTCCATAAACAAATACATTCAGGAGAATGCCAAAGAAGTTGGTTTCTAACTTTTCCCTCTAAATGCAGAAAGAGGTAAGTCTTTTAAATTAATTATGGCTGCCGGTCTTAGCTCTCAGAAATGAGATCCTGTCTCTGTATGAAATTCATTACATAGGAATAAGTGAAGACCATTTTCAGAGAGCATTTAAATTGTTTGCCTGTCAGCTTCTTCTATGCATGGGAAAATGTTTTTTGTTTGCTTCTGGAGTTGGTGGCAGTTTCAGTAATGCTGTGTGTTGACTACATTTAGGGAAAAAATGGAAACTGAGTGTACTAGAAGAACCTCTCAGATAGAAGCACAGTTTCAGGCTGATTGTCAGAAAGTCACTGAGCGCTGTGAAAACACCCTGCGAAGCCTCGAGAGCCACTACCACCAAGAGCTGAAGCAGCTCCTGGAGCAGCAGCTTGAGGAAAGATCCCAGTGGGAGTTTGAGAAGGATGAGCTCACCCAGGAGTGCATGGAAGCCCAGGAGCAGCTTAAGGAGACTCTGCAGAGAGAGAAAGCAACTTCTCTGGTCCTGGCCCAGGAGAGAGAGATGCTGGAGAAAACATACAAGGAACATCTGAATAGTATGGTTGTTGAAAGGGAGCAGCTACTCAAAGACCTGGAAGATCTAAGAAACGTGTCCAGAAGTCAACAAAGCCTACTCTCCGACCACATACTTCAGCTGAAGGGCAGTCATGAAAGGGAGGTGGAGGACTCCGAACAGGGCCTGTGCCAGGCAGGGGCCTCCGAGGAGCTGGCCAGCCAGCAGCTTGAGAAGCTAGAAATGGAACGTGACCGGGAGAGGCAGGAAATGCTGGCCAAACTTCAGGCCATGGAGAGTGTCCACAAAGTGACCTGTGAGAAAGCGGATCAGGAGAGGGCTGAGATGAGCACAGAAATCTCCTGGCTTCAGAACAAAATTAAGGAAATGCAGCAGGTGGTGGCTTCTCTCTCCAGGAGAGAGAGTGGCTGCCAGGCAGTGGCAGGGGAGGAGGCAGAAGGAAGTGGAGCCATGTCCCTGGTTCAGCAAGGAGAGCAGTTGTTGGAAGAGAATGGAGATGTCCTCTTAAGCCTGCAGAGAGCTCATGAGCGAGCTGTGAAAGAAAACGTGAAAATGGCCACGGAAATTTCAAGACTGCAACAGAAACTGCAAAAATTAGAGCCAGGGTCGGTAATGTCGTCTTGTCTAGATGAGCCAGCTTCCGGATTATTTGGAAATTCTGCAGAACAAACAGAGCCCTTTTTACTACAAAATCAAATGAAGCAAGCAGAAGGTGGAAGCACGCCATGCGTCCTAAGTGACCTACAAGACGACGAGGCACGAGATCTGGGAAGTACAGGGACGAGCTCTGCTCAGAGACAGGAGGTCAAAATGGAGGCATCTGAAGCATCAATAGAGAGTTTTTCCGAGCTCGAAAATAGTGAAGAGACCAGGACTGAGAGCTGGGACCTGAAGAATCAGATTTGTCAGCTTCGGGAACAGCTAATGATCTTACGTGCAGATTGCAGTCGAGCTTCTGAAAAGAAACAGGACCTACTCTTTGATGTTTCTGTGCTGAAAAAGAAACTGAAGATGCTTGAGAGGATCCCTGAGGCCTCCCCCAAGTATAAATTGTTATATGAAGATGCCAGCAGGGAGAATGACTGTCTCCAGGAAGAGCTGCGGGTGATGGAGATGCGCTACGATGAAGCACTAGAAAGTAACCAGGAGCTCACTTCCCAAGTGTTCAAACTGCAGGATGAACTAAAGAAAGTGGAAGAGGTGACGGAAACATTCCTCAGCCTGGAAAAGAGTTATGATGAGGTCAGAAGAGAAAATGAGGAGCTGCACGTTCTGGTTTTGAGACTTCAAGGCAAGATGGAGAAGCTTCGGGAAAGAGCAGTGCTACAGTGTGACTGCTTCTCCTTGTGGGAAGCCCACTTAGGGAAGCTGGAAGTCCAGCCTGAGGGAAAGGTGCTTGGACTACAGCAGACACTGGATGAGCATGTGCCAGAGGTGATGAACGTACATCATCTTATAGAAGAGCAGTACCTCGAGCAGGAGAACACACAGCTCCTGGAAAGAGTACAAGCAAGTGAAATTGCCTGGCTACACAGAACAATCCGAACCCATGGAGAAAAGCCCAAGGTACAGAACCAGGTTATACTGGAGGAAGACACTGCTCTCCTAGGCCTTCAAGACAGACATCTTCCACATGGGGCCACCATCGCAGAGTTAGAACTGGAGAAAAAAAAGCTGCAAGAGCTGACTAGGAAGTTGAGGGAGAGGGTTGCTGCTTTAGTTAGGCAAAAAGATGTTCCTTCTCAAGGAGAAAACGAGGAAGAACTGAAGGCAATGATGCATGACTTGCAAATCACGTGCAGTGAGATGCAACAAAAAGTTGAACTTCTGAGGTAACGTATACACCTTGTAAACTTCACGGAATCCCAACAGCACCTCACAACATCTAACTTCCACTGCTTGCTATGCCTAGAGAAACTAACCTGTTAGTCTTCAAGAAGGGAGCACTACCATAGACTTTCTCCTGCTTCTGTGTCGTATTAACAAATAGAATAACCTGGCCTAGGAGGCATTCCCTTCCTCTATAGGAAATAAGTGTCGTTCATTTGGGGTGGCATAATGGAGAGTGTTTGCTGTTTAACCACGTGCATCATTAATGTACTTCAAGTCTTTAACTCTCTTCTAGCATTTTCTTTGGATGGATAGTTTTTTTATTTTGTTTTTGCTAAATGTTAGTTATTTTCCTCATTTGGTAGAACGTGTTCTATAAGTATGCCTTTTGTTTATTAACTCACTTAGTAGATAAGAACTCATACTAATATAGGAAGCATGCTTTTTGTGGCTTATAGTTTTTCACTTATATCACTTGAAGGACATGCTGGTATTCTTTAAACAATGGAAGTTTATCTTAGAATGTATCATTTTATTGAAGAGCGATCAGATTCTAATCATTGTGCTCGAAATAAAAACAAAAATGAAACCAATCTGAACCATTGCTCACTTGACTTTATACAACATGATTGCAATAGTCTTAACAAACTTGGTTTAAAAAACTTATATTACATGTTTCTGAATTATCTTAATGATATGAAAATTTAATTCTGGATGTAGTTTTTCCTCTTCGGACCATTTTTAGTTCTAAAAATCAGGATATAATGAGTTGGGGGAAAAATCACAAAGTAAACATGAGTGTACATATTTCAGTGTGGTCTTTTATTTATGAAGGGAACTTTCTTTCCCTAGGTACCCTGAGGCATGTAACTAAAGCTAAATACAGCTTAGTAAGATGGCTTATGCCTATTCAGAGCCAGTAAGACTTGAGACTGAGATAAATGAAGTTACTTGCTCAAAGCAGTATGCTTGCCACTGAGAAAATTAGCAACCATGGTGGGCAGAGTCTCAATTCCTGTCTCCATGCTCAAGTGTTTTAGCCACACTTCCCTAACGTCTTTTAGTGAAATTCTTAACTTCCCAAAAGAAATGAGTCAATATGTCATAGCTCGACTTCCATTACTAAGAGTCTACTAATTTAGACTTCTCTTTTTAACTGGCATGGAATACTTGTTTTATTGGAAATTACTAGAAAGCATTTTCCAAAGATGCCAGATGACTGCCTTATTATAACTATTTTTTTATCTCTGTAATTCAGATATGAATCTGAGAAGCTTCAAGAAGAAAATTCTATTTTAAGAAATGAAATTACTACTTTAAATGAAGAAGATAGCATTTCTAACCTGAAATTAGGGAAATTAAATGGATCTCAGGAAGAAATGTGGTAAGACATATACTTAAATTTTCTTAAGGCATTTTTGTGAGGACTAAAACTGTTTTGCTCCCACTTTTAAAGCCTAACTCTTAGGTTCTATTTTCACTGTCCTTTTAGGCAAAAAATAGAAACTGTAAAACAGGAAAAAGCGGCAGTTCAGAAGATGGCTGAAAATTTAAAGAAACAGGTAAGGAGGAGATACTTAGTATTTCCCCGTGTTTTTTGATTCTGAAATTGTCTTTATTTGTTATTTATAAATTTATAGGACATGCTACTGCATTAACATGTAGCTAATGATGGTAAAGTTGTAAATCCTGAGTTTCAGAATGGAAACTCATCCCTGCTGACTCTAAACTAGGTTTCTGTTTTTTTGGTGAATATAATAATCTACAAATTATTTCTAGATTCTGAGTGCTTAATACAAGCTTTATAATCAGTGGGAATGGGGAGATGATACCTCTAAAACCATATCTCTGAGATACTAGCTCTATCCCTCACATTCTTGCAATTAATGTTATCTTGTTCCTCTTTAATCACCATGATTGAAACCAGAAAGCTAAGTTCAGATATAGAGTAATAGTTAATCACTATATCTTTTCATAGAATTACAACGTATTCAGTTAGCTTGAGCCATTCAGTGCCCAATTTGTGTAATCTCACAACATGCAGTTGTGCAAGCGAAGGCCATTTAAGAATCTGTCTGAAACAAGGGTGCCTAGGTGGCTCAGTTCGTTAGGTAGCTGTCTTCAGCTGGGCTCATGGTCCCAGCGTCCTGGGATCTCGCCCTGCATCAGGCTCCCAGCTCAGTGGGGAGTCTGCTTCTCCCTTACCTTCTGCATCTACCCCTGCTTGTGTGCTCCCCTTTCCTCAAATAAATAAAATCTTAAAAAAAAAAAAAATCTGTCTGAAACAGCCAAAAGACAAGGATATCCTGGGAAAAGAGCATTTTTCAGAACTTGAAACAGACAAGGTCTTAAGATCCAAAATATATTCTGTACTCTTACAAATAAATGGCAAAACCCAGTTGAAAGCAGATAATTGATTTGAGGAGTCAAGTAAAGGGAAAAAATACAACATATAAAAAGATAACCTTATTAGGGAAGTACAAATTAATTTTCTTTTTTTTCATCTTTCAGATTAGCAAAAATTAAACATAGCATCTAGACTTTTAAAAGGTGTGAGGAAATGAATGTACTCATTCATTCTTGATAGGACTATAAGTTGGCAACAATATGAGGAAGGTACTTTGGAGATACCTATCAAAACAGTAATGTGGGGGCACCTGAGTGGCTCATGGGCCGCCTGGGCGGCTCAGCGGTTGAGCATCCTCCATCAGCTCAGAGCATCAGAGCGTGGTCCTGGGGTCCTTGCGGGGAGCCTGCTTCTCCCTCTGCCTCTGCCTCTGTCTCAATCTCGCTCTGTGTCTCATGAATAAATAAATTAAATCTTAAAACAAAAATAGTAATGTGTACGCAGACCTTCTAAACCAGCAGCCTTACTTCTAAGAAAATGATCCTAAATACAAAATGCTACCATGTGTAAATGAATTTTTCAAAAGATTGTTCTGTATCTTCATAATAAAAAGAATGGTAACAAACCTATACATCTGTCAATGTGGGAATGGAATGTCTTGACACATAGAATATACTATAGCCACTTAAAAACAGCATGTGGTGGTTTTGAATGGACTGAGTTAGAAAGATAAAAGTCTGTAAGTTGCTATAAGGGGAAAAAGCAGGCTGTCCAAACATCTGAAATGATTCAAATTTTTGTTATAAAGAGAAAAACATCTATGTGCATACGAGCTTTGTATATACATAGAAAACAGTCTGGAAAGATACATACCCAGCTGTGAACAGTGGAGTGAGACTGAACTGAGGATCTGTCACTTCTTCATACACTTCCCAGCTGATTGAATATGTAATAATGAGCACTGTATTATTTCTATTATTAAGGGTGTGTGTGTACGTATATACATATAAATCTTTATCTACATAGAGGGAAGAACCAGGTACTTTCTATATCTGTTTTCTCCTACAAGCCGGGTAACTAGTTTTTAAAATTCATTTCAATTTAATTAGATTTCAGAATTAAAAACCAAAAACCAACAGTTGGATTTGGAAAATATAGAACTTAGCCAAAAGAACTCTCAAAATGAGAAAGAACTGCAAGAACTTAATGAACGTCTGGCAGAAATGCTATGCCAGAAGGATGAAGAGCCAGGACACAGTACATTTGAGGAATGGAAACAAGAAAAGTCTAATCTGAAAGAAGAACTGGAACAATGCAAAGCGCAGGTATGGAGTATGGCCACCCTACAGTCTTCTGGGAGGAAATCCCAAGAAATAAAACAACACTGGTATTAAATTTATGTATAAAGTCTTAATAATTAAAACAGTTTGGTACCAGCAGATGAACAGGCAAATAGAAAGTATTGAATTGGACTCCAGTGGAGATGGAAACTTAGTATATAACAAAGGTACCTTCTCAAATCAGTGGGGTAAAGATGAATATATATATTTTTAAATAAGTGGTTCCTGGACAACTCCGTGGACATTTGGGAACAAATAAAATTAGATCCATACCTTATACAGTATGTAAGGATAAACTCAAATTGGAATAGGAGTCTAAATATCAGAAACAAAACTAGGTAAGTACTAGAAGAAAACATGGATGAGTTTGTCTGACCTTAGTGTAGAGAAAAGCCATCCAACTATGACTCATAAACCAGAGACCAAAAAAAAAAAAAAGAAAATTATTAAGAAAAAATTTTCATGGCAAAAAATACCATAAACTAAGTCAAAAGACAATTCACAAACTAGGAGAAAAATATTTATATCACATACCACAGAGAGTAGGGCTAATATGTTTACTATGTAAAAAGCTCTTAAAAATTCATGGACTTAGGACCAAAATCCGATTGCAAACTGAGAAAAAACATGAATAAATAATTCACCAAAAAAAAGAGAGAGAGAGAGATAAAAATAGCCCTCAAGCCCATGGTAAATACCCGAAATCAGGGTGCCTGGGTGGCTCACTTGGTTAAGCGTCTGCCTTCAGCTCGGGTCATGCTCTCAGGGTCCTGGGATCCAGCCCTGTGTCGGGTTCCCTGCTCAGCAGGGAATCTGCTTCTCCCTCTCCCTCTGCTCCACCTCCTGCTCAAGTTTTCTCTCTCTTTTTCTCTCTCAGCCAAATAAATAAATAAAATCTTTTTAAAAAATGCCCCAGATCACTCATAATTAGAAAACTGTAAATTAAAAAAATGCTGATAAATCTTTTCTCACCTATGTAATTGGAAGCAATTTAAAAATAGGACTTTCTATTGGCAACACTTTGGGGAAGCAGGTACTTTTATACATTGCTGGTGGGGGTGTAAAATGGCATTATCCTTCTGGAAGGAAATTTGCCACTACTTGACAAAATTACATATGAGCTTACCATTTGTCCCCAAAATCCTCTTTCTAGGGATTTACCCTAAAGGTACACTTCCAACAATGTGAGTATTCATATGTACAGAGCTTGGAAACAACCTAGATGTTCATACATAGGAGAGTGGTTGGATAAATATGATGGATACAGTGACACCTTAAAGTACTATATGTAGCTATAAAAGGAAGGAAAGAAGGGAGAGAGGGAAACAGAGAGAGAAAGACCTCTATGGATATGAAATTATTTCTAGGACATAATGTTAAGTGAAAAAGAAGAGCACGAAAAAGTACCGAGTGCCTCTGTTCATGTAAGAGAGAAAGGGACGTTGAAAAATACACATATACTTGCTCATTTGTGTGAGAGAAACACAAGAATGATAAACCAGAAACTAAAGATTCGGTCACCTGTAGAGAATGGGCGGGAAAGGGATGGAAGAGAGCAATAGGAATGTTGTCAAAGGAGTGAGGGAAAGGAGTACCATTACCCTGAGTATATCTTTTCACATAGCTCTGGCTCTTAGAATCAAGCAATGTTTTACAAGCTCTTCACATACCCCAAAATAAATGCACAATTAAAATCAATCAAGATGGCAGGGGATACCAACAAGGAATACAAACACTAAGAAATGAACCTAACCATATTATAAATGGGTAACATAATTACAATGGGGAAGAAAATAATTAAGTAATTTGGAAATTATCATCTGACTTCATACTGTAGATAAAGATAGAAAGATGTGTACACAAATGCTGTAATAATCTAGTCAGTAAATGTGTTTGTCATGGGGGAGAAATTAGTAATTCCAAAACTGTGTATGTTAGAATTGAATAAATAACTAGGTGGATTATAGGTAACAGAACTGAGTCTCTCACTGTTGGAGAAGGAAGCTCCAAGTAAGAAAATGGGGAAATTAAAATGAACCCTATGGTGTTAGGCTGGAATTTGAGGCATTAGTATAAACTCACATTTCTTAATATGTGTACAGCTTGAGACAAAGCTTTAGGTATTTGAATATAGATAGAGTGCCCAGATCTTGGGGTCTAAACACCATTCTTCTATAGAAGAAATCAGGGCTCCTTGGAAAATGATTGATTCCAGGGCAGGAGCAGGGAAAATGCAGGATGTGCCTGGAACACCTCATGGTATCAGAAAGAAAAAAGTGTTTAAAAAAAGAGGGCATATTAAAAGGACACAGAGCCCCACCTGAAGGAGCTTCTAATGGTTTGGTTAACAGCTGGAATGGTTTGATCAACAAAATAAGTAATTCTAGTATAGCATAAAATAAATATAAATTTGTATGGGTACATCCTGATATTAAAAGTTAAATAAATGAGGGAGAAATAACAGTTCTTCTTCACGGCAAAATTCCAGTTAATAAATGTAGAAAGAAAGAAGGAAATAGAAAGTCATCATTAGGCAAACACGAGAGTTAATAACTGTTATAGGCAAAAATCCACTGAAGTAAACCAACAGGAGTTTCAAGAGAAACACGATCTTTGTTGTCTCAAGCTATCTCCCCCGGGAGAAGGTAGCTTTGCAGTGGACAAACCTGCAAAACCTACGTGAGAAATCACGTTCATACCGTTTAGGTGCACGATCTTTCAAAAGATAGTTTTGACTGAGGATAATGTTCATAAAAGAAAGGAAAAAAAGAAAAGATGAAATCAGAGAGGGAGACAAACCATAAGAGACTCTTAATCAGGAAACGAACTGGGGATGGCAGGAGGGGAGGGAGTTAGGGGAGTAACTGAGTGATGGGCATTAAGAAGGGCACATGATGTGGTGAGCACTGGCTGTTAAGACTGAGAATCACTGACCTCTACCTTGGAAACCAATAATACATTATATGTTAATTAATTAAATTTAAATTTAAAAAAAGTGTGTCCCTGAATTTGGGCTAGGGTTTCCTGACCTCTGCCTTTTGCAAACCTAGTAAATTTCCCCAAGCTACAGGAAGATGTCCCTTACTTGACTTTCTAATTTTTCCTCTTAGTCCTCAGCTTTAGTGTCTTCTCTGGAGGCAGAGCTCTCTGAAGTTAAAATACAGACTCATATGGTGGAACAGGAAAACCTCCTTCTCAAAGATGAGCTGGAGAAAATGAAACAAGTAAGACTGTGCTGCTTGGAGTGGGTGGCAGCGGGGAAACTCCTAGAACAATATGGCACCTGATGGTCTGGTTTTCTAGCCACCAAATATCTTTTATATAGAGTCCTGTCAACCTGCTTAGTAAAACTGAGGGTTTGCAGAATGAGCCCACTTATAAGAAAGGGCTCCTAGTGCTAATTCTCTGAATGCTGTTCTAGTTGTGTAACTTACATATGTTGTAGACTGGAATTCTGTTACTAGAAATCAATCACAACCACTTCAATTTAGAAATTTGTTGTTCTGCTCTCTTCTGGCCAGGTGATAAAGCAATATAAGTTTATCTAAAAGAGAGTGACTCTCTTGTTCGTAACTTTAGTAACTATTCATCTAGATTTGTGAGACATAGGTGAAGCTCGTCCCTCTTTCCCTTTATTCTTATAGAAAGTTTGAGGCATCTCTCCTGGGCAAAAGAGTAAATTCTAGAACATTATCAGGGATGCAGTCTCACTTAGCAATTTGGCTTTAAGAAACCTATTTCAAAGTTTGAAACAAAGACTTGATTTTAAATATAAGAGGGTTCACCTTAAAGCTATATCCTGAATGTTGTCCTTTTTTAAATTCTTTATTCTGAACAAACTTTGAGCACTCCTGATTTATAAATCAGGATTCTGCTTTTTTAATTTGCTTCACCATAGATTTACTTTGATACTATGACATCCTTAGATTATAAAACTCTCTCACTTGTGTCTGTTCAGCTTATGAGCATAATGGCATCCTCTGAATGCTGAAATATTGAGTCTCTGCCACGGAATTTTATGTTGGTGTTGATCTGTTGACTCCTATGAGTCTTGATTTCCTAATAGGATTGTAATACTTCCAGGGAATTTGTATCTCTCCTAATACCTAGTTTGGTAACTGATAAGGAGCTTTATAAGAACCCTTTCAAGTCAGGTGCTGCTATGCAAGGTTCATTTGTTCCGCCATAACAGAAGCTGTCTGCCATGATAAACATTCCAGAAATTAAAAGGGCCTTTCTATAGTGCACAAGTATTCTAAAACTGTTATGACCAAGTTCATCCTTGTTACCATGGGCATACTTATCTCCTTTACCTTTTGAAAATCTGTTGTTCCGTCTTTAAGATGTTAATGATGGGCTCCAAATCCATAGCATGGGAAATGCGTGTTTTGTGACTTCACTAAGCTAAAGATCAGAAGAAATGGAGTGGATCGGGGAGTAAAATAGCATGAGGAGGACATCATTCAGCACATTTTTATTGTATATTTTTTACAGAGGCGTTGGTATAAATAGTGAAGTGGAAAAATGATGAGCCCTTTCTGCCTTTGGTAGAAGTTGTTTCGTGGCACCTGGATTCTCTTGGATCACAACAGTAGGACAGTTTCCAGCCCATTGTTGCTGCTGTACAGCTTGGGCCTAGGAAGTATGTGCCACTCTGTAGGACCTAATACAAGTAAAAGTATTTTTTGAATGAGAAATTCTCTGTTGCACAGAAAAGAAATACAAGTAGCATCAGCAGAACTCTCGTGCCAGTCTGTACACTCAAAACGGTACCAAGTTTTATGAGGGTCTGGGGGCGAGAAAGCAAGGTAGCTAGCAAAGGAGACCGGTCCTTTCATAAACCAATGCCTAGCTACTTTAAAATACATTTTCCTATGTCCTTCTGACTTTAGATTTGTAAGGTATGCTGGATTTGTTGTCAGTTGAAGACAAGATTCCACCCTTAAAGTCTATTTTGTCATTCCTAAAGCTAAATGTGTAAGAACTTACAGTGTGAAGTAAAATGATGGCCATAAAATCATCATGAATAATAAAGAATTGAAAACGTGAAAGCCAGGTGAAACAGAGGGAAATTTAAAATGTATGAACTCTGGGAAAGAAGTATAAGAAATCATCAGTCTCTTTAAGGCAGTATTTGTGGAGAGATGCAAATTACTCCTCCACCCAGGGACATTTAGCCATGTCTAGGGCCATATTTGGTTTTCACAACTGGTGTGTGGGGAGAGGAGTGCTACAGGCATCTGATAGGTAAAACCAGAGAGGCTGCTAACCATCCTCCAGTGCACAGCACAGCCCCCAAAACAAAGAATTATCTGACCAAAAGCATCAATCCTAGTAAGGCTGATACTGAAACAGAAAAGGAACGGTCTGGTTTGTCTTGACTCCAGTACAGAGGAGGAAGCCAGTGTGTCCACCATTAACATTTTACTAAGCAAGGCAGTTTTGGCCTCTTCCAAAGGGAAAATGCTCATTGTTTTAGCTTTAAAACTTGCCCTTTGATGCGCTGTACTTGGTTCACTGATTCTATAGTCTAGACTGAGACTTCTGAAAAAGATTTTTTTTCTAGTTAAAAAAGTGTGAGGAAAATGTATTGTGCTATAGACATACACACGTTATACTGGTAACAGAATGGCAGTATTTTACCCTGAAGGTAAAAACGGAAAGCCAGGACCACTATGTAATGGTGTCTATCTGTGTGAATCTATTTGGGCAGATATTTTGGCAGTCATTAGAGATTGGAGAGAATCTAGCAGGGAACATTTTGTTAAATTTAATTCCCTAGAGTTTATATGTCCCCTGAAATATCCATGCAGATAGGGAAATAGCAGCAGCCACGAAAATGCCCTGTTTATAAATACCTCTTTATAAGTACAGCCATGAGATATGATGGGATTGTTTATCTCTTACAGCTGCACAGATGTCCTGATCTCACTGACTTCCAGCAAAAACTTTCTAGTGTTCTAAGCTACAATGAAAAACTGCTGAAAGAAAAGGAAGCTCTGAGTGAAGAATTAAAAAGCTGTGTGGATAAGGTAGTAAACATAAGACTTTTTACCACTATTGTACAGTATATACCATAATGAGCATTTCTCTGGACAGTGGCACATGGGCCTCTTACTTCACCCTAATTGTTCCAAGGTCTCCGAGAGCAGCAGTTCGGCTGCCATTATGTGACCTCAGAATTCCTGAGGTCATGATTTTGATAGGAGTCTACATTGGTTAATAATTATTATATATATAGTTTATCTTATTTTAATATATAACCATGCTACTTAATATGTATTATTGAAATGTCTGTGTATTTGTTTGTTATTTATTTATTATTTTGAGCACAAGTAGAGGCGGGGGACGGAGGGAGAGGGGGCCAGAGAGAATCTTAAACAGGCTCCATGCCCAACCTGGGGCTCAGTCTCACGACCCTGAGATCAGGACCTTAGCCGAAATCAAGAGTCAGACCCTTAACCGACTGAGCCACCCAGATGCTCCTTAATGTATGTTATTTAAATATATCACTATTAACATATGATAGAAATATTGTTGCATTTAATAATCTGAGATCTATTACACTGACACTTTTTTTCTATTGTATTTTCCCTAGCAAACCCCAAAAATACTGCTTTTGTCCCACCTGCCCTAATAGGCATTCCATATTTTCCTATTATGGTACACTCTCGAGACTGGAGGGGGAGGTATGGGGAGGGGAGAGGGAAAAAGAGAATCCTAAGCAGGCTCTGTGCCCAGCCCAGAGCCCAACGTGGGGCTCAATCTCATAACCCTGAGCTGAAATCAAGAGTCAGATATCCAACTGGCTGAGCCTCCCAGGGGCTCCTTGAAAATTCTAATTGCCTTCCAACCATTTCTCACCCACAATGAGGCAGGGAGAGAGAAAAATGGAAATTGCCCCCCAAAAAGGAGACTCTTCAAAGTTAAAGTTAGAAAGGGAATCAGGAAAACACCTTTCTTTCACCTTGCCCTGCTCCACCATGTAAATAGATGGTGCTTGATCTTCTCAGCATATGCAGAAGTATATAAATTGAGGCTAGATGCAAATATGCCCTTGTTACCTCTTTTCTTTTCCTGGAACAGTTGGCAAAATCAAGTCTTTTAGAGCACAGAATAGCTACTATGAAGCAAGAACAGAAGTCTTGGGAACACCAGAGTGAAACTTTAAAGTCCCAACTAGTGGCTTCACAGGAAAAGGTATGTGGACAATTCTTGTTTCATCTGCGCAGTTAATATTCTCTTACATATTCCAACAGAGCTCCCCATAGAAAGAATATTCTAGGTGGACTTGGCCCAGGAAGGCTCAGAATGATTCAACTTGACTCATATCTGTCACATGCTATAGTGTGATGAAATAATTTGAACACTTCCCTCAAAGCTCATTATTATAATTATGAGATTATCTGATCATAAGGTGTAGAAATGACTGCTTGTTTCTCATTAAGAAAAAGGATTTTTTTTTTAAAAGATTTTACTATTAGAGAGAGGGAGAGAGATCATGAGCGGGGGTAGGGGAGGGCAGTGGGAGAAGCAGATTACCCACTGAGCGGGGAACCCAATGCAGGACTGGATCCCAGAATCCTGGGATCATGACCTGAGCTGAAGGCAGACCTTAAACGACTGAGCCACCCAGGCACCCCTAGAAAAAGGATTTCTAAGGCAGATTCATGCCCTGTTAAAGATCTCTATCAACATTGCTTTTACAAATTTAAATTATTTTTAATTAAAATAGATATTAGATGTTAGCATGGAGTAGGGTTCTAACAACTATGGATTTTGATTTTCAACTAAGAGGTCCTTTGTTAACCAACGCCACTGGCTAAAACACAATTTCTACGAGATTCAGTAAGGCCATCTTTTGTCTTGCCAGTTGGTTCTCATTGGTTCTATAAGATACCACTTGGTAATATACCAGATGACTATATCAGCAATACCTTGTTATAGAACACAGTTCATCATTGACCTAAATATAACATCCTGGGATTATAATACAGTATAATATCTGGGATTTCCACTAAGCTACTGAAAAGAGCTGTATATAGTAAATAGAAACAGAAGGGACTTTGGAATTCTCTTGTCCTAGCTCATTTGTTTCTGGGCATGCTTTGGTAAGACCACGAGGATCTGTATCACAGTGCAAGATTGTTCTTATGATGCAGGTCCAGAATTTAGAAGACACCCTGCAGAATGTAAACTTGCAAATGTCGCTGATTAAATCTGACCTTCGAGTTACTCAGCAGGAAAAGGAGGCTTTAAAACAAGAAGTGGTGTCTTTATATAAGCAACTTCAGAATGCTGATGACAAGGTAATTTCTTTTTTATTGAGGTATAATTTTATACAGTAAGGTGCACAGATTTTAAGACTATAACTTAAGTTTTATAGATGCATACATGTATTGACATAAATATAGAGTTGACCCTTGAACAATGTAGGAGTTAGGATCCCCAGCTCCCTGTGCAGTCAGAAATCCACATATAATTTCTGACTCCCCCAAAACTTAAGTATAATAGCTAAGGCTAGTGTTGACTGGAAGCCTTACCAATAATATAAACAGTCAACACATATTCTGTGTATTACATATGTTGTATACTGTATTCTTACAATAAAGCTAGAGAAAAGAAAATATAAAATACATTTATGGTACTGTATTTATCAAGAAATCTGTAAAAAAAAAAAAGAAATCTGTGTGCAAGTGGACGCATGCAATTCAAACCTGTGCTGTTCAAAGGCCAGTATGTATATTTTACATACCTATCAGTGTATGTGCATGTGTTTATATTTGCGTAAACACCTCCTAGCTCAAAATATAGAACATTTCCAGCACCCAGCAGTCTCTCTGGTCCCCCCTCCAGTTGATAACCACAAGGGAACCGCTTCTCTACCCTCTGCCACCATAGGTTAGGAATGCCTGTTTCTGAACTTCATATAAATGGAACTGTAGTGACAAGGTTATTTTTTTGTATTGTGTAAGACAGAAGACCATGCTGAGTTATTTTATAGTAACAAAGCATATATTTCGATGTTGTATAAAGTCTGTTGTCTCATTTTAATATTTCACAATTCTGCTTCATCTATGTGTATATAAATGAAATGGAATTACAGATGTCAGCCTTGTGGAGATATTAAGATTTTGTCCTACCATAAAAGTAGGGCAGTTATTTTAATCCAGTTATTTTATATCTTGGTGATATATATATATATATATGTAATATATAATATTTTTTAAGTGGGCTCCACACCCAATGTGGGGCTTGAACTCATGACCAAGAGTCTAAGAGTCAGCATGTTCTTACCAACTGAGCCAGCCAGGTGCCTTCTTTTTATTTTATTTTTTTTTTAAGGAAAATAGTTGTTTCCATTTTTAACTTCTGGGCTGACATTTTTCTCAAAATGAGATTGTAACTTTTCTTTTTCATGTTTTGGCTTTAAAAGCAAAAGCCTTACCTACTTGTTCCCTTTTTTAAAGCAGTTTCCAGGACCCCCTAAAAAATCACTTTGGTAGCTAAAAGCATGTTCTGGAGTTCAGACCTCAATTACATGGACAGTTTGTGCTTAGGATTCTAAGAAAGGATCTGATTGCAAATGTGAAAAGAGTTTAGCTTGTGAAAGCTTTCAAGTTAGCCATGGAGTTTGAAGTTCTCTTTGTGTCCTCTGTTTAACCAAAAGAATGGTTCTCTGGGGCCAAAGTATTAACTCCATAAGTAAGAAGCAATTTTTAAGGCCACCGCACTCTATGCACTTGGGTTCTCTATAGAATTGGGACTTGCCCTACAGTTCTCTTTGCTGTTAAACTTGATGGGGCTCATCATTGAATAAATATACTCAAAACAGAAATCAGCTTGTTTTCAAGGCTTAACTCTTCAGTTTACTCTTAAGAACTGGGCCCCAGAAATAGTCAGCCATCCATCAGGATTCCATAACCAGCAGCAAAGGCTGACTTGGGACAAGATGGATCATCTGGTAAAGGAGGAACAACAGCTGCTTTGGCAAGAGAATGAGAAACTCCATACCGTGGTACGGAACACCAAAGCAGAGCTCACGCACTCCCGGGAGAAGGTGACTTAAAAAGCCACACATGGTAGCAAATGTTTGACAGTACTTAGTTTGATATGAAAATGAATGTTTGATATGATTGAAATGCTTCTAAGGTGTGGGTTTGAGTATTCTGCTATGACAGACTTGCTTTAAGAATACATAATTAGGGAAGCCCGGATGGCTGGGCGGTTTAGCGCTGCCTTTGGCCCGGGGTGTGATCCTGGAGACCCGGGATCGGGTCCCACATTGGGCTCCCTGCGTGGGGCCTGCTTCTCCCTCTGCCTGTGTCTCTGCCTTTCTCTTTCTCTCTCTCTCTGTCTCTCATGAATAAATAAATGAATAATCTTTTTAAAATAAGAATACATAATTTATCATTTACTTGCAAATAATTTTATCCTGGTACATTTAGACAATATTTTTCATTTTGTATAATCAGTTCTATATTAAAATCAGTGATTTTAACCCTCCTCTCCAAAATAGCCTCATGGAAATTATGTTAATCATATATCCTTCATTCAAATAGATTAACCGCCAAGACTGGTAGTACAAAAATAGCAAAATTAGACTCACAACTTGTTGGGCTAGCTCTTCATAAGAGAAAAGGTACCCCTTTTTAAAGACTCTGCGTTTCAAGGTTAGAATGGTCTCTAAGGATGACTTTTTCCAGCCACTAAACTGATGTTTATATTCTTTACTTCTACTAAGTAGCTGACCAACTGTGTTTAACCTATGCTTAAACATCTCTTTGAAGGAAGAGCTCTCCGAAGAGCCATAGAGAGTCATTTAGAACATACTCTGTGCCAGAAACTCTGCTCTCAGTTGAACAATGTTGAACGAGATAGACATGGTCGCTGCCCTCATGGAACTTGGTTGAGATCAGTGCATTGTTTCAGATGTGAACAGTCCCAATACAAAGTTGATGGGACCTCATTGACTCAGTTGATCACCTCATTGACTCAAGTTATGTTCATGTCAGAGAGAAAGTGCCTGGGACTACATCTGTTTTCTGGACAGTCACACTATTGACTTCTAGCAGTTTGGTAGATCCAGAGGCCCCCTTTTCTTTGTCTGATCCTTACAGTGTTGGATTTTTAGACACAACCAGAGTAAAAATAGATTTACCTAGAAGGATCATTTCTTCCAGAATTGGCAGACTTGACTGAAAAAAAAAAAAAAAAGAAGTTTTTAATACAACAAAACCCAAGTGCTGAAAAAAAAAAAAAACTTTGCTTATGGTCATTGTGTTGTGTTGTGTTGTGTTTTGTTTTCTTGCCAGATGATTATATTAATATTTCTTCCTCTCACATATGTTCTTATTAGGTCCGTCAGTTGGAATCCAGCCTTATTCCTCCCAAGCATCAGAAACATCTAAACCCATCAGCTACTATGAAGCCCACAGAGCAAGAGAAGTTGAGCTTAAAGAGAGAGTGTGAACAGTTTCCAAAGGAACAGCCTCCTACTAATAGGAAGGTGAGTTTTGAGAGTTTATTCCATGTATCTATGTCCTTACTATGATGTGTCCCTGAGCATAGGCGTAGGTTTCTTTCCCTGCATGCTTCCAAGGAAATGATTACAGAGTTATATTTTGGTTCTTCTATATATCTGTACCTTTGTAATCTTCTCAAATAGGGTTATAGTTCTTTTTGATTGAGTGATGGTTGAAAAGGAGCAGTTAACTTTAAGCGTACATAATGAAGATGGTTAATCATCTTCAGGAGTATTAAAGCCCTTTTAAATTAGTAGAATATATTTTTTAATATATATATCCTGAATATTAGAAACATTTTAACATGATCTGTATTCGTTACATGTTGCTGTATAACAAATTAAGACAACAAACATTGGTTGTCTCACAGTTTCTGTAGGTGGGGAATTCAGATGCAGCTCAGCTGAGTGGTTCTGGCTAAGGGTCTCATGAGGCTGCAGTCCACATACCAGCTGGGACTTCATTTATCTGAAGGCTTCACTGGAACTAGAGGATTCACCTCCAAGTCCAGTCATGTAACCGTGAGGAGGAGGCTTCTGTTCCTTGCTGGCTGACTACCAGAGGCCTCAGCTCCTCACTGCTTGGGCCTTTTCCCAGGACAGGGCAGGGAGTGATAGGAGAGAAAGAAATAGAGATCCCAAAAGATCATGACAAAAGCTGTAATGCTTTTTATAAGGTAATCCTGGAAGTGCCACACCCATCATTTCTGCTCTATTCTATTGGTCACACAGACTAACCCTCACACAGGAAACTACACAGAGGTATGAACACCAAGAAGTGGAGATCTTTAGGGACCATGCTGGAGACTGGACCAAGTTCAGTTCGCTTTCTGTACTTTGTTCCATGAAGTAGGAGTTCTAAGACCAATGTTACCCTGGGTGTTCTTGTTGTTACTTGTTTTTCTTTCTTAGTTCTTCTAAACTAAAACTCAAGAGTTTTCACCGTTACCCTCCTCTTCTGAAGATTATGGTTTGTATAAAAATCTGGGAAGAATGACGAATGATCATTCCCTTCTGTTATAAAAATTGTATGAAAGTTTTAGGTTTGTGAACCTTTCCATGACCATAGGTAATAAGAAGACTGGTTTGTGCTCTAAAGCTGAAATACTATATGATTTTAGGTTCATTCAGGTAAAGTTTTCAGAAAGACAAAGGGTTTCATCCACCTGCTAAGGGAAAAGTCTAATGATGGGTTTTAACCCGAAAAGTTTATGCTTCTCTTTAACAATTCTTACTCCTCTCCTCAGCTCTTTTTGATAGAAACCAAAATCAGCATTCTAGAAGTGTGGCTATATTTTCTACTTAGCAATATTGTAAATTCCAGGGTCATGTAGGTCATTAGATTCTTCCTATAATAGAGATTTCCAAAAATCTCATAAAAATCTTCTAATTTCATCTTTATAAATGAGAATGGAGTTCTAAACTCATGTTTTATGTACTCTCAGTGTTAAACCTTAAATTTTTCCCCAAGGCCCACTTTTTTCCCATGTTTTTTCCCACTGCGGATTCAGAATAGAAGATCATGAAATCGATTTAGTGAAGCACCAGCCTTTTTTATTCATAAAAAATGCTAGAAAATAACAGTGTACATGGCTCATGGTAAGGATAAATATTTTGTGGAAGTTTTCTTTCAGGGATGCGTACTTACTGGTTATGCATATATATGTAAATATGGGCATGGGCTTATGTCCTGGATGTATAATGGCACTGATGTTTGAAAGCCAGGTGCCTTATTGAATCTGTTCTCTATAAGCAGTGGTGATTAAAAACCATACTACTTAAATGTAATCCGTGCACTGAATTATATTATTTTCCTTCAATGAGTGAACTCCACTTTCTTCCAAGGGTTAAGATTTCTGCCTAGCATCAATTTGTCAAAATAAAGTAGAGCAACTCAAGGGCTTCCTTTTTTAATCGGGAATTTTTTTTGTTCTTCAGCAGGTCAGTCAGATGAATTCCCTTGAAAGAGAATTAGAAACGATTCATTTGGAAAATGAAGGCCTGAAAAAGAAACAAGTAAAACTGGATGAGCAGCTAATGGAGGTAAGTTTTTAAGTAAATGGCCTTAGCTATGAAGAATATTTTAATCCCTGAATGCACCATTTGTTGGGAGAGACTAGCATAACATTGAATTCCTATTATGAAGAAAAGTGAAAAGGTATGCTGCCAAGCTGAATTCTTTGGTGTGTCTTACCAAGTTTGATAGACGTTTTTGCTTATTGCACAGTCACAGGAATTCATATGGCCTGACAGAGGAAAGGGTAACGTTGACTATCCTAAAATGCAGGAACCTGTACTGGAACAAATTCAGGAGGCAGGGATTCTCGCTGATATTAGCCAAGAGGCCCAGAGCTCCCCCGCCCCCTGCTGTGGTTTTATCTGTTTCCTGATCCACCTTCTATATTGTAGTGCTTTACAGGTGGATTGCTAACAACCTCTTTAGCTGGGGAACCCATGCAGGGAATTTGGGAGCATTAGCATTTAGAGGTTTAATCTTCAAGCGCTGCCATCTTTCCTTACTACATTTGTAACTCAGTACTGCCTTGAGGGAGGTACATCTGTTAAACATAAAAATGGGGTAGTAGGGCAGCCTGGGTGGCTCAGTGATTTAGCGCCGCCTTCAGCCCAGGGTGTGATCCTGGAGACCTGGGATGGAGTCCCACATCGGGCTCCCCACATGGAGCCTGCTTCTTCCTCTGCTGTGTCTCTGCCTCTCTCTCTCTCTCATGAATAAATGAGATAAAATAAATAAAATAAAAAATAAACAAATCTTAAGTTTTATAAATCTTAAAAAAATAAATAAATCTTAAAATCTTAAAAAAAGATAAAATAAATAAAATCTTTAAAAAAAAATGGGGTTGTAAAACCTGTTAGCTTAGACACGAGTTTCCAGGCTTCTAGATTTCTTCATGAATACTAAATACTGGTATAGGATATAAAACAACTTATGTACAAATCCTCCTTAATAAGTAAAAGTTTCCAGAGATATTTTGCTTTGAGTGAATGAAAATGTTATCTAAAGAACTGTAAAATTTATTTAAGGTAGAGAGGCATGGGTAGAAAATGTCTTTCTGTACTTTCAAAGGATATAAATATTTTAAAGCTGAATTATAGGATGACAGAGATTTAAATATTTTCTTTTATGGAGCTGGACACATGCAAAGGTGACTTTAAAAAGATGGTTTTCAAGTGTGAAATATGGGCAAATATGTTACACTGACATTTAAATGACCACTGAGGTTTCTGCCAATTTTATGTTCTCTGATTTATCCACTAATAAGGAGATTAAACTATAAATAGTAAAATCGAAACCATTTTTTCTTTCTCTGACAGCGTATAATAAATGTGTTCCAAAGCTTGAGCTGCAGGCTGTGTTTAGATGTAGACATGTTTTCTGATGAAATAATTATATATTGTGATAAGATAGCTGAAGCTAAGCTCCACATGTCTAGTACCAAACTGAAAAGTAACAGGGTATACTTAGTCACTGGTAGATCTTCTCCAAATGTTCTGCCAACAGGCCAGTTCTCCTACCTGCTCTAGCGGGCCTCAGAAACCCCTGTCTCTTCCTGACCCCACCTTACAAGATTAGCCATCACAAGCAATTTCCCTTCATTATTTTCTCTTTGATCTAGTAGTAAATTTTTGCTAATGGGTGAGGTAAATCTAATGTTCTGAATGAACTGAATAACTGAAGAAAAAGCATGAATTTTCCATTGGAACACTGAAAAGAACATCTCATATGCTATTCTAATGAAAACCATGTAGTTTCCCTATTTAAAGTATATAATTCAGGGCCTTGGGTGGCTCAGCAGTTGAGCATCTGCCTTTGGCTCTGGTCATGATCCCAGAATCCTGGGATCAAGTTCCACATCAGGCTCCCTGTGGGGAGCCTGCTTCCCCCTCTACCTGTGTGTCTACCTCTCTCTGTGTTACTCATGAATAAATTTTTAAAAAATCTTTAAAAAATAGGGATCCCTGGGTGGCGCAGCGGTTTGGCACCTGCCTTTGGCCCGGGGCACGATCCTGGAGACCCGGGATCGAATCCCACGTCGGGCTCCCGGTGCATGGAGCCTGCTTTTCCCTCTGCCTGTGTCTCTGCCTCTCTCTCTCTCTGTGACTATCATAAGTAAATAAAAATTAAAAAAAAAAATTTTTTTAAACAAACAAAAAAAATCTTTTAAAAATAATAAAGTATATAATTCAATGACTTTTGGTATATTCATTTTTTAAATGGCGGTAAATCATAACAAGGTGTGCCATTTTAAAATTTAGTGGCATTAACTACATTCACATTGTTCTTCTACCATTACCACTACTTCCCAAACATTTGCATCACCCCAAAAACTCTAACCATTAAGCAAAAACTTCCCCATCCCACCAGCCCTACAAATTGGATTTTTATTTATGTTCTGATATCTATATATTAGGCCACTTTGGGGTACATTACAGTGGTTTTCACACCATTTTTTTGTGCTCACCTCCCCTGAGGGACAGGTACGTTCTTCTCACTGGGTGAGTGGCTAGGTGCAGGCAGGGAGATGTTCCTACATCAGAATCTTTGGGATCAGGGATTTTAAGAAAAGCTTTCGAGATGATTCTAATCTTATGTATGTACTCTCTTGGGGGAAGAATTTCTCCTCATCCTTCTATGCCAATTTAAAAGTCACCGATCCTATGGGTCCCTGGCTGGCTCAGTCATTGGAGTGTGCTACTCTTGATCTCAGAGTTGTGAGTTCAAGCCCGTAGGCTCAAGTGTAAAGATTACTTAAAAATAAAATACTAAAAACAAAACAAAACAAAAAAAAAGTCACTGAGCTAATACAGTACATATCCACACCCTAAGGCAATTAAATTCTTCTATTTCATAGTCTAATGAAAAAGACCACTCCAGGGCTTTTCCCACTACAGGAGGCAATGTCCTATGAACAATTCATTTTGGACATTCAAGAAAAGAGTTACAGTCTGTATCAGCAATTTTCAAGTCTGCAGTGTACTTTCCATAGCCAACAGTTCCAACACTTGAACAACAAAATTGCCTTTTGGAGATGTAGAATATATACTATAAAACAAAAGTCTTCAGCATCAGATCCATCCATACTGGAATCTTCTAAATAACTATATTGGGCTGGGTAGAGGTAAGGTGGTGAGTTCACAAACTAATAACCAAATCACAGTAGGTGAGGCAGCAGTTGCAGGATTAGAACTACAAGACATTTTAATACCTGTAAAATTGATACACAGAGAAATGTAAATGTTGGTCTTTGTAAGTTCTTACTGACTGGAGCACACATATTCAGGTATATAATATACCCGGTTTTTAACTGTTCTCTTTTTATAACTCATACTTTTCTTCCTCTCTTTATGACTCCTGTAATTTTCTTTTGTTTTTGTTTTGTCTGTGGCTAACCTGTACCTAGAACTCTGTGGTTGGAAGTAGCAGAGAAGGGTGCAGTTCTCTGCCTGAGATAGTGTGTGAAGGTATAACATTTGCTTTCAATGAATCTCATAGCATGGAGATATCTCATCAGACTCCTTGTTCATGTATCATTTCCACTCACTGTAACAGTTAATAAATACTTAAGAGCCAGTATTCACTTTCATTTTGCTTTTAACTATGGAATAGGTCTCCATTTACATTTATTCAGGGTTTTCCTTAGTATTTAAAAACGTAGATGAAGAAAATCATCCTGCTGATATAAAATCATGGGATCATCATTCTCCCTATTTTTTATTCCTGAAAATGGTGGGTTTCTAAATCTACAACTCGAAAATTTCAAAATGGATTGTAACCTCCCACCTCAGAAATTTAGATTTAAGGAAATGGATAGTGGCTCTGAAGCTTCATGACAGCGTTTAATTATAATTGTGTCTTATAGGGCCTTTTTCCCTTCCCACAAGCCTAGAGGTGCTTCCTCTTGAATCTGGTACTTGGTCATGTTCATTGCATGCCTTCTGTTGAGTCCTCTGTCTGCTGAATGTGTCGACAAATGTGGAGTGGCATGCTTCACTGGCCAAATGCAGTGCCTTCTCCTCTTCCTCTTTCCTCTCTCCAACTTTGGCATGTGATACGCATATCATTTCCTCATTGTCATGAACAAATACTTCTATTCCATGTACTTCAGTTCCCTGGGGTTCTAGGATATCACCCTGTGTCCCAGGATTTCTTATCTTCTAGTGCTGTTGAAGAGTTTAACATTGTTAAACTAAACTAGGTTACAATAATTTCAGATATGAGATTCTTTGAAAAATTTGCTATCCTGGAAAATATGTAGTCCTTGAACATTTGCTTTTAAGAAGCTTTATGAATGGTAAGTAAAGTGGCAAAACCCTAACACATAACCACTTTCTCCCCTTTGCCTACTCCAACCCTGTCTGTGTTTTTGTTTAAAGAGGCATAATTGGGGCACCTGGGCACCTGGGTGGCTCCATCAATTAAGCATCTGCCTTCGACTCAGGTCATGATCCTGGGGTCCTAGGATTGAGCCCCACCTCGGGCTCCTTGTTTTCAGCAGAGAGTCTGCTGCTCCCTGTCCCTCTGCTGCATCCCCTGCTTGTGCTCGCTCATTCTTTCTGGGTCAAATAAATAAATAAAATCTTAAAAAATAAAGAGGCATAATGGAACGTTCTAGTGTAAGGAGACAATGAAGAAGAATTCAGACACATGTATATTGTCTACTCATACCCTTATAGTCCCTAAAGAGTGAAGAAGTATAATTTTTTTAAGTCTAAAACCTTAAAAACCTTTAAGAAGGCCTGCTTTTTCATTAATTATATTATCTCCTAAGGAAAGTGACTCTTCCCAATTATTTACTTCTTACTCAAGTCATGTACAGTCCTGTTTTCAAGTAATAAGTGGGTCTGAGAAGTCATTCATTAATTCATCAGCTTCATTCACTGTGCTTGACACTTTTAAGAGTCGCTCTGTGCTGGAAAGCACCTCAGCTGACCAGGGCTTCGCCTCTGCCTCCAGATGCAGCACCTGAGGTCCACTGCGATGCTTAGCCCGTCCCCTCACGCTTGGGATCTCCAGCTGCGCCAGCAGCAAGCCTGTCCCACGGTGCCCAGGGAGCAGTTTCTGCAGCTTCAACAACAGCTGCTGCAGGCAGAGAGGATAAACCAGTGCCTGCAGGAGGAACTTGAAAACAGGACCTCCGAAACCAACACCCCGCAGGTATGAGGCTCTTTTTCCCTAACGGTTAACTCAGGTCACCTAATTTTACCTGTTTATTGGAAAGTTGTACCAGTTCAAAGGTAGGGATAAAGACTCTAAATCTCTGTCAGAGAGCTCCACCTTAGCTGTATTACCCGTCTGCGGAACTGCAGTGTTATTTGGGGGTTTTGCTTTTGTTTCTCTGTAGTGATGCACTCGAGCTCTCAGCTTGTAAGCTGGGTAATGAAGCGTTCGGGGCCTCCTTTGCACATTCATCATTGAAGAAGTATCAGGATCACTTGAGCATAGTGTACAACTGACCTAAGATCTTTTGACTTAACATTTGTCCGATGCCAAAAATATTACAGAATTCAAGTGCAACTCTAGGACAGGCATTATTAACAAAGCAACCTGGGTTTTCCTGTACTAGAGGGGCACAACTTGCTGAGTTCCATAGAATTCACAACGGGGCCTTTAAACAACTAATAGGGTGTGCAGTCATTGCCATTAGGTGATGTATTTCATATAACCTAGTTTTTAAAAATGATCAAGTTTGAAAACCTCTCTTTAAGAAAGTAAACATCTTTTCCCCTTTCCTTTGAATTAGTATTATCCTCGCTCACCACAGACACAATCTGATATAACCTGGGTTTTCAAATAGTTCTCTTAAGTGCTTCGTTCATAGTCAAGCTTTTTCAGAAGTCTCTTAACCATTTTTGCTTGCCCAATTTGTTTATTCAACTAGGAATAAAATATACAAACTAAGTTTTTTTTTTTTTTCCCCTAAATTCTTTCTGGTTTGGATGCTTTTCTTCTGTTGTTTCTCAGTTGACTTTTAATAAGGACTTTCCCTACCTCCTTTTCTGTAAATGTCTCAAAGTGGCTTTGCGAAGTCAGATTAGCACTCTAATGATACATTGGAGCAGTTCTGTCTTCCTCTTCTAGTAGTACATATCTATGCTTTGTCATGACATGCTTCTGTCACCTGTTCTTTCAAACAAAACCTTAAAATTATTTTTGTCTTTTGTGCTTTAAGAATTCACGTTTTTGGAAGCTTCCTCTATTTACCTCAGTTTCCAAACAGTAAAATTGTGCTTACTGGGGTGTTGAACAGATGCTTCAACGATTTATTACAGAACTGAGTCATAAAACTTTGACCTCAGTCTTTAACAGACATTTGAAACCAAATGATTAGGCCAAGGTTTTATCCATTGTTTTCTCATACACACAGTTTTCTTTTCTTTTCTTTTCTTTTCTTTTCTTTTCTTTTCTTTTCTTTTCTTTTCTTTTCTTTTTTTACACACAGTTTTCAAAGCCTGTGCTTCCACCCCACCCACCAATTTTAAAAATAATATCCTTTTATTCCAATTACTTCAGGATTAGATAGACAAACGGTTTAGATTTTGTGCTAATAAAAATAAAAAATAAAATTATCCAGCCAGGTGGCAGAGTAGACTACTTACTGCTCTAACTAGACTGCCACTGTTGTGAGAGTCTCCTAGTTCTGGTAACTGACTTGACGCTAATTTTAAGATGACAGACTATTAGAATCTGCACGTTACTTCTGTGTGTGGAGTGATGTGATTTCTTCTGCCTTTGTGTTGCTTTGCTTGCGTATGTAGTGTTAATGTGTGTGCTTTTAAAAACTGTTTGCATTATCAATGTGTGAATTTAGACTCCTCCCAAAACATAATCTTGACATCAGGGTGAAGTGTACCACTTGCCTTCTTTCTCTAGGCCTTGCTACCGGAGCCGCGAGCAGTGCATGCAGATTCCTACAGAAGGATTGGGCACCTGTGAAAACTGGGCTGCTATTGATGACATTTCTAACCATGGCAGATACTCAAATGCACACACCCACACACCCACACACAAACACAGAGACATAAGCTGGAAACTGTTTTGGAATCAAGTGCTCTTTTAAATTATTATTATTATTAATTATTACTATTATTAAGCCTTCACAGTATTATGTCTCTTATTTATTAATGTAGAAATGACAGATTTTGTGAATCAAATTCACGAATTTCAGCTTGTTTTGAATTATTTTATTTATACCATTTAAAGAGTGTGGACTTGAGATTCTTGAAAGGATGTATTCTATATATTTTCTCATTCCATATGCTGTAACTATTTTTAACAAGAGATACTACTTTTATATATGGAATTTGAAGAAAATTCGGGTTATTTATACTGTTTTGTAAAAGATGTATAATGCTTTTTTGACAGGAAAAAGGAAAATTTTGACAAAACAATAAAATAAATTTTAAATATATGACTGCCTCTGTTTTTCCTCTTTCCTCTTTTGCTACATTCCATGTTCTTCAAATTATGTTATGGGTTTTTTGTTTTGCTTTGTTTTGTTTATTTCAGGCAAGTAGAAATCAGACACTTCTATTTATGTTTGAACTTTAAAAAGCTATTATATCTTTTAAAATATAGTATTTTTTTAAAGCTAGATGTTCTCAAGGCCTGATTTCTTGAAGTTTACTTTCTGTGTTAGATTTTTACCTACTACAGTTTTTGTCTTCAAATTAGTCACATAGTTTAGTTGTTTATATTTGAACAAATGCTGTTACTTTATCCAAACAAATGTTGGCTTTCAATCCATGTTTAGTCATTCTGCATGCTTTTAGAAGGAGTTATACCATCAGCCATTAACACCTGAGTTTTGCTTAAACATTTGAAGAACCTTATAAATCTGAAAGGTGGACATTTTAATGGCCTGCCAGAAGGGGCAGTTCGTTGTGCTCTAAATCTCCCTCTGGGTCTTTTGGCTCTCCAAACCCCACAGAAGTCCTTAATCTATTGCTGTTGTGTGAGGAGGGGAAGAGCAGCCAGGCCTCTTCTTCTGCCCTACTGTTTTATCTAGGAGTTGTGTGTGGGGAGAGGATTCTTAATTTTAAATCCATTATGATAAACCCATCCTCCAATCCAGATGTTTGCTCCACACTGACAAGTCAGATTGGGAAACAGATGACTCGAGGCACTGGCAGGAAGAGGCTGATTGTTATGAAGAAAGGAACACTAATACCCTCACAGTCATCAGCCATTTCACATGGGAGCAATGGACATGCAGATTACAAGCTGACTGGAAAGGTTAAGTGATCCTGAATAAACTCAGTTGTGTTTGGTTCTTGAGAGACTCCACAATATTACAAAAGCCCAAATCATAGATGGAAGGTTGCTAACCATATTTTAATTTTCTCTGGATACCTGTTTTACTAAAAGTGCACACAGGTACTAAATTATGGGTTTTAAGAATTTTGCTTTATCTCAGGGGAAGATGGTAACACAGGTAAGATTTTTTTTTTTAATCTTTGACTCTTTCTCTGATAGGGCTTCTTTTCTAAGGTGTAACTCATGCGGTGTTCAGAACCCCCATTTCACCAGAAATCTACCCTTCCAGTTACAAAGGCAAACGTTGACTGCCCTTTCTCTTAGGCACCTTGTAAGGAAAAAAGAAATTACTAGCATTTTCTTTTCAGTGTGGCATGAATTCCAAATGATAATACACTTCTTTTTTCTTCCCTTCAGGGAAACCAGGAACAACTAGTGACTGTCATGGAAGAACGAATGATGGAAGTTGAACAGAAGTTGAAACTGGTGAAGAGGCTTCTTCAGGAGAAAGTGAATCAGCTCAAAGAACAAGTGAGCCTCCCAGGTCACCTCTGCCCACCCACCTCATACTCCACTCTTAGTGCCAGTTTTCCATTCCCTTGTTGCCATTAGCTCGGTCACTCTTGTCAAATAAAGGCAAATTCTACTATGAATGTACAGCAGAATTTAGGATTCACTGTCCCCCTACCACTTCAAAAGGATGGATTCTGGATGCTGTGTTATTTTTCCAAAGCTCTTTTAAGGCAGGTTTGTCTGCAATTTAAAGAACATACATTTGCTAACAGAGACCCACACAGACCCAACGCATTAATTCCTAACAAAGGTCAGTAGCTTAGATGTAATTTTTTGTAGATTTTTTTTTTATTTGCCCAAGACAGGAAAATTTTCTGTTTATTTAAGTAGAATGTTATGTTGGTAAAAAATTGGAGGATCATAAATGGAACTTTAGCTTTCTTGTCTACAACAGCTATGACACCCTCAAAAAGCACCTTATGGCTATAACCATACCCCAAAAGGCTGTGCTCTGAATTAAAATAGGGACCCTGAATTCCAGGACCACTAACCTGGACTGATCCTTCTCACCTGCTGGTGGCAGGGGTGGCCCATGTTTAGAAAGCACTTGTGTGACCACTGATGACATGCAAAAAAAAGGGACCACTTTATAGGAATGTCTTCTAATGCTTTGGAAACTAAGATTAAGAACTGAGGGGTCAGGGCAGAAATTATCCAACCCGATTTTCTAGATACATAAAACTGAAGAATAACCTCATGAGAAGGTCTTAATGCAGAGGGAGAGAGAACTTTCCTTTGTTCAATGTTTTAATCACAAAATGGAAAGAAAGGAAAGTCTTAGACAATAAGCATTGATTCAATCCTTTAATCACTCCTTTTTCAAACCATAGCTACTATGTGCCAAGTCCTGTTCTGAGCACTAGGGATACAACAGAGAAGAACACAAAATCCAGCCCATGGGGAATGCAGTTCACTTACAAGGTATCGAATATTCGGCAAGGGGGTAGTTTCAAAAATAAAGAAAATGGAGTCCACTTCGGCAGAGGGGGACATAGAGAAGAAATACTTCCTCCAACTCAGGGCTTTAAAGCAAGCTTCCTGAAGGCCTCTTAAACCAAGTACTGATGCTGAGTAAGATTTGAACAAGTGAAGAAATGTGAGGAGGACACTCTAGGCTATGGGAACATCACATGGTTATGACAACATATGAGGTGTGGACATCAACAAACGTTTTGGCCTTAATAGTTCATACTGGCCTCAGAGAAGCAGAAGAATCTAGAGCAACAGGGAGGAATGGGCAGTAGGGAACCTTAGGTGCATGCTGAACTATGGAGTTTGAATTTCATTCTGTAGGTGATGAACAGCCATCGAAGTGTTTTTTAAAAGGAAGGAAAGGAGAGAGGGCATGATGCAACATTGTCTTGGAACAGTTCAGTAGAGTAGGTTTTTATGTTACACTTGCCAGTCATCTAGGTCCTGGGCTTCAGTGTTACCATCTTTATCATTGCCTTTTGAAATGCTAATAAATTAGCTAAGCTTCTGATGTTCTGTATTCCCTTAAACCTTTATAACCTTTAGAGGCCCTGGTTAAAACTGGGTGTAAAAGAAGGTGTGATGAAGGAAGGGGGATTGGAATACATTAATAGGAACCATCAGAAACCAATCCCAAGGCTGCTGAGATATTTTCCCACCCCAAATTAGACCATCTACTCAAACCCTAAAAATTAAGATAGATCTTCTAGACAAGCTCTGCTATGCAAAAGAGGAAGAGTTAAGGAAAAGTAACTGCCCAAATCTTACCTCTTTGTTGTATGTAATTCATGGACCAAATTTGAAAATAATCAAAATGGGAAGCTCAAACATCTGTTAAGAACAGAATTAAAGTTCACACCCTATACCTCAGAAGCTAAAAGAAGTATTTTGCTATTTTTTAGAACAATGAGAAAGTAACGCCTAATTTATTTAGGTGAAAAAAGACTTTCAGTTTTGAGCCTTCAAATATCAATCTGTTCTTTTTCTTAGTGGCTTCTACAAACATTATGCAAAGAAACAGCCTGGAATAAGCGGATTTGCTCTACTTGTATCTCCGATGCCAGGTCTGGTGTTAAACCCGTGTTGTAAAATAAAAGAATATAATGGATAGAAGTCATTTGCCTTTATGAACAGCTGTCCTAATGTCAGACCTTAAACTTAATTACAGAAATGGAGTCAAGATGTTTCTGGTTCTATTTCTAGCTCTGCAAGAACACTAAAGCAGATGCAGTGGTGAAGGATTTGTATGTTGAAAATGCCCAGTTGTTGAAAGCTCTGGAAATGACTGAACAGCGACAAAAAACAGCAGAGAAGAAAAATTACCTCCTGGAAGAGAAGATTGCCAGCCTCAGTAATATAGTCAGGAATCTGGCACCAGCACCACTGACGTCTATACCTCCCTTGAGGTCATAGCCAAGCCAAAGGATACACTCATATTTGTGCACTTTACTGAAATGGATGGAACGTTTCAGTAGGTTCTCTCGACCATTTTTTTTTAAACCTTTAATGGTTTAAAGTCTAGCTCAACCTAAAGCTGCCAGGAACAGAACAGGAGTCTCCATTCATTGTAATTAGTTTTTCTAAAGAGACTAAATTATTCCCAAGTGTTGAATTTTTAAAAAATATTCTAATAGCTACCAAAAAGGTAGATATATGAACACAACGCAAGAATCTTACAACCCCAGTTGTGAATGAGTTTTGTAAAAAAAAAAAAAAAAAAAAAAAATTCATGTATGAATCTCTAAATTCCACATATTTTGAGATCTGATTATTCTTTTGATCTTTATTTAAAACCACATGTATGTCTTCTTACGTATTCAAATATGGAAAAGTCATTCTGTTTCTAATAATTTGGGTTATTTGGTAACAGACCTCTGGGCTTAATAACCACAGAAGTCAGAAAAGCCAGAGTCCATAGTACTCTACCTTCTAACACCTATGACAGTATTACCACTCTTGATGTATTATAGATGTAAAACTGATTTATTCAACTGCACTGTTAACTAATATTAAAACTGTACTTTCTTTTAACATATTTTTCCTTAGAAGTTTCACTTTGAGAGCTTATCTTCTAAAAAAATGGATAAAGCCACATTCTTAAAGCATTTGAACTATAGAGAAAGCACTGAACAAATCACTTTGGATTTGGAGTAAACAGCTACTCTTAGGAGAGAGATAAGCAAATGATGTGGGTTTCTCTCTCAAGTCTTGGAGTTCATGAACTCACATGCAAGGTTGCTCCAAGAACTCAGGGAACAATACTTTGAATGGTCTTCTTGAAACACTGTAGGGGCCTCTTTAAGAATTTGAAATGCATAAACCATGTGACCTTATTTGTCTTATATTTAGAGCTATAATTTTTATTTTCACATTTTTAGTGAATTTACTCTTCTGAAAAGCCTTGATTTTAGAGTTAACCGAATTTATGGAAGAGTTGTTATTTGCTTATTTAACATAGGCTAAAATTTCCATGCTTCCTATTCTTCTAACACTTCAAATCTGATAAGAATTTCTTTCTGCAATAAGCACTGGCATGCCTTCTGAGGTAAAAGAGTGTGAAATAGGATTTTCCATTCAGTTCTCAAGACTGGAACTTTATAGAGTAGCAGTCAACCTTTTGAGGATGGGTAACTTTTATTTTCCCCCAAGTCAAATCTTTGCTTCTTAGCCTACTTCAGCCAGCCAGCCGTTGGTGGAAGACTTATGTTTAGGATACTAACAAAGCTCATTATAGTCACCTATTTGTTTTTGTGAGACAGCAATTAGGTAAGAAAAATTCATTCTGATGTATTCCTAGAAGGCTAAGCCCATCGATTTACAAGACAGGTAACAGCAAAATCATACACTGCTTTATGGGCAGGAACAAAAGATTCAAGCAAACTGCCTAAAAAGTCATGTGATATTAAAAAATCTCAACAAAATAATTTGCATCAAGCAACTTTAGGGGTCCTCATGGCCTAACCATCCATTGGTCCCACCTGACAAGTTAGGGGCAACACAGAAGTGCTCACTACAAGAGCTCTGACAAGGCATGGCCATTTCTGGGACCAGAATTCACACTCATGAAGCAAACCTTTTCAGGTCTGGACAGCTCTTATTTTCAGAAAGCCCTGATTTCCCCCTGGAAAAATAATTAACTTTAATCCTTCCCCATAATTATCCTTCAAAACATTTAACATCTGCTATCATGTCTTCACTAATCTTTCTTCCCAGTGGAAACATTACCAGTAAACGCAACTACTTGTATGGCATTGACTTTAAAAGAATCTTTTTCACTTAAAACTGTGGATAGACCTAAGTTACTAAGGTCATAAATAAACTATGCATCTGTGGTGTATTCATGTGATATGCTTCAAGTTACTCAAGGTTATTGCTATCAAAACTGAACACCAAACATTATTTCTCAAATAACTGGCTTTAGCATGTGATCACATGTTGTATTTTTAATTTTTTACATTATGAAAAGTAGGTTAATTTCTCATAAATCTGTATTTATGTGTATATAAAATACTGTATAATGAATGTAAATATGATTTTCTGGAAAGTTTTAGACTACATTTAGAATCCCTTTATCCAAAATCAAAATGCTGCTCAAATGAAAGCTAATTGAATCAACATCTGGGTGCTTAATTTCTTTGTTTACTGCACTTATAAAAGGAAAAAAGATCAACATGAGAAATAGTTACCTTAAATTTATACGTTTCTGCAGTTTATTTTTGTAGCCTAGAGTGGGAATTTAACTGGCAATTTATAATAGCATTTACAGCTTTCAAAAGATCTTTTAAAAGATTAAATTTGAACTTAAATGTTTAGGTTTTGCTTTCAGACTTTATAATAGCACTCTTTAAAATCACAAGTTATCTTTTACAGGCATTTAGCTACTTGTTTATTAAAAGCACTGGTTAAACTTCCTTTGAATTTCTTAAGAGTTTAAATTAATCTGAAAAGATGGGATATTCATTTCAAGGAAAGAGTCAAGTTTGCCTTTGTGATAATATGTTACACTAAGACAAGGAAAATGTGGATAACAAAACCTACATTGTTTTATTTTGCTTCTTTCTGCTTTTTAGAAGCCTAAACTCTTAAGCTCAAATTGTGAGGAGAGAAAAGTGTGTGTGTGGGGGGGGGTAGAATCAATCACAGTATTTTATTTATTTTTCTAAAACTCTTTAAAAACCTGGATTTAAAACTATTTTAAATGTGAATCCTTCCCAGAAGCTTCGAATACATTGCTTATGCATTTAATCTTGAGCATATTTTACATAAATAGATCACAGAATCATAAGCTTTCAAGATATAAAAGGAGCTCTTACAGGTCTAGTGTTTCAGTAATATATCAATACCCAGGTCAGTTATTAAGAACATTTTTTTAAATAATGAATAAAAAGTCCACTTTATGGTGGACTTTAACATGTGGGAATGAATTTATTTTTGTGATTTTTTTTTTTTTTCTGAGTGAAGGAAAAGAGAATTGATAGTATTAAGTCTTGTTTTGAATGGATTACCTGTAATGGTTCATTGGAATAATATCAAGGAATGCCAAAAGCCAAGTCAAAGCTTAATAACCAAAGCATTCCATATTTAAAATTTATTTATCATATTTGGACCTATTTGAATATTTCAACATTTTAAAATAGAAAACTTTTATGGCATATGGATAGCTGTTTAATAAAAGTTAGCCTTTTATTTCTCAGCTTTTTTGAAGGATTTAAGTTAACTTTATTCTTATGGGAAGACATTTTCACACCATGATTTAAAGGAACACTGGTTTTGTGAAAAACCCAGAGTTCATCAAAAGCCATCAATAGGATTCTTTTGAGATAAAAATAATGTGTATGTGTTGATATTGACTTTGTCTATTTTATCTTAGCCATTCTATCTTAAAGGTTTTAATGTGAGCTTAAAATGTAAATAAAGAATTTTGCAAACATGGCTCTTGTTTTCTATGTATCCTGAATTTTTATAAACAGTGTCAGTATGTTTATGTTTGGTCTCTAGAGTTAAAAGCATCAAAACACTGCACTAAACACATTCTACAAATGCAGAATCTCAGCATCCACCCCAGACCTAATTAATCATATTCTGCATTTTAAGAAGATTCCCAAGTGATTTGTATGTGATTTAGAGCATTGGGACCCATTTCTGTTACAGAGTTGATGACTTTCACACCAGCCAGTTTGGGATCCCTGTACTCTGCAGCGGTTCATAATTTACTTCTAGAATGCTGACTCAACCTCAGGCAAGGCCCTACTTGGGTTTTTGGGTGCCTCAGAGATGGCGTTGTCTCACTTTGCCATCTTTATGAGTGACTCAGACTGTCTTAGTTAAGCTGTTCGTGAGTGATGAGATATATACAAGTATAGACATAAAAGCCTGAAAATACATTGTCACTATGTTGAATACTGAAATGTAAAATAGAAATGGTGGCCAAACTAGAGCCATTGCTCAAGACTAGTTTATTTTCAAAGCTTATAATTTTTTAATATATTTTTTAAAGATTTTATTTATTCATGAGAGGTAGAGGCAGAGGCATAGAGGGAGAAGCAGGCTCCCTGTGGGGAGCCCAATGCAGAACTCAATCCCAGTACCCCGGGATCACAACCTGAGCCAAAGGCAGATGTTCAACCACTGAGCCACCTAGGTGTCCCTCAAAGCTTTTATGTCAGCCTTACATTGCCTTTAGAGAGCAAGACACAAAGAGACTAATGAAGCAATGAAACCAAATGTTTGAAAAAAAAATAGGGAGGGGTGCCTGGGTGGCTCAGTCAGCTGAGCATCCAACTCTTAATTTTAGCTTAGGCTGTGATCTCAGGATTGTGGGATTGAGCCCCAAGTTGGACTCTGCATTCAGTGGGTGCCCCTGCCCACTTCCCCTCTCCCTTTGCTCCTCCTCTTTCACAAATAAATAAATGGATAAATAAAATCTTTTTTAAAATAGGGGAAGGGTATGCAAGTATTTGTAATATTCTTGCAACCTTTAAATTTGCAATTATTTCCAAATAAAATTTTTCTGTCTATAAAATAGAAATTTACTAAATGTGGTAGTAGGCATTTAATGTATGGCAGCCTATCCATGTGCCTATGGTCTATTATGTGAAGTTTGGCAGAATCAGATATTTTTCCTATTTCCTTGGAGACCTAGGAAATGGGAAAACGTGAGGGAGATGGAGGCACTTGGCAGAAGAGGTAAAAGCCAAAAGGAAGCAAAGGGGAGGGGGGTCCGTAGGGTCCAAGAGAAGTTGTTGAGGAAATTGATCCCCCCTCTATACACAAATGACAGTCCTAAAGCAAGATATAAAGGTCAGTAGGAGAGCAGGATAAACAGTGCACCCTGTTCTAGTTCTTCACTTGTTAGCACAAAAGTATTTCTTTTTCCTGAAGTAGAAAACACACTTTACCCATCTCTACAAATGCTGGTACTCTCCTGGTACCCTAGGGAGAATAGGATTCAAAGAAACAGAAACTTGTGACAGCTAAAGTAAAAGGGGATTTACTATAAGAAATCATATTTGTTTCATGGAACCAAAAGGTAGAAAATACAGAAAGACTTCATGAGGTATCAAATCAAAGACCTTTGGTGCTCTCCCTGCCACTCAGTCTCCATCTTTATCCCTATCTATCTCTTGTCACCTGGTCTCATTTTTGCTTCTTGCTCTGCACCTGTTTGGTAGTGGGGATGGCATCAGTAGTGCTTTCCTGTTGTCACTATCCTGTTCAAATGCCAAATACAGTTCAACAATTACTTCCAAGTCACAATTCCAAATTCTTTAAAAATCTGATTAGAGGGATCCCTGGGTGGTGCAGCGGTTTAGCGCCTGCCTTTGACCCAGGGCACGATCCTGGAGACCCGGGATCGAATCCCACGTTGGGCTCCCGGTGCATGGAGCCTGCTTCTCCCTCTGCCTATGTCTCTGCCTCTCTCTCTCTCTCTGTCTATCATGAATAAATAAATAAAATCTTAAAAAAAAAAATCTGATTAGAGGGCAGCCCGGGTGGCTCAGCAGTTTAGCGCTGCCTTCAGCCCAGGGCCTGATCCTGGAGACCTGGGATTGAGTCCCACATCAGGCTCCCTGCATGGAGCCTGCTTCTCCATCTGCCTCTGTGTGTGTGTGTGTGTGATGAATAAATAAATAAAATCTTTTTTAAAAATCTGAGTAGATTATGGAAAGGACTGCCTGGTCAATCAACCATGGACAGCAAGGGTCAGGGTCTTGGGGAATGGTATAAGCTGCAGAGGCTACCACATGAGACAGAATACTCTCAGATAAGGGGTTATGATGGACAGTGAGGGAAATTTGGGCCTCAGATGTGTAGACAGTGGATAAAAATGGCTTTAAGAGGTAAGATTTCAAAGACAGATTTTTCTGTTTACTCACATTTTTATGGAAGCCTATTCAAAGTAAGTACCATTTTAAAATGCCACCTGGTGACTAAAGTAGCTGCTCACTATTGCTCATGTTATTCCTATCTTTTGTCCTTGTTCCCTGCCCTTACTCCTTTCCCCTGATTCCTACATTTTCTCCCAATTATCACATACAGAGCTTTGTCAGGGTGTCCATCCTAGTCACGGTGGGTATAATAAATACCACCTACCATAACCTACCTAGGCATTGCAATCCTATAGCAACTTATTCAAAATATAGACAGGGAAGGCAAAAGTTAAAGGTCTTTTTTTAAAGTTTTTTTTTTTAAATTGGACTTCAATTTGCCAACATATAGCATAACACCCAGTGCTCATCCCACCAAGTGCCCCCTTCAGTGCCCATCACCCAGTCACCCCAACCCACTGCCCACTTCCCTTTCCACTACCCCTTGTTCGTTTCCCAGAGTTAGGTGTCTCTCATGTTTTGTCACTCTCACTGATATTTTCACTCATTTTCTCTCCTTTCCCCTTTATTCCCTTTCACTAATTTTTATATTCCCCAATGAATGAGACTATATGTTTGTCCTTCTCTGATTGACTTATTTCACTCAGCATAATACCCTCCAGTTCCATCCATGTCAAAGCAAATGGTGGTATTTGTCGTTTCTAATGGCTGAGTAATAACATCTGTTCCTGATCAAAACTCTTCAGAGTGTAGGATAGAGGGAACATTGCTCAGCATCGTAAAAGCCATCTATGAAAAGTCCACAGCAAATATCATTCTCAATGGGGAAACACTGGGAGCCTTTCCCCTAAGATCAGGAACATGACAGGGATGTCCACTCTCACCACTGCTATTCAACATAGTACTAGAAGTGCTCGCCTCAGCAATCAGGCAACAAAAAGAAATAAAAGGCATTCAAATTAGCAAAGAAGAAGTCAAACTCTCCCTCTTTGCAGATGACATGATACTCTACATAGAAAACCCAAAAGACCCCGCCCCAAAATTGCTAGAACTCATACAGCAATTCGGCAGTGTGGCAGGATACAAAATCAATGCCCAGAAATCAGTGGCATTTCTATACACTAACAATGAGACTGAAGAAAGAGAAATTAAGGAGTCAATCCCATTTACAATTGCATGCAAATGCATAAGATAGCTAGGAATAAACCTAACCAAAGAGGTGAAGGATCTATACCCTAAAAACTACAGAACACTTCTGAAAGAAATTGAAGAAGACACAAAGAGATGGAAAAATATTCCATGCTCGTGGATTGGAAGAATTAATATTGTGAAAATGTCAATGTTACTCAGGGCAATCTACACATTTAATGCAATCCCTATCAAAATACTATGGACTTAAAACAAAACAACAACGAAAAAAACAAAATACTATGGACTTTCTTCAGAGAGTTGGAACAAAGATTTGTGTGGAATCAGAAAAGATCCCGAATAGCCAGGGGAATATTGAAAAAAGAAAAACAGAGCTGGGGGCATCACAATGCCAGATTTCAGGTTGTACTACAAAGCTGTGGTCATCAAGACAGTGTGGTACTGGCACAAAAACAGACACATAGATCAATGGAATAGAACAGAGAATCCAGAAGTGGACCCTCAACTTTATGGCCAACTAATATTTGACAAAGCAGGAAAGACTATCCACTGGAAAAAAAGACAGTCTCTTCAATAAATGGTGCTGGGAAAATTGGACATCCACATGCAGAAGAATGAAACTAGACCACTCTCTTGCACCATACACAAAGATAAACTCAAAATGGATGAAAGATCTAAATGTGAGACAAGATTCCATCAAAATCCTAGAGGAGGGGCAGCCCCGGTGGCGCAGCGGTTTGGCGCCTCCTGCAGCCTGGGGCGTGATCCTGGAGACCCTGGATCAAGTCCCGTGTCAGACTCTCTGTATGATGCCTGCTTCTCCCTTTGCCTGTGTCTCTGCGCCCCCCCGCCCCCATCTCTATGAATAAATAAATAAAATCTTTAAAAAAAAAATCCTAGAGGAGAACACAGGCAACACCCTTTTTGAACTCAGCCACAGCAACTTCTTGCAAGATACATCCATGAAAGCAAGGGAAACAAAAGCAAAAATGAATTACTGGGACTTCATCAAGACAAAAAGCTTCTGCACAGCCAAAGAAACAGTCAACAAAACTAAAAGACAACCTATAGAATGGGAGAAGATATTTGCAAATAAGCTATCAGATAAAGGGCTAGTATCCAAGATCTATAAAGAACTTATTAGACTCGACAGCAAAGAAACAAATAATCCAATCATGAAATGGGCAAAAGACATGAACAGAAATGTCACCAAAGAAGACATAGACATGGCGAACAAGTACATGAGAAAATGCTCTGCATCACTTGTCATCAGGGAAATAGAAATCAAAACCACAGGGATCCCTGGGTGGCGCAGCAGTTTAGCGCCTGCCTTTGGCCCAGGGCGCGATCCTGGAGACCCGGGGTCGAATCCCACGTCGGGCTCTCGGTGCATGGAGCCTGCTTCTCCCTCTGCCTGTGTCTCTGCCTCTCTCTCTCTCTCTCTGTGACTATCATAAATAAAAATTAAAAAAAAAAATCAAAACCACAGTGAGATACCACCTCACATCAGTGAGAATGGGGAAAATTAATGACAGGAAACAACAAATGTTGGAGAGGATGTGGAGAAAGGGGAACCCTCTTGCACTGTTGGTGGGAATGTGAACTGGTACAGCCACTCTGGAAAGCTGTGTGGAGGTTCCTCAAAGAGTTAAAAATAGACCTGCCCTACGACCCAGCAATTGCACTGCTGGGGATTTACCCCAAAGATACAGATGCGGTGAAATTCTGGAACACCTGCACCCCAATGTTTATAGCAGCAATGTCCACAATAGCCAAACTGTGGAAGGAACCTCAGTGTCTAAAGGTCTTTTTAAAATTTAATTAAAAATTTAAATTTTGAGTTAAAACTATGCATAAAAGAAATTCTATTGAAGTTTTTCAAGATATTTTCCCTTACTCTCAAAGTCTGATGTAGGAGCCCCTCCTATGAGCTCACATAAGCACACTATTCCCAGGTGGATCTGGTACCACTCTGTGTAATTGCCTACTTACTTGTCTCATCGCCATTAGACTCTAAGATATCTTAAGATATTCCCAGTTCCCGACTCAATGCCTGAAAAAAAAAATTGTTCAATTAACATTCATTACATGGGTGGAAAAGTTGTATACATCTTTGAGTTTTTCGTCCTGTGATAGCACTGTACTCACAAAAGAGTAGGTAAGCCAATTATCTTATGTATACAATTTAGTGGTGCTCTTCTCAGTCTTTAGTGTTTATTCAAGGACCAAAATTTAAAAAATATATTAGTAAAAAGTTGCAGAAAATTTTCAAAGTAATTTTAAAAAATCTTTTTTTAGCATGATAAAATCAAGTGCTATATTCCAGCAGTTAGTTGAAAGTGTACATTTGTTTTCCAGGCCCATAAATCACAGTTTAATAACTGACAAAAAGTAGTAAAAGCTCATGACATTTACTTAGATTAATGGTTTGTAAGATAGTAGAACAAGTTAAATACCATTTCTTCTAAAGAAAAGGCAAAATTCTAGTGAATTCTTTTTTATAGAGGCACTGGGCTTAAATTATCTCACATAATGTTACAAATTGTTTAATCTTTGCTATTCAAAAAATTGCAACATTCTCACTTTTATGATAAAAGCAAAACCTGAAAAGTTGGTTCATGTTCTGCTTGCATGCAATGGGGTCAGCTTTTGCCTCAAGGTTTGTGTCTAGATGTGATTTAAAGGTCTTCCTACGATAAACTGTCACCCACTCGCTTAAACCTAGCAATCTCATGATGTAAGAAGACAGTCTCTTCCCATTCACTTCTTTATTTCTATTCTTCTGCTCATTAGACATGCCCTTTAAAATGAAGATAGGCAAGGACCAGGACCACTTCAAAATAATTCATTAAAATTTCTCCAAAAAAAAATAACTTTGCATCTTCTTGAATTCAAAGTTGATACATAGGGATCCCTGGGTGGCTCAGCGGTTTGGCGCCTGCCTTTGGCCCAGGGCGCGATCCTGGAGTCCCGGGATCAAGTCCCACATTAGGCTCCCGGCATGGAGCCTGCTTCTCCCTCCTCCTATGTCTCTGCCTCTCTCTCTCTCTTTCTCTCTCTGTCTATCATAAATAAATAAATAAATCTTTAAAAAAAACACAAAGTTGATACATATTTTAGAAGAATATTCCAAAAAATTTTTTTCAAACACTATAAAGTAAAAACTACCCCAAATCCTAATACCCAGTAGGAGCCACTGTTAATATTTTGGCGAAATCTCTTCCAGATCTAATTTTATGCTTACATATGTACATATATGCACACATGCAGTCACACAATTTTATGTAAAGGACAGTATATGCATACATGTGCATACACATGTACACACACATATATATGGTTTGTTTAGTAATTCTCCTGTGTAACAAATGTCACATTATTTTCCTTAACTAGTGTAAATCTAACTTCAAATTCCTCAATCTGTCATAATTGGATGGTCTGCCTCCTTTTTAAAATTGTACAAGAGGGATCCCTGGATGGCGCAGCGGTTTGGCGCCTGCCTTTGGCCCAGGGCGCGATCCTGGAGACCTGGGACCGAATCCCACATCGGGCTCCCGGTGCATGGAGCCTGCTTCTCCCTCTGCCTGTGTCTCTGCCTCTCTCTCTCTCTCTGTGAGTATCATAAAAAAAAAAAAATTAAAAATTAAAAAAAAATTTAAATAAATAAATAAATAAAATCTTTAAAAAATAAAATAAAATAAAATAAAATTGTACAAGAAAGAGTCCCATCTACTAACCTTTAGGCCACTACCCTCCATTACCCCCATTTATTATAGAATTTCACACTAGCTGGAATCATCTTCTTGACAACTATTCCAGTTATATTCTTAGTGACTTTTATGAATTTTATGAATTTCCATATAAATGACAAGAGTCCAAGGAAGGTAAAGAGCGTAGGCAGCAATTCTCTTGAGAAGCTGGGCGATGAAAGGGAGGAGAGTGAGTAAGAGGTAGATATGGCCTACAGAGAAGAACTGTTTCAAGTTAGGAGATACTTAGGTATCAAACTAGAGTCTAATGGAAATCAGACAAGAGAGTACAAAAGGAGGGAATAACAGATAAATTAGTCATGATAAAGGGACAAAAGGGGTTTAGAGGTATGTCCAGGGTAGAGGTTTAGAGAAGGAGCACAGAATCTGAGCTAGGTGAAGAGAGCAGTGGCGACAGGAGTTGGATGTGGGTAAATGGTTGACATATATCAAAAAGAAGTAGAGTCAGAGTTTTGGGATAAAGGCTTTTTGAAGGGAGGAAGCTAAAATAAATGAATAGAAATGTACAAAATGATGCTCCAAGAGTGGGATGTTAAAAGAATTTCTGAGTTAATACACATAAGGGTCATAATGTGGGGAGAGGAAAAGATCAAGAGAAATGAAGAGATCAAGGATCTGAAAGGTCAATGTTTGCTTTCCATCAGACGTCTGTTCCCATCATTTCACCAAAACTGCACTTGTCAAGGTCACTCTTCTAGTTGCCCCATTCCAACCTGTTCTTGACATAGCCTCCAAAAGTAGTCCTTCCAAAACAGAACTGTAGACCATGCTAAAACAAAATTGAACATCACACTCTTGTTTAAAGTCTTCCAGTGTCTCTCCATATCCTCAAGCTCAAGTCCCCATTCTTTAACATGGCTTACATCAAGCCCTCATGCTCAGAACTTAACTTCTCACCTTGGTAACTGGCCCCCACCATGTCCCACAATTAAGCCATACTAAGCTTTGGTCAACTTCCCAAAGGACAAGGCTGTCTCTTACTATTCTATGTCTGTGTATTGAGTAGGGAGGGAAAGGCAGAACAAATAGTTGCCTCTAATTAACCATTCTTGCCTCTTCCTTAAAGTAAGAATGTTGAAATTAAACCATGCATGGAATTATCCAAATTTGAGACTACATTCCCTAGCCTCTTCTGTAGCTGGGTATGGCCATATGACTAAGTTTTGGCCACTGATATGTAAGAAGTCTGAGAAAATGTCTTAAAGGGGATGAGATATACCTTTCTTTGTTCCTACTATCTGGAGTAAAGATGATGACTGGAGATCTAGCAGCTATTTTGGACCACAAAGGTGAGGGCCTCATCCTATAGAGGGAAGAGCAGATTGCTGCAAAGGGCTGATATCTCTGACAAGTTCATGTAGGTGTCATATGAGGCATGAATTGAATCCATTTGCAGTGGAATATTATTTAGCCATAAAAAGAAGGAAATCTTGCCATTTGTGACAATATGGATTGTTTGAGGGCATTATGCTAAGTGAAATAAGTCAGAGAAAGATAAATAACATATGATTTCATTTATATGTGGAATTAAAAACAAAACAAAACAAAAAAAAAAACACAAGCTCATAGATACAGAGAACAGATTGGTGGTTTCCAGAAGCAAGGGGTGGGGAGGAAGACGACATGGATATAGGGGTCAAAAGGAACAAACTTCCAGTGATAAAATATGTAACTCATGGGAATGCAATTACAGCATGGTAACTATAATTAACAATACAGCATTACACATTTGAAATTTGCTAAGAGAGTAGATCTTAAAGGTTCTCATCACAAAAAGCAAAGTTTATAACTATATATGGTGATGGACAGTAAGTTGACTTAGAAGTGGAGATCATTTCAAATGTATACAAATAACAAATTGTTTATGTTGTATACCTAAAACTAATATGATGTTATGTCAATTTTATTTCAATAACAAATAAAGTAGTGAAGACTCCAAAAAGTTTTGTTTATAAGGTTATATTGATCCATATTAAACATATTGGAAATTAAGACTAAGAAATCTATAAAATACTTTTACATAAAAAGAATAAGCTTTTGTTTAAACCACTGTTAATTTAGATTTTACAGTCACATGTAGCCAAACCTAATCCCAATGGAGATCAGGAGGTAGTTGGATATTGAGATGGCATGGTATGATCTTGAACTTCTAATTTGAGCCTAGAGAAGATGTAAGATGCATGACAATCTGTGAAAGATGGAGAAGATCAAGAAAGACTCTAATTCTATAGTAACTTTCCTAGAGAGAGCAGGGTAAATTTTATTTTAAAGGTGATCTATCTACTAGGTAAAGACAAAAGTAGAATTCTGAGAGAGAAAAACAGCAGGCTGCAGTGTTGGAACCTCATTAAGTGCAGCAGTTTTATTTGTACATGGATATCCAATGTGACAGTCACTAGATTCTACTTTTCAAGTAACTTGCCTACACTCTGGCCCTTAAATAAGATTGTCTTAGTCTTGTCAATCGGAGAAGGTCAAACATTATATGGTCTCATTCATTTGGGGAATATAATAAATAGTGAAAGGGAATAAAGGGGAAAGGAGAGAAAATGAGTGGGAAATATCAGTGAGGGGGACAGAACATGAGAGATAACTCTGGGAAACGAATAAAGTAAGATGGGGGAAAGGGAGGTGGGCGGGGGGTTGGGGTGACTGGGTGATGGGCACTGATGGGGACACTTGGCGGGATGAGCACTGGGTGTTACGCTATATGTTGGCAAATTGAACTCCAGTAAAAAAAATTAAAATTAAATTTAAAAAAAGACTGTCTGAGTCTCATTGAACAAAAGGTAGAACTAGAAAATCATCCATATGGTATTAGAATGGTGGCCTTCTGATACTAGACCTTTGTATATTCTTACTTGATTATAGTTCTATTTTTTGTACAATTTTTTTAAACCTGAGATCAAGGAAAATCTGTTTCAACCATTCAAGATTTAAAGAATTTTTCTCTTTCTTTGAAAGCATTTGCATTTGTACTTTCAGATTTTGAGAGTTTGTGATTCTTTTTTACCCCTCTTTCTCTCCAAGATTCCATGCCATATAATCTTGCTTTCCGAATTTTGTGAAATACGCTTTTTACAGTCTTGGCAATAAATATGACCATGTCCAATTTTTCTCTCCTTAACTATTAGAATTCTGTTTCTAACATCAGTCAGTTTTCCTGATTCCTATCACTGGATTTTGCCAACAATTCCTCTTTATTGCTTGTAATTAAATATAGAGCAGTGATTCCCCTACTTGTTATTTCTGTCTTCTTGGTGATTTTAACCCTCGGTGAGTATATATTTTTTTTTTTGGTCATCTAACATGGACCAAATACTATCAATATCATTACATTGTTTTTATTTTTAGAGGACATTGTGACATAAATATTTATATATTATTTCAGATGAAAAAAATGAAGATTCAGAGAAATAAAGTAACAAGTAATATTTTACTTATTTGATCTTATGTACAATATATTATTCTAGAAGCTAGAAATATGTAGATGAAAAAGACACAAAGTCCTTGGGATTTTTTTAACATTGTAGGAAAGAGGCAATCTGGCCGAAGACAGTTTCGCCCAAACTGAACATACTGAGAGCAGAAGGTGGGTAGTCCAGAAAGTAATATTGGAATATATCAGAAGACTTCATGTTACCTGACAAAACAGATGTCTGCTATAAATTTGATGATTGGAATTAATAAGGAATACAAACTAAGGGCACATTGGAGTGAGGAACATAGAGTCTAGAATATCAGAAAGTGTTACCAGAGTAAGGACAAAATCAGGAATTTCTAAAACTTAGTATACTTTGGTACTACTGTTTTGATTCACACTAACACTGTGATTTTCTCTACCCCATACTCTCAATGTTGGAGGGATGAAAGGCAGTTTCATGTAAAGGTTTCCTCAATCCTTGATGAAGCAATAAAAATGGAATTTTATCCAAGTTTGACCCTTCCATATACATCTTTTTAATATTATGTACAATGCAAATAGCAAAACATGATGGTTATCTCAATGAAAACCACTTATGTGACTCTGAGTATCCAAAACTGCTTTTTTCATAAAACACCATTATTACCTAAAAGAATGATGGGCATAAATAGTAAAACAACAATTCAATTAAAAAATGGGTTAAGTACCCAGAATAGGCATTTTTCCAAAGAAAACATTCAAATGGTTCACAGTTAAATGAAACAGCACTCAACGTTACTAATCACCAGGGAATGCAAATCAAAACCACAGCAGACATGATGTCAACAACAATTTACAACAAAAACTCTCAATAAAACAAGTACAGAGAGAATATACCACAACTTGGTGAAGGCCGCAGATAACAAGTTCACAGTTAACATCATATTCAATGGTGAAAAGCTGCAAGCTCGTCCTCTAAGATTAGGAACAAGACAAGGATGCCACTTTTACTCAACATAGTATTGGAAGTCCTAGCCAGAGAAATTAGGCAAAAATAAGAAACAAATAAGAAAAAAAAAAACAAAAAACATAAAAGGCACCCAAATTGAAAGGAAGGTATTAGCAGAGAACATGATATAGAAAATCCTAAGTATTACACAAAAAACTTACAACTAACAAATAAATTTAGAAAAGTTCCAGGATACAAAATCAATACACAAAAAATCTATTGGTTTCTCTACACTAATAACAGACTTTAAGCGAAATTAAGAAAACAATCCCAAATATATAAAAAACAGTAAAATATCTAGAAATAAACTTAACCAAGGAGGTGAATGGTCTGTACACTGAAAACTGAAGGACACTGATTTAAAAAAATTGAATACCAGACAAATAAGTAAAAGGAGATTCCATGCTGGTAGATTGGAAGAATATAATTAAAATGTCTGTACTACCCAAAGCAATCTATAAATTCAGTGCAATCCCTATCAAAATCCCAATGACATTTTACACAGAAATAAGACAAACAATCCCAAAATCTATATGAATCCAAAAAGACCCCAAATAATCAAAGCCATCTTGAGAAAGAACAACACAGCTGGAAGCATCATGCTCCCTGATTTCAAACTATATTACAAAGCTAATCAATACAATATGGTATTGGCATAAAAACAAACACTTGGATCAATGGAACAGAACAAGAGTCCAGAAATAAATCCACACATATATCACCAATTAGTTTATAACTATAGAGTCAAGAATATTGTCTCTTCAATAAATGGTGCTAGGAAAATGGAAAGCCACATGCAAAAGAATGAAATGGGACTACTACCCTACACCATATGCAAAAATCAACTCAAAATGGATTTAAAATGGGAACATAAGATCAAAAAATTCCTAGAAGTTAATGGGTGGTAAGCTCCTTGACATCGCTCTTGGTGATGATTTTTTGGATAGGATAACAGAAGCAAAAGCAAGAAAAGTAAAAATAAACAAGTGGGATTACATCAAACTAAAAAACTTCTGCACAGCAAAGGAAATCATCAACAAAATGAAAAGGCAACCTAATAAAGAGAAAAATAATTGCAAATGATTTATCTGATAAGAGGCTAAGATCTTAAATATATAAAGAACCCCTATAACTCAATAGCAAAAACTAAAGCTCCAATTTAAAAACGAGAACTCTGTATTTTTCATTTTTTTTTTTACAAGAACATGTTATTGGATTTCTGCAGCCAGAACTTGTTTTTCTTCCTTCCTTTTAGAGATCTAATGGTAGAAGAGAAAACTAGAAAGACAACCAAAATTACTAAGATTTTGGGAATTCTGTTGCATGAGGATTGAATCAAATTAATTGACATCCCACATTTTATGTGGCAAGGGTTAAGTGAAATGTCAGTAATACTAGTTGCAGTATATCAAATGACTACTAATTGCCAGACACGAAATAAAGGTAAGTAAATGATGTAATTGAGATTCCAAAAATAAATAAATACATTCCAAAAATAAATAAATACCTAAAATTAAAATAAAAACCGGCAAAAGATCTTAATAGACATTTTTGCAAAGAAGACATTGGACAGCCAATAGGTACAGGGAAAGGTGATATTCATATAATTAATCATTAGGGAAATGCAAGTCAAAATCACAATATCACCTTACACCTATTAGAATACATACAACGCACACATGTGCACAACACCCACACATGAATATTATACAGCCATAAGAATGAAATGTTGTTACCTGTGACAACATGGGTAGATCTTGAGGTCATTGTGCTGAGTGAAGTGAGTCAGAGAAAGACATGTTGTATTTTCTCTCTTACATACAGAATCTTAGTGGAGGTGGGGGGCTCATATATATTGAGAACAGATGGGTAATTGCAAGAGACACAGGGGGGTGAGGGTCAGTTTAATAGAACAGCTATCATCAAAAAGACAATAGAAAAGGTTTGCAAGGATATAGAGAAAAGGGAACCCTGTGCACTGTTGGTGAGAACATCAATTGGTTCAGTCACTTTGAAAAACAATACAGAAGTTCCTCAAAAAAATTAAAACTAGATGGAATGGAAAGACCAAACACAGGAGTTAGAAGAGTAAGAGGCAGAAAATCAGTAAAATCAATTCAAGCATATTTACAACAATCAGTCAAAGGATTCACAAAGGGAAAGGATGTGAAATATGACACCATATACCTAAAACATGGAGGAGGGAAGGAAAAATGTAGTGCTTTTGTATATCAATGTAAACATACAGAAAGATATATAAATATATATATATAAATGTACATACATATAATTTTGAGACGGGGGGGTGTGAGGGCAGAAGGGCAGAGGGAGAGAAGAATCTTAAACAGGCTCCACACCAAGCATGGAGCCTGACACAGGGCTCAATCTCATGACCCTGAGATCATGACCGGAGCCAAAATCAAGAATCTGATGCCTAACCAGTGAGCCACTCAGGTGTCCCTATACTAAACATTTTTTTTTGTTTTCATTTAAACTCTACTTAGTTAACACATATGGTAATAATTGGTTTCAGGTATAAAATTGGTAATTCACGGGCAGCCCAGGTGGCTCAGCGGTTTAGCGCCGCCTTCAGTCCAGGTCGTGATCCTGGAGACCTGGGATCGAGTCCCGTGTCGGGCTTCCTGCATGAAGCCTGCTTCTCCTTCTGCCTGTGTCTCTGCCTCTCTCTCTGTGTGTCTCTCATGAATAAATAAATAAAATCTTAAAAAAAAATTGGTGATTCATCACTTACATATAATACCCAGTATGTATCACAAGTGCCCTCAACACCCATCACCAATATAGCCCATCTCCTCACTACCTCCCGCCAAGTAACCCTCAGTTTATTCTTTATAGTTAAGAGCCTCTTATGGTTTGCTTCTCCCTCTCTTTTTTCCCCCTTCCCCTATGTTCATCTGTTTTGTTTCTTAAATTCCACATGAGTGAAATCATATGGTATTTGTCTTTCTCTGAGTTATTTTGCTTAGCATAATAAACTCTAGCTCCATCCACGTCATTGCAAAAAGCAAGATTTCATTCTTTTTTGATAGTTGAGTAATATTCCACTCTATCTATACCACATCTTCTTTATTCATTCATCAGCCAATGGATATTTGGACTCTTTCCATAATTTAGCTATTGTTGATAATGCTGCTATAAACATGAGCCCATTTGAATTAGTATTTTTGTTTCCTTTGAGTAAATACCCAGTAGTGCAACTGCTGGGTTGTAGGGTAGTTCTATGTTTAACTTTCTGAGGAACCTCCATACTCTTCCAGAGTGGCCACACCAGTTTGCATTCCCACCAACAGTGTAGGATGGTTCCTCTTTATATCCTCACCAATATCTGTTGTTTCCTGTGTTAATTTTAGCTATTCTAACAGGTGTGTGGTGGCATCTCATTGTGGTTTTGATTTGTATTTCCCTGACAATGAGTGATGTTGAGCATCTTTTCATGTGTCTGTCAGCCATCTGGATGTCTTCTCTAGAAAAATATCTAATCATGTCTTCTGTCCATTTCTTAACTGGATTAGTTGTTTTTGAGGAGTTGACTTTGATAAATGTTTATAAAGTTTGGATACTAACCCTTTATCAGATATGTCATTTGCATATATCTTCTCTCATTACATTGGTTGCCTTTTAGTTTTGTTGATTGTTTTCTTTGCTGTGCAGAAGCTTTTTATCTTGATAAAGTCCCAATCTTTCATTTTTGCTTTTGTTTCTCTTGCCTCTGGAGACATGACTAGTAAGAAGTTGCTCCAGCCAAGGTCAAAGAGGTTGCTGCCTGTGTTCTCTAGGATTTTGATGGTTTCCTGTCTCACATTTAAGGTCTTTCGTCTATTTTGATTTATAGTATGATATAATGAAGTGATCCAGTTTAATTTTCTGCATGTTGCTGTCTAGTTTTCTCAACATCATTTGTTGAAGAGACTATCTTTTTTTCTATTTCTATATTCTTTCATGTTTTGTCAAAGATTAGTTTATCAGACATTTGTGGGTCATTTCTGGGTTTTCTTTTCTGTTTCATTGATCGATGTGTACTTTTTATGCCAGTACCGTACTGTCTTGATGATTACCACTTTGTAATACAGCTTGAAGTCTGGAATTGTGATACCTCCATCTTTGCTTTTCTTTTTCAGGATTGCGTTGGCTATTCTTGGTCCTTTGTGCTTCCACACAAATTTTAAGATGGTTTGTTCTAGCTCTGTGAAAAATACTGGTGGTATTTTGATAGGGATTGCTTTAAATGTGTGCAAAGCTTTGGATAGTATAGACATTTTAACAATATTTCTTCTTCCAACCCATAAGCATGGAATGTTTTTCCTTTTCTTTGTGTCTTCTTCAATTTCCTTCATAAGTGTTCTATAGCTTTCAGAACATAGATCTTTTACCTCTTTGGTTAGTCTTATTCCTAGGTATCTTGTGGCTTTCAATGCAACTGTAAATGGGAACAATTCCTTGATTTCTCATTCTGCTGCTTCATTATTGGTTGTATAGAAATACAATGGATTTCTTTACAATGATTTTATCTCCTGAAACTTTGCTAAATTCGTGTTTAAGTTCCAGTAATCTTTTGGTGGAGTCTTTCAGGTTTTCTACATAGACTATCATGTCATCTGCAAATAGTGAAGTTTGACTTCATCCTTGACAATTTGGATGCCTTTTATTTCTGTCGTCTGATTGTTGAAGCTAAAACTTCCAGTGCATTAAACAGTAATGGTAAGAGTGGCCATCCCTAACTTATTCCTGACCATAGAGGAAAAGTTCTGTTTCTCCCCATTGAGGCTGATATTAGCTGTGGATCTTCTGGATATGGCCTTTATGATATTGAGGTATGTTCCCTTTATCCATACTTTGTTGAAGGTTTTTATCAAGAATGAATGCTATATTCTGTCAAATGCTTTTTCTGCATTCCTATTAAAAGGATCATATGGCTCTTATCCTTTCTTTTATTAATTAGGTAGATCATGTTGATTTGCAAATATTAAACCCCCCTGCAGAATAAATCCCACTTGATGGCAGTGGCTCATTCTTTTAATGTACTGTTGAATTTGATTTGCTAGTATTTTACTGAGAATTTTTGCATTCATGTTCATCAGAGATATTGGCCTATAATTCTCCTTTTTTTTTTAATTCTCCTTTTTAGTGATGTCTTTGTCTGGTTTTGGCATCAAGGTAATACTGGCCTTGTGGAATGGATTTGGAAGTTTTCCATTCTTTCTTTCTTTCTTTTTTTATTTTTTAGAGTTTGAGAAGAATAGGTATTAATTCTTTAAATGTCTGGTAGAATTCCCCTGGGAAGCCATTTAGCCCTGGACTTTTGTTGATTGCTTTGTTGGCTATGGGTCTGTTCAAATCTTCTATTTCTTCCTGTTTCAATTTGGGTAGTTTCTATGTTTCTAGGAATTTGCCCATTTATTCCAGATTGCCCAGTTTGTTGGCATATAATTTTTCATAATATTCTCTTATAATTGTATTTCTGTGACATTGGTTATGCCCTTTCCTCTTTTATTTGTGGTTTTATTTGGCTTCTTTCTCTTTTCTTTTCTTTTTTTTAAAGATTTTATTTATTTATTCATAGAGACACAGAGAGAGAGAGAGACAGAGAGAGACAGAGAGACAGAGAGAGGCAGAGACACAGGCACAAGGAGAAGCAGGCACTATGCAGAGAGCCCAATGTGGGACTCATCCAGGGTCTCCAGGATCACGCCCTGGGCTGTAGGCGGTGCTAAACCGCGGCTCCACCGGGGCTGCCCTCTCTTTTCTTTTTGAGAAGTCTGATAGGGGTTTATCAATTTTATTAATTCTTTCAAAGAACCACCTCTTAGTTTCACTGATCTATTCTAAAGGGTTTGTTTACATATTGTTTATTTCTGCTCGAATCTTTATTATTTCCCTTCTTCTGCTGGCTTTAGGCTTCTTTTGCTGTTCCTTTTCTAGTTCCTTTAGGGGTAAGGTTAGGTTATGTATTTGAGACTTTCCTTGCTTCTTGAGGTAGGCCTGTATTGCTATATACTTGCCTCTTATGATTGTTTTTGCTGCATCCTAGAGATTTTGGACCATCCTGTTTTCATTTTTGATTTCATGTATTTTTTAATTTCTTCCTTAATTTCCTGGTTAACCCAATCATTATTTAGTAGGATGTTATTTAACCTCCATGTATTTGCAGTCTTTCCAAATTTTTTCTTGTGGTTGATGCCAAGTTTCATAACATTGTGGTCTGAAAATATGCATGGTATGATATCAATCTTTTTGTACTCATTTAGGCCTGATTTGTGACCTGGTATGTGATCTATTCTAGAACATTCTTCTGCTTTAGGGTGAAATATTCTGATTATGTCTGTTCAGTCCATTTGGTCCAATCTGTCATTCACAGCCATTGTTTCCTCGTTGGTTTTCTGCTTTGAGCATCTGTCCATTGCTTGAAGTGGGGTGTTAAAATTCCCTACTATTATTGTATTATTAACAAACACAAGGAAACTCATTGATAATTGATTTACATGTTTGGGTGTTCCCAAATTGGGGGCATAAATATTTACAATTATTAGATCTTTTTGTTGGATAGGACCCTTAATTATGATATAGTACCCTTCTTCATCTCTTGTTGTAGTCTTTGGTTTAATATCTAGTTTGTCTGATATAGGTATGGCTATTCTGGTTTTCCTTTGATGTCCATTACCATGATTTTAAATCTGGAGGTGCCTTTAGGTCTAAAACAAGTCTCTTTTAAGCAGCAAATGGATGGGTCTTTTTGTTGTTGTTGTTTTAATCTATTCTGATACCCTGTATCTTCTGGTTGGAGCATTTAGTCCATTTATATTCAGAGTAATTATTGAAAGATAATAATTTTGTGCTATTGTATTACCTGTAAAGTCACTGTTTCTGGAGATTTTCTCTGTTCCTTTCTAATCTTTGTTGCTTTTGGTCTTTTTTTTTTCCCCCACTTAAAGGGTCCTCTTTAATATTTCTTGCAGGGCTAGTTTAGTGGTTACAAAGCCCTTTATTTTTTGTTTGGGAAGCTCTTTATCTCTCCATCCATTCTGAATGATAGCCTTGCTGGATGAAGTATTTTTGGCTGCATATTTTCCCCTTTAGCATGTTGAAGGTATCATGCCAATTCTTTCTGTCCTGCCAGGTTTCTGCTAACCCGATTTGTCTTCCCTTGTCAATTAGGGATTTCTTTTTCCTTGCTGCTTTCAGGATTCTTTCCTTATGTCCTTATTTTGCAACCTGTAGTACCATGTGTCTTTGTGTTGGCTGGCTTTTGTTGAATCTGGTGAGAGTTCTCTGTGTTTTCTGGATTAGATGACCAATTCCTTCCCCAGTTTAGGGTAGTTTTCAGCTATAACTTGCTCAAATAAACCTTCTGCCCCCTTTCCCCTCTCTTCTTCTTCTGGGATTCCTATGATACAAATGTTATTACATTTTATGGGGTTGTTGAGTTCCCTAAGTCTACATTCATGATCCAATACTTTTCTTTCCCTCTTCTTTTCACCTTCCCTAATTTTCTATAATATTATCTTCTGTATCACTGATTTGTTCCTCTGATTCATCCATCCTCATTATCATTGCATCCAGTTTTGTATCTCAGTTATAACATTTTTTATTGTCACCTTACTAGTTTTTAGCTCTTTTATCTCTGCAGAAAAGGATTCTCTAGTGTTTTCTATGCTTTTCTCAAGCCCAGCTAGTATCCTTAGGATTTTGGTTTTTTTTTGGGGGGGGGGGTAAAGAAGGAGAGGGAGAGAGAGAATCTTAAGGAGGCTCCATGCTCAGTTTGGAGTCTGATGTGGGGTTCGATCTCACAACCCTAAGACCATGATCTGAACCGAAATCAAGAGTCAGACACTCAACCAACTGAGGCTGCCAGGTGCCACTGATTGTTTTAAATTTTGTTTCAGGCATATTATGTATCTGTTTTGTTAGTTCCCTGGCCATGACCTCTTCCTGTTCTTTCTTTTGGGGTGAATTCCTCCATCTTGTCAATTTGTCTAGGTCATGTTATTTGTGTGTTAGGAAAGCTTGTTATATTTCCTGCTTCTAAGAGTAAGGGCTATAATTAGCAAGAGGTCCTATACTGTCCAGGACCTGGTGTTTCAGGAAGTGTTTCAGACTATGCATTCTGCTGTTCTGCTTTGGTTGCTCTTTCCCTCGGGTCAGTCCTCTGCAGAGTTTCTCCTTGCCTACAGTAGGGAATGTTTGGACTTTGTCCATAGTGTCGCAAGTTTTAACTAGGTGTGTTTTGGTCTGCTTGTTAAGAGGCTAGATCGTATTTCCCCTAGAGCTAAAGTTTTGCAGCACTCTATGAGTAGTAGACCTAGTGTGCAGGAGGAGTTTCTAGGGAACAGGCCTGCTGTGGTGGTCCTTAAACTAACTTGCCCTAGTAAAGATACACCTGCAGGGTATGGGAGTTGGGAAGAATGAAGATGCTTGGTGTAATTGGCTTCTGGAAGTGCTATGTTGCTCACTGGTCTGTCAGTGTTGATGAGGGTAGGGGAGAATGGCATCACCCCACTCTCACAACCCCTCCAAGTGGGGAGTTCACACTCTCCACTGTTCAGGAATCCCTCATAGAAGAGCAAACAATCTCCCCTCTTGTGTCCCTGGCCTCTGTCAGATCCCTTCCTTCATCCTGTCTATGTCCAAGCCGTCTGCCTGCCAGGCAGTACAGTACTCCTGTGCTTTATCTCAGGCGCATGGCCTGAGATAAAATCAAAACTCCAGATTTTAGGGACCTGGTACAGGGTGGACCCATGTTGATCCTCTGGGGTAGGGTCTTGCCACGCTACAGCTGGTGCCAGCTGGTCCTAGGAAAGCAGTTGTACAATCATGCAGCAGCTTAGAGTTTATGGTACAGCACAGCAAAAAGGAGGCACCAAGGTTTGCTACCCTTAGCAGGTATCTCTGTTTCTATACTAATGAACACAGCAGCATGCTGGCACCCACCAGCTCTTTGGTCCCCTGAGAGGCCTCATCATCTCTCCTGAACGCACTCCAAGAAGGTGAACTGCCTCTCCCAGTGCTACCCAGGGGATCTTCAAACCACACTGCCTGCTCCTGGGCCTCTTCCCTCCTTCCCTACAGGAGCATCACTATGCCTACCAGTCTCCACTCAGTGGTGCAGACTTCTAAAACTTCAGACTTTAGGCTCCACTGCTTGTATAACCTTGTGAAAATCAGCTGCTCTAATTTTCCCAGTCAATGGTTTTGTGCAATCCTCTGTACACTCCTTTCTATTTATCTCTCTCTCTCCTCTCCCTGATATCAAGGCTCCCTCCCCTCTGCAGCATCCAGAATTCTTTTCTGCCTAGAAGCACATCTCCATGCCTACTACCTACTATAATGTGGCTTCTTTACTTCCTCTATTTCTGCAGTTTGTTATTTCAGCATTCAGATTGATTTCTTGGGTGTTCAGAATGATTTGATACTTCTCTAGCTGTGTTTTAGGGATGAGTCGAGCCTAGGGTCTCCCTATGCTCTGCCATCTTAATTCCTCCTATTTAGTGATTTTTGAATGGGTTCAAACTTAAGCAACCATCAACTTAATAGAGACTGATACATGCTATATATAAGATAAGATGCTATATATAAACCTAACTGTAAGTACAAAAATTTGTAATAGATATGCAAAAAATAAAGAGAATGGAATTCAAGTATATCACTAAAAAGATACATCAAGCTACAAGAAAAAAGAACAAGAGAAGAAAGGGACAGAGAAGAACTATAAAAAAATCACTAAAACAAGTAACAAAATGGCAATAAGTACATACCTATCAATAATTACTTTGAATATAAATGGACTAAATGTTCCAATCAAAAGACAGCACAGCATGAAGGAATGGATAAAAAAAATAAGAACTATCTATATGCTCCCTATGAGATACGTACTTTGGATGTAAAGACACATGCAGGTTGAAAGTGAAGAGATGGAAAACATTCATCATGCAAATGGAAGTGAAAAGAAAGGTGTGGTAGCAGTACTTAATATTGACATCAGACAAAATGGACAAAGTCCATAAAAAGAGACAAAGAAAGAGACTACATAATCATAAGGGGAACAATCCAAAGAAGATATAAACAATTGTAAATATGCAGCACTCAATGTGAGAGCACCCAAATACTTAAAGCAACTATTAACAAAGGAAGTAACCATTAGTAATCCAATAATAGTATGGGACTACAACCCCTCATTTACATCAATGGATAGATCATCTAAACAGAAAATCAACAAAGAGATGGGCTTTGAATGACATATTGGACCAGATGGATCTAACAGATATATTCTCCTAAACAGCAGAATACACATTTTGTTCAAGTGCATACAGAACATTGTCTAAAATAGATCACGTTAGGCCACAAGATAAATCTTGATAAATTAAAAAAGATTAAAGGCATACTATGCATCTTATCCAACCACAATACTTTGAAACTAGAAATCAACCAAGAGAAAAAAATCTGGAAAGAGCACAAATACATGGATGAAATAACATGTTATTAAACAATGAATGATTTGACCATGAAATCACAGAGAAAAAAAATGCATAGAGGCAAATGAAAATGAAAACAGTGGTCCAAGATTTCTGGAAAGCAGCAGAAGCTGTTCTAAGAGAGAAGTTTAAAGCAGTTCAGGCCTAAATCAAGAAGAAAAATCTCAAATAAACAACATAACCATACATTTAAAGGAGCTAGAAAAAGAAGACCGAGCAAAACCCAAGCCCAGAAGGCAGGACAAAAATCAAGATTAGGATAGAAATAAACAATAAAGAAACTAAAAAAACAAACAAAACCCCCAAAGAACGATAAAAGAAACCAGGAGTTGGTTCTTTGAAAAGATCAATAGAATTGATAAATCTTTAGCCAGATTCTTCAGAGACAGAGAGCAGAGACTCAAAATCAGAAATGAAAGAAGAGAAATAATAACTGACACCTTGGCAATATAAAGGATTATATGAGAATATTATAGAAAATAATAGGCCAACAAACTGGACAACCTAGAATAAACTGGAGCACCTGGTGGCTCAGTTGGTTAAGTGTCCACTTTCAGCTTAGGTCATGATCTCGGGGTGCTGGGATTGAGCCCTGGATTGGGCTGCCTGCTCACAGAGAAGTCTGCTTCTCTCTTCCTCTGAACTATCCCCTGCCCCCGCTCATGCTCTCTCTTACTTTCTCTCTCAAATAAATAAATAAATAAATAAACAAATAAAATATTTTTAAAAATATTCCTAGAAACCTATAACCTCCCAAAACTGAATCAGGAAGAAACAGAAAATTTGAACAGCAGTGAAATTGAATTAGTAATCAAAAAACTCCTAACAAACAAAAGTCCAGGATCAGAGAGATTCACAGGTGAATTCTACCAAGCAGGAAGAGTTAATACCTATTCTTCTCAAACTATTCCAAAAAATGGTAGGGGAAGGAAAGCTTCCAATTCATTCTATGAGGCCAACATTACCCTGACACCAAGACCAGATAAAGTCACTACAAGAAAGGAAACTACAGGCCAACATTTCTGATGAACATGGATACAAAAATCCTCAACAAAATATTAGCAAGTCAAATCTAACAATTTAAAACATCATTTACCATGATCAGCTGGGGTTTATTCCTGGGATGTAAGGGTGGTTCAATATTCATGAATCAATCAACATGATACATCACACCAACAAGAGAAAGGATAAAAACCGTACAATCATTTCAACAGATGCAGAAAAAGTATTTGACAAAGTACAACAACGATTAGTAATAAAACTCTCAACAGAATGCAGTTAGAGGGAACATACCTCAACATAATAAAAACCATATATGAAAAACCATAGCTAACATCATGCTCAATGATGAGAGCTTTTCAAAAAAACTGAGAGCTTTTTCCCTAAAATTAGGAAAAGACAAGGATATCCTCTCTCACTACTTTTATTCAACATATTTCAACATAGTACTGGAAGCCCTCACCACACCAATCAGACAAGAAAAAGAAATAAAAGGCATCCAGACTTTGATGAGGAAGAAGTAAAACTTTCACTATTTGCAGATGACACGATACCATACATGGAAAACCCTGAAGACTCCATAAAAAAACAAAACAAAACAAAATCTAGAACTGACAAATGAATTCAGTGAAGTCACAGGATACAAAAACCAATATACAAAAAACCTTTGCATTTCTATACAACAATATGAAACAGAAGAGAAATTAAGAAAACAGTCCCATTTGTAACTGCACCAAAGATAAAACACCTAGGAATAAACTTAACCAAGGAGGTGAAAGACCTGTACTCTGAAGGCTATAAAACATGGATGAAAGAAATTGAAGATGACACAACAAATGGAGAGATACTCCATCCTCATGCATTGAAAGAATAAATACTGTTAAAATATCCACAGTACCCAAAGCAATCTCTAGATTTAATATCATCTCCACAAAATACCAATAGCATTTTTCACAGAACTAGAACAAATAATCCTAAAATTTGTCTAGAACTACAAAAGACCCCAAATAGCCAAAGCAATCTTGGAAATGAAAAACAAAACTGGAGGTATCACAATCCCAGATTTCAAGATGTACTGCATAGCTGTAGTTATCAAAACAGTATGGTACTGGCACTAAAAAAACAGATATATAGATCAATGGAACAGAAAGCCCAGAAATAAATACACAATTATACAGTCAATTAATCTACCACAAAGGAGGCAAGAATATGCAATTAGAAGAAAGTCTCTTCAACAAATGGTGCTGGGAAACTTGAAGAACTACATGCAAAAGAATGAAACTGGACCACTTTCTTGCACCATAAACAAAAATAAACTCAAAATGGATCAAGGACCTAAATGTGAGACTTGATATAATAAAAATCCTGGAAGAGATCATAGTAATTTCTCTGACACTGGCTGATCTAGACTGATCTCCTGAGGCAACTGAAACAAAACCAGAAGTAAACTATTGAGACTATATCAAAACAAGAAATTTCTGCATAGCAAAGGGAATAATCAAGAAAACAAGACAACTTGGGGATCCCTGGGTGGATCAGAGGTTTAGCACCTGCCTTTGGCCCAGGGTGTGATACCGGAGTCCTGGGATCGAGTTTCACATCAGGCTCCTGCATGGACCCTGCTTTTCCCTCTGCCTGTGTCTCCGCCTCTCTCTCTTTCTCTCTCTCTCTCTCTCTCCATGATACATACACACAACACCACATTTTCTTTATCCATTCATCCCTTGAGGGACACTCGAGGTTGCATCATGTCTTGGCTATTATTAAAAAGTGCTACAGTGGGTACAGATATCTTTTTGACCTAGTGTTTTCATTTTCTTCTGATAAATACCCAGAAGTGGAATTGCCAGAATCTCTCTGACTCTAATGAATAAATTAAAAAAAAAAAAACAAAAAAAAAACAAGACAAGCTACTGAGTGAGAAAAGATATTTGCAAATGCAATATCTAATAAGGGGTTAGCATCCAAAATATATCAAGAACTTCTACAATTCAACACCAAAAAATAATCCAATTAAAAAATGAGCAGAAGACATGAATAGACATTTCTCCAAAGAAGACATACAGATGGCCAACAGACACATGGAAAGATGTTCAACAGTATTCACCATCAGGGAAATGCAAATCAAAAGCACAATGAGATATAACTTCACACCTGTCAGAATGGAAAAATAAAAAATGTAAGAAACAACAAGTATTGACAAGGATATGGAGAAAAAAGGAACTCTTGTGCACTATTTGTGGGAATGCAAACTGGTAGAGCCACTGTGGAAAACAGTATAGAAGTTCCTCAAAAAATTAAAAATAGAATTACCATATGATCCAATAATTCTGCTAAATGGTATTTATTTACCCAAAGAATGCAAAAAACACTAGTTTGGAAAGATATATGTACATATATGTTTACTGCTATTTATTTACAATAGCCAAAATATGGAAGACACTCAAGTGTCCATTGATAGATGAATGAGTAAAGATGTGCCATATATATATACATGTATAATGAAATATTATCCAGCCATAATAAAGAATGAACTCTTGCCATTTGCAACAATAGGAATGGATCTAGAGAGTATAGTGCTAAGTCAAATAAGTCAAAGACAAATACCATATGACCTCATTCATATGTGGAATTTAGGAAACAAATTTTAAAAAGATACAAACCAAAAAAACCCAAAAACAGACTCTTAAATATAGAGAACTGGTGGTTACCAGAGGGGAAGTGAGTGGGGCAATGGGTGAAGTAGGTAAAGGTTAAGATTACACTTATGATGAGCACTGAGTAATATACAGAATTGTTGAATCACTATATTGTACATATGAAACTTCTATAATACTCTATGTTAATTATACTGGAATTAAAAAATTAAATAGAGACATTAAAAAAATTAAAACTAGAACTATCATATATCTGGCAATTCCACTTCTGGGTATTTATCTGAAGAAAATGAAAACACTAGGTCAACTCTGCCTCTCTCTCTCTCTCTCTGTGTGACTATCATAAATAAATAAAAATTTTTAAAAAATTAAAAAAAGATATCTGTACCCCCATGTTCACTGTAGCACTTTTTAATAATAGCCAAGACATGAAGCAACCTCGAGTGTCCCTCAAGGGATGAATGGATAAAGAAAATGTGGTGTTGTGTGTATATGTATCATGGAATATTATTCAGCCAGACCAAAAAATTGAAGAAAATCTTGCCATTTGTGACAACGTGGATAGATGTTGAGGGCACTATGCTAAGTGAAATAAGTCAAATAAAGGCAAATACCATATGGTCTCATTTTATGTGGAATCTAATAAAAGAAAGAAACTAAATTCTAACTAAATTAAACTAAATTCATAGAACAGAGTAGACTGGTGGTTGCCAGAGTCAGAGCTGTGGTGGAGGTGGAAGAAATGGGCGAAGGTGATCAAAGGGTATACATTTCCAGTTATAAGATGAACACATTCTGGGAATGTAGTACACAGCATGGTGACTATAGTTAACAATGCTGTATTGTTTATTTGAAAATCGCTAAGTGAATAAGTCCTAAAGAATTCTCAACACACACATGCACTATAACTACATAGGGTGATGGATATGTTAACTAAAATTATGTTAATCATTTCAAAATATATTCATATATCAAATCATCAAGTTGTGCACCTTAAACTTACAAAGTAACATGTCAATTATCCCTCAATAAAGGGGGGTGGAGAATGACAGGCAGACAAGCTATAATTATTTAGATTTTGATATCTGGACAGTTCTATATGTATACATGTACATATTTTTTTATTGGAGTACGATTTGCCAACACATAGTATAACACCCAGTGCTCATCCTGTCAAGTGCCCCCCTCAGTGCTCATCACCCAGTCACCCCATTACCCTGCCCACCTGCCCTTTCACTACCCCTTGTTCGTTTCCCAGAGATAGAGGAGTCTCACGTTTTGTCACCCTCTCTATTTTTTCCCATTAACTTTCTCTCCTTTCTCCTATAATCCCTTTCACTACTTTTTATATTCCCCATATGAGTGAAACCAAATGATGATTTTCCTTCTCTGATTGACTTAGTTCACTCAGCATAATACCTTCCAGCTCCATCCATGTCGAAGCAAATGGTGGGTATTCGCCGTTTCTAATGGCTGAGTAGTTTCCATTATATGTATATATATATATATATAATCTCACATCTTCTTCATCCATTTGGACAGTTCATAAAAATGAAGTAAGCCTACAATTTTAAGAACTGATTATAGGGCAGCCCTGGTGGTGCAGTGGTTTAGTGCCACCTGCAGCCCGGGCTGTGATCCTGGAGACCCGGGATCGAGTCCCACGTTGGGCTCCCTGCATGGAGTCTGCTTCTGCCTGTGTCTCTGCCCCCCTCTCTCTCTCTGAATAAATAAATAAATAGTTCTTAAAAAAAAAAAAAAGAACTGATTATATTTGTTGTCAATGGCTAAGTTTAAGCTTTCAAGAGAAAACTAGAATTTTGAAAAAACCTATATCTGCCATGGTGGCTTTGCCATACTTCCTGATACTTATAGACTTCTTGGGTTAAATCAGTGGTAATCTTTTACAATGTGCTTTTAAGATATTATATAATGATATACATCAGAATTAGAAGATGTACGCAATTTAGTAAGCAATATTTGATTAATGCATGAGGTTATAAAATCTTGCCAAGGAGTGCCTGGGTGGCTCAGTCAGTGAAGCATCTAACTCTTGATTTCAGCTCAGGTCATGATCTCAGGGTGGTGAAGCTAAGCCCTGGGGTCAGGCTTCCACACTGGGCATAGAGCCTGCATAAGATTCTATCTCTCCCTCTCTCTCTGCCCCCGCCATCCAGCTCATGCTGTGTTTCTCTCTCTCTCTTTCTCTAGAAAAAAAAAGAAAGAAAGAAAGAAAGAAAGAAAGAAAGAAAGAAAGAAAGAAAGAAAGAAAGAAAAATCTTGCCAAGATAAAAAGATCCAAAGTCTAGGACAGACAATAGATATTAATGTAGGAGAACCCAAAAAGTTCATTAGTTTCTGATTCCACATTACAACTTACTTTTGAGGGGCAGCCCGGGTGGCTCAGCGGTTGAGCACTGCCTTTGGCCCAGGGCCTGATCCTGGAGACCCGGGATCAAGTCCCACGTCGGGCTCCCTGCATGGAGTCTTCTTCTCCCTCTGCCCGTGTCTCTGCCTCTCTCTCTGTGTGTCTCTAATGAATAAATAAATAAAATCTTTAAAAAAAACCCAACAACTTACTTTTGAGAAACTACTGTTTGTTGAATGTGGTTTGGTATCAGTGACTAATATCCACAATTATCTGAAAAATATATTAAAATATTCACCCTCTTTCCAACTACTTAACATGTGAGTCCAGACATTCTTCACATAACTTCCACCAAAACAATGCATATATACAACAGATTGAATGCAGAAATAGATGAGATAATTCAGCTATTGTGTATTAACCCAGACTTTAAAGAGATTTCTCTTTTATTTATTCATTTTTTAAAATAGGCTCCATGCCCAATGTGGGGTTTGAACTCATGACCCTGAAGTCAAGAATTGCATGCTCTACTGACTGAGCCAGCCAGGTACCCCTAAAGAGATTTCTTTATAGCTCTTCTCACCAAATATTTTTGTTTTGGAAATATGGTCATTTTTCACAAAAATACATTATTTGTGTTAACATATAATGTTATTATAAAATAATACTTTAAAATTTTTCTCAAATTCAATTCTAATATGGTCATTAATATTGACAGATATAATCCATATAAGCAAAATCTCTTTAATGTCTTCAATAATTCTTAAGAGTACAAAGTAGTCCTGAGACCAAAAAGTTTGAGAACGATTACTATATGTTATTTATATTTAGCCTACAGACAAGCATAATTTTATCAATCTGCTGTCATTTGTTTCATTTTTCACCAAAGAATACATATATCTAGTATCATAAACCGTTGGTTTTAAATCCGTTTCCCACTCATTTTTTCAGAACCTGAGAAAATGACCTATTCCATAAAGAGGAAAAAGTAAAGATGACAACAATTTTTTTCATCAAAAAGAATGCAAGCAATGTATTGGAATACTATCTACTAAGAAGATAAAGAGGATTCTAGCCTAGAATATCTTACCCAATGAAAAAATAAAAACAAAAAACTGTTTAAAAATGTCAAAGGTAGGGATCCCTGGGTGGCTCAGCGGTTTAGCGCCTGCCTTTGGCCCAGGGCATGATCCTGGGAGTCCTGGGATCGAGTTCCATATCGGACTCCTTGCATGGAGCCTGGTTCTTCCTCTGCCTGTGTCTTTGCCTCTCTCTCTCTCTCTCTGTCTATCATGAATAAATAAATAAAATATTAAAAAAAATAAAAATAAAAATAAAAAATAAAAATGTCAAAGGACCTTTTCAGATATAAACAAGCTATAATATTAAATCAACAATAGACCTACACTACTAAAGATATTAAAGGAAAACTTTTACATAGGTAAATAATTATACCAATCAGAAATGTGGATCTAAAAAACAACAACAACAAAATGAAGAGTACTAGAAATTCTAACTACATGGGCCAATGTATTATTTATCTCTTGCTGCTGTAACAAATTACCACAAATTTACAGGCTTAAACAATTTCGTTCTCTAAGTTAGGAGTGTAACATAGGTCCCATTGGGCTAAAATTAAAATATTGTCAGGGCCGCACTCCTTTCTGCACTCCCCCCCCCTTTTTTTTTAATTTATTCATGATAGACAGAGAGAGAGAGAGAGAGAGAGAGAGAGAATGGCAGAGACACAGGAGGAGGGAGAAGCAGGCTCCATGCCGGTAGCCTGACGCGGGACTCGATCCCAGGACTCGATCCCCAATGCCAGGACTCGATGCCGGGACTCCAGGATCACGCCCTGGGCCAAACAGGCGCTAAACCCCTGAGCCACCCAGGGATTCCCCCTTTCTGAACTCTTTAGGAGATTAAAGAGACACACTCTCACACAATGCTGATAGGAAATGCAGTGATCAAAACCTTGAAACTATTTGCAAGCTATTTGCATTAGTTTTTATTAACAAGTTATCACAAATTTAGTGGTGGAAAACAAAACAAATCTGTCACTCACAATTAGAAGTTCAAATTCCATCTGAAGGGGCTAAAGTCCACGTGTCAGCACAGCTGGTTCCTTCTTGAGCCCCACCCCCTCAGCCTCCACCCCCAGGGGAGAATTAACTTTCTTGGCTTTTTCAGCTTATGGACAACGCTAACCTATGTTCCTTATCTGTTCCTTAGCTCACAGCTCATACATCACTCCAACCCCTTGCTCCCACCATTACATTGCCTTCTGTTCTTTTTTTTTTTTTTTAAATTTATTCATAGAGATGCAGAGAGAGAGAGAGAGAGAGAGGCAGAGACACAGGCAGAGGGAGAAGCAGGCTCCATGCAGGGAGCCCGACGCGGGACTCGATCCTAGAACTCCAGGATCACGCCCTGGGCCGAAGGCAGGTGCTAAACCGCTGCGCCACCGGGGCTGCCCTGACTTCTGTTCTTATGAAGACCCTTGTGATTACCTTGGGCCCACTTGGAGAATCCAAGCTACTTTCCCTATCTCAAGATCCTTAATCACATCTCCAAAATCCCTTTACCATGTTAGGGTTCCATATGCATAGGTTCTGGGGATTAAGATGTAGACACCTTTTGGGTGACATTATCTAGCCTACTACACTCTGACCCAAGGATTCTAATTTTAAAAGCTTAATTCATAGAAATATGCACAGGGATTCAACTAGAAGGATGTTCACATGAGAAACCAATCACTAACTTGATTGTGGAAGAATTTCTCCATAACTTCAACAAAAGCTACACTGCTTGTTCTTTATTTGGACTGTCCAACCATGTATCCTCATATTGCACTCAGTAGTATCAGAGTTCAAATATTACTTATTAATACTACTATTAGAATCAAATAAATTTTGGGATTTAGAAGGGAGCAGTTTTTATGTGAAGGATGATGTGTTTATGGGGTAAGAGAAATGAAGACAATAAAGAAAGGAGTTTGAAATTCCTTTCTTCCCTCTACATTCTCAGCCATTGTAAACCCATGTAAGAAATATCCTCAATGTTGTCACTGGAAAAATCACTGATACTATAATTAAGAAAACTCTCCTGGTTGCCAGATACGATCATTCAGTTCTATTAATTAATCATGTATAAGATAGTCAGGCTTGGCATCAAGTCTATATGCGTTCTTAATTTGGAGGAGACTATTATGGAAATTCCAAATGTCAGTTTAGAAGCCTAATAGCATTATGAAGTTAACAGTGCAATACATCAGAGAAATATAGTATTTGAATGTTACTACTGCGTGATTTAGAATAGAAGTTCCAAACAGAACTTCTCAATAGAAGTTAATAAAATTCAGAGGCCTTGTTGTAATACATTAATTAATCATAAGGAAGAAATCTGGGTTTTCTATGCCCTTTATTTATACCATCCTTTCATCATTCTTTTCCAGTGATTTCTGAGACATTCCCTTCACTCTTTTTCAATGGCTCATAGTTTTTTGTTTTGTTTTTGTTTTTTTGCCAGATTCCATGTCTTCTGATATGATATCTTCACATTTCTTTCTCAATTCTATCACTTCCACTCTACTCCCAACTACTGGCTAAAGTTTCACAACTGGTAACTTATCATTTTAAACTCATAAAATTCCCCTCTGACTACAACCTCCTATTCATGCCCTCCCATTTCCTCAGGCCACTGAATCTGCTCTTTGTCTACATTGTTATTTCTAGTTCCTCAACTTGTTTAGCATGAGGTAAACAGCATCACCAGCCAAAGACAAAGGATCCTGATATTTAATGACCTGTTTAGACCTGTCTTGACTAAACTCAAGGTCTGGATTAAGTTTTTAAAGACACTAAGCTTTTTAAAGTAAAATATTTTAAAGATTTAGTGATATAAGAAAGCACAAGACAAAAGCCTGATTTCTTTAACAGTCTTAATTCCCACAACTGTTTAGACTTTTCTATAGTAAAATGTCTTTAATGCTACCCACCAGTTCATTTTCAACTACTCCTCCAATACCAATCTCAAACTTTTTAGAAGATTTATTTATGTTAGAGAGAGGGTGCAAACACGAGCAGGAGGGGCAGAGAGGAAGAGAGAATCTGAAGCAGACTCTGCACTGAGCACAGAGCCTAGAGCCCAACATGGAACTCAATCCCATGACCCCGAGATCATGACCCAAGCCCAAAACAAGAGCTAGGCACCTAACCAACTGCACCCCCCAGGCATCCCTCAATTTTAAATCTGGACAAATCTCTTAGTTTATTGGATTTCACCCTCAAGTAGGTCCTTTGCAGAAGGGCCATGCTATTGTATTCCCACAAGTTTTCTGTGTTTCATTGCCTTTCTTTTATCCCTGAAACTTCAGCCTTTATCATCTTAATTTGTTCCAAATTGTACATATTTCTTAAATTCTATCTTTTCCTAGGTACTACCTCCTAGAGTTCTCTTAATTCCAATTCCAATCTGGATTGAGTTCCAGTTATCCAGTTGTGATACACAGATTTACATTCATTAGTCTCCTGGATTAGATTCACTACTTCTTTAACTCTTATTTTTCTCTTTTTGTTTTGCTTGTCATCTGTATGTGTGAGAGTTTATTCTCTCATTTTGGAAGAAGTTACCTTTGGTAACTTACTAGGATAGGATATATGGGAAGTATACTTTCTGAGTTCCTTCATATGAACTAAAAAATATCTTTACTCTCCTTTTGCTTTTGATTGACACTTTGGCTAGATATGGAATTATACACTAAAACTGATTTTCCCTCATTTATTTGAAGTCATTGTCCCATTGTTTTATAGCAGTCTTTGTTGATGATGAAAAATCTGATGCTAGTCTGATTTTCATTGCTTTATAATTGAAGTTACCACAAGATATGAAATGAAGTAAAGCATTTGAGGCAGGAAGACTCTGAAGAGAGGAGGCCACAGGATGGAGTAGGAGATGGCAGTATTAAAAGACTAGTGAAATCTCCAATAGCAAATGAAGACAGATGAATGTATTGTCTCAATTTCCATTTGGGACTTCTGGACATCATCTTTACAGGAGGCCTCTGCATCAGCATGTAGCAGCTACAGCAAAAGAGAAATAGTGGTGTGGCTTATTTAGGCAGATGGAATAAAGATGGTGTTTCTAAGTATCCCTTGGCTCCCATGTAGTGAGGAAAGGATGCAGGTATTTCCACATTTTAGGTATATGTCAACAGCCCCCCACCCCCCATAATGACGGCCCTGGGAAAATTTTTAATGAGTTCTCAAAACAACAACAACAACAAAAACAAACAAAAAAAAAAACAACCTCTCACTATAGGTCAAGTAAAAATTGATAATTGCAAAGAACAGTTAAAAATAAAACTGAAAATGGCTGAATATAAGACCTAATTTTGGAAGAAAAAAGTTGCTAGGGCTAGAGAGACAGGGATATACAGAAAGGCCTACGAGGACATACAACTGAAGTTAAAAACTACCATTGTCAACCTACAAGACTCATTTTGGCTACCTGTCAAGGTTTCAGAGGACCTCTAAATCTATGCAATAACAATATATAGGAACAAGAGGTAAACTTAGGGACAGAACTTGACTTTTTTTGATCAGACTTACCATACTAAACCTCTACATTATTGGTGGGAGGGAGGACTTATCAGGCAATAAGAGTTTGGGAATCCAACTTAGTTGCTAGTATTAAGCATTTACATTTTCAGAATGGTGTAAACAGGGGTACCTAGGTGGCTCAGTCAGGTAAGCATCTGCCTTTGGCTCAGGTCATGATCCCTTCAAGCCCCTCCCTTGGGCTCTCTGCTCAGCGAGGAGCCTGCTTCTCCCTTTGCTTCTTGCTCACTCTCTCTCCCTGTCAAAGAAATTAATTAACTAAATTAAAAGAACCGTGTAAACATCACACATCCTTATCCTTCATAGGAAACAACTAAAGCTTCTACTTCAAAGGGGAAGAACAAAACTTTATAGGCTTGAAGAGCCCTAGGTCCTCACATAGTTATTACCACTTCCTCATGATTCATATTTAGTTTATCTTGTTACATGTCCCAGGAGAAAGGGTTAAAGAGTAGACACTCCTCTCCTCCTTTTTGAGGAGAAGCTTCATATGTAAGGCTTACTGCCATTTGGTTCTTTCTTGAACAATCCTTTATCAGATAATTTACCCTTTCAAATTACACACTTATAGCAAGAGAAAATAAAAATAGCATAAGAACCTTGACTCTCTTTGAAAGCAGCAATCAGACATGGAATTTTATTTTTATGCTAATGATGATTTTATATAATGCTGATATTGTAACTTTTACTTTCTTTAATTTTAGTGAAAACAACAATAACTATAAATATTTTTAAAGATGAGGGGCCCCTGGGTGGCTCCGTGGTTGAGCTTTGGCTCAGGTCATCATCCCAGGGCAGGGAGCCTGCTTTTCCCTATGTCTGTGTCTCTGCCTCTCTCTGTGTCTCTCATGAATAAGTAAATAAAATCTTAAAAAATATATTTTTAAAGATGAGAAATCACCTATATGCCCATTATCCTACTAGGGCAACTGTTTTAATTTTTGTATATTTCCTCCTGCCTACCTGGCACAAAAATGTGTGGCTGAAAGACACTTTGAAAATCAACTAGTCCAATTTCTTCACTTTCAGATGGGAAAACTATGACCCACAGAGCTATGAGATTAGCCCAGAGTCACACCTTATCATTTTGTTTAAAATAAATTTTAATCCTAAATTAATAAAAAAAATAGTTAAGACATGAGTAAGTCCCTAATTGTTGATTTTCTCCACTGAGAAACTACCTGCAAGGGGGAAAATATCTCTATTATGTAATATAGTATTAGTCCTCCCAAAAGCGGTATCTGGAGAATTATAAATGCAAAGTCTGGATTCTGTAATAAAAACTCCCAGCAGCCCAGGAACTTCTAGAAAACAGATGTGAATTCAAAGCCTCTGGATTTAAGGATTTGTATTAAAAATTTACATACTGCTATGCGTTGCTACTGCTGAGATTGTCTCCAGACTGTGGATTCTGGAATGTACTCTCCTTGATAAGGCAGCAAATTATAACTCAAAAAGAGCACCTAATTGAGGCTTTCTCTGTGCTGTAATTCAAAGAATTGAAATAGCATTGCAAAGGGAGAGTCCTTAGTACGGAACACAGATGGCTTTCAAAACGATGTTAGAGAGAGTCTGGACTCATAATAGTGGGATTCTTACTGTGCCACAGCAGAAAAAGGCACAACATGGGAACAGAAAACTCCAGTTCTGAAGACTAGTCTGCCACTAACTAGGAATATAATCAGAGGCAAAACACTTAATTTTTACAGTTTTGTTTCACATTGATAAAATGAGGTTAGCCTGGCTGATCTCAGAATTCTTTTCCTACTATAAGATTCTGATTCTTGGGATCCCTGGGTGGCGCAGCGGTTTGGTGCCGCCTGCAGCCGGGGGTGTGATTCTGCAGACCCAGGATCGAGTCCCACGTCGGGCTTCCTGCATGGAGCCTGCTTCTCCCTCTGCCTGTGTCTCTGCCTCTCTCTTCGCTCTCTCTGAATGAATAAATAAATAAATCTTAAAAAAAAAAAAAGATTTACAGGGCAGCCCGGTGGCTCAGCAGTTTAGCGCCACCTTCAGCCTTGGGTGTGGTCCTGGAGACCCAGGATCAAGTCCCACGTCCGGCTCCCTGCATGGGGCCTGCTTCTCTCTCTGCCTGTGTCTCTGCCTCATTCTCTTTCCTCTCTGTGTTTCTCATGAATAAATAAAATTAAAAAAAGATTACATTCTTACAGGAGTTATCCTTGATTTCTCTTTCTCTTACACTTCATATTCAATCTGTGAGCAAATTCTGTTTGCTCTAAGTCCAAAATATGAGTACTTCTCATCCTCTCTACTGCTGTTACCCTGCTCCAAGTGAGCGAGAATTTCTGATTGATCTTCCTGCTTTCACTCTTGTTCTTTCAATCCATTCTCAACACAGCATCCAAAGTGATCTTATGACAACATTGTTAGATCATGTCACTCCTCTGCTCAGAGTGAAATTCTTTGCAATGAGCCACAAGACCCTTGAATGCCCTAGCCATTGTTACCCAATTTGTTTCCCACTAATTTCTTCTACTCCAGCTACTTAACTCTTCCTGATCCAGTTTGCCAAGTAACTCCAGTATCTCCTTCTCATGAGCCTTCTCTGGTCATTCTACCAGGGTCTAAAATCGCTGACCGTCTTTTTCTTGTTTTATTTTCACTTCCACAGTTTTTACTATGTAACACAGTATATTTTACTTATTTTCCTTCTTTATTGTCTTTCTTCCCCATGAGAGTAGATATTCCTGTCTCTTTTGTATATATTGCTATATCTGAAGCATTTAGAACAGTGCCTAGCACAGTGGATGCTCAATATGTATTTGTTGGCTATGGAATTAATTGTGAGAAACTCTGTACCAAGGGAGCATAACAGGATACAAAGATGGAGACAGACACTAGATAAAACATCTAATTTGCTTGGCAAAACAAAATTTGATCATCGTCCTAATCTTACGTAGTCAAAAACTTCTTGTTTTTAAAATTGTTTTACATCTCTTTTAGGATGTTTTCGACCTCAGAAAAATCATTCTCCGTTATCAAAGCCTTACCCTGTTTACTAGGAAATGCATCCCCTTATTTTCCAAACGTTATTGTGTACATTTGGCAGCTCCTCTAAGTTAAACAGAAGTTGTTTTATTTTTTTTTTTTTAAGATTTTATTCATGAGGCACACACACACAGAGGCAGAGACATCGGCGGAGGGAGAAGCAGGCTCCATGTAGTGGGACTCGATCCTGGGAGGACTCGAACCTGGGACTCCAGGACCACGCCCTGGGCCGAAGGCAGGCGCTAAACCGCTGAGCCACCAGGGCTGCCCCTAAGTTCTATTTTATTTTTATTTTTTTAATTTTTATTTATTTATGATAGCCACAGAGAGAGAGAGAGGCAGAGACACAGGCAGAGGGAGAAGCAGGCTCCATGCACCAGGAGCCCGACGTGGGATTCGATCCCGGGTCTCCAGGATCGCGCGCCCCAGGCCAAAGGCAGGCGCCAAACCGCTGCGCCACCCAGGGATCCCCCTAAGTTCTATTTTAAATTAAAAATTTCAGGTCTTGACCTTTAGTGCTCCTAAAATCCTTAAAAAATTTTGTAATACTAAATTCCAAGCGGAAATATGTGGCTATTCAATGTAACAATGAAAGTGACGATGAGCTATAAGGCTAACATCAAATTTAGCGAAGTAAAAGGTAGTATAAACTCCATTTTGCTTTCTTCCTGTTTTTCTTTTATCAGAGAGATGCTTCGTGGCATACAGGTGATGATCGATTTATCTGTAATCAGGACTGAACAGAGTAATTTTTCAAGAAAAAGAGGCATCTTGAATTTTTTTGTCACCGCACTAGCCTCGGGGTTAGTAGTGTCCAATCCTATCCGCATTCTGCGTTGTCACGGACTGAGCCGCCCAAGAAACTCCAGGAGGGACGTCCTCACTCAGGGACCACGACGGGAACGCGTCTCCGGGGGGCGTCGCGCGCTCCCTCAAGGGCGCGGGGAAACATCTGTGGGCAGAAGGAGCCCCGCGCTCAGTCTGGCGGACTCCGTCCTTCGTCCTCTCCCGGCCGCAGGACCCGCTTCTTCTCGGAGGCGGCGGCGGGGCCGGCCCGTTAGCGGACAGCGCCGCCCGGCGTCCCGCGGCCCGAGCCGCGCCCGGGGCTGGGGTGGGGGAGGGGCGCGGCGGCGCTCGCGCAGCGTCGAGTTTCCCAGAATTCCCAGCGGCCGCGGGGAAAGTTTACGGGACGTAGGCGGCGGCGGCGGCGGCGGCTGAGGCGGCGGCGGTAGCGGTTACTAGGCGGCCCGCGGCGGACCATGGCCCTGGCCGGGCGTTTCTGGCCTCTGCTCACGGTGTCCTCGGGCAGCCTCGCGGAGCGAGTACATTTCCGAGAAGGAACTGACAAGCGACTGAGTTGCGGCCGGCGCGCTTAGCGCCCCGAACATGCGGCAGTCCCTGCTGGCGACCCCGGGCTGCGGAGAGGCGGCGGCGGCGGCGGCGGCTCGGGAGGGAAGGAGGCGGCGGCGCCGGCGGAGGTGGCGGCGAGGCCGGCCGGCGCCCTTCGCGGAGCCCTAAGGAGGCTGCTTGGCGCCGCTTGGAGCCTCGTCGACAAGGATGCTGTCCCGAAAGAAAACCAAAAACGAAGTGTCCAAGCCCGCCGAGGTGCAGGGGAAGTACGTGAAGAAGGAGACGTCGCCTCTGCTGCGGAGTGAGTGTCGGGTGGGGCGCATCCACACCTGGCCCGACGCGGCTCCCCGGGGCTTTTCTTTCTTGTCGGTCTCTGTGAAATACTTTTTTTTTTTTTTTTTTAAATTGTATTGTGCCTGAAGTGGCGGTCATTGTTTGAAAGCCGATAAAGTGTAAGAAACTTAGAGGAGCCCCTCCCCCGTGGGCCTCCCTAAAAATAACAAACTTTCCCGTCCCCCTCCCCCCGCCCCCCCGTGCCCCGCAAGGGCAGCGTGGTGTTTCGTTTTGATTACTAGAAGAGGTTGTTTCGGAAACAATTAGATGGAGGATTCCCTGATGCTATAGGGGTGAAAGTGATTAGACTGGGGCACACTTTTTCCTCTTTGTAGATACCTCGGGATAGGGCTTATGTTTGCAAACATTTCGGATGTCACTCATCCGTGCTGGAAGTTGTACATACTCGGGTAGAATTCTTTTGCTGGTTGCAGACGTGAGGAGGTGACAGTTGGCCGTCACTGTTGTAGCCGCTATCCAAAGTTTCATCAGTCTTAGGAGTGGAGAAGCCAAAACTCGTGTGTGTCTGGCTGGCTATTTTCATGAGAATTGCTACAAATACCACCCCCTTCCCCGACTCCCCCCCCCCCCAAAAAAAGGCGAAGTATGCAAAAATGATTTCTATCGTACTTTAGGAGAAATTGACAAAACTTTTTTTGTTTTTTTTTTTTAACTCTAATAGTTTTGTTTCTCTGCCTCCCCGCCATACTTTTCAATTTACGCATTTGACTCTGCTTTTTCAGCTGAATCTTTGGAATTTTTAATTCTTGCTTGTGTGTTCAGACATTTGTGAGGTCAGGAACTAGTATTTTGTTCATACTGCATAGTGGGCACTTTGTGTAAGTGCCCATCTTGGAAGCTCCTACTGACCTTGTGACTTAAGCATTACCTCATTCTGTAATTGGGAAAGTTGTTCATAGAAGTATTTACCCGAGATCACACAGAAAGGTGTGGAGAGCATTTTTTTTTTTTTTAAGATTTTACTTATTTATTCATGAGAGAGACAGAAAGAGAGGGAGAGACCTAGGCAGAGGGAGAAGATTGGGACCTGAGCTGAAGGCAGACGCTCAATCCCTGAGCCATCCAGGCATCCCGAGAGCATTTTTTTTCCTTTCTTTTTTGTTTTTTTGTTTTTTAGGGTTTAAAATTTTTTTTTAAATTTAAAAAATGTTTTTATTGGAGTTCGATTTGTCAACATATAGCATATCACCCAGTGCTCATCCTGTCAAGTGCCCCCCTCAGTGCCCATCACTCGTATGTTTTTAAAATAATAACCACATCATCAGCCTTAGAGATTTATCCGTTTATTTGCAATGCTTTCTTAAAGAACAAAAAGATCAGTGGGTACATCAGTAACCGGAAAATTGATTTTTAAAAAAATTTATTTAAGTAATCTCTACACAGAGTGTGGGGCTCGAACTCAGGACCCTGAGATCAAGAGCTGTTCGTTCTTCCTACTAGGCCAGCTAGGGACCCCTGTGAAAATTGATTTCTTTTTAAATTAAATTAAATTTATTTGTTAAAGATTTTATTTATTGATACATGAGAGACAGAGAGAGGCAGAGGCACAGGCAGAGGGAAAGCAGGCTTCTCAAGGGGAGCCTGATGTGGGACTCAATTCTGGGTCTCCAGTACCATGCCCTGAGCTGAAAGGCAGATGCTCAACCACTGAGCCACCCAGGCATCCCAATTTCTTTTTTTTAAAGATTTATTTACTTATTTTAGAGGGAGAGAGCCCAAGTCAGCCCGAGCAGGAGGAGGGGCTGGGGTGGGGGGGGGGAGAGAGAGAGAGAGTGAGAGAGAAGTAGACTCCCCTGAGCTCGGATCTGGATAGGGTACTTGATCTCACGATCCTGAGATCACAGCCTGAGCTGAAGTCTAGGGTCAGACGCTTAACTGACTGAGCTACCGAGGCATCCCTGAAAATTGATTTTTAAACCTTTTTTTATTTGCTTATTTTTCAGTTACATATGTTCTTAGGTTTTCAGCTAAATTTATGATAGCTTTTAATTTGCTGCAAATAAAGTTTATTAAACATTACTTAAAATCATGAACTATGTTAGCCATACTTTATTATTTTTTTTAAAGATTCCTTTATTTGAAAGAGCAGGAGTTGGGGCAGAGGGAGAGGGAGAGAGAGAATCTCAGGCTTACTTCCCACTGAGTGTGGAGCCCCAAGTGGGGCTCTGTCTCAGGACCCATGAGATCATGACCTGAGCCAAAACTAAGAGTCCGGACCATCCTTACCTGACTGAACCACCCAGGCACCCCATATTAGCTATACTTTAAAGCAAATAAGTTCATATGGTATTTTGTTTTTGTTTTAATTTCATCGAGTTTTGAGACTTGTTTATTTGGATATTTTTGTCTAGAGTTAGCTTCTGAAGCTTTTTAATAATCAGTGTTCTCTTATATTCTTTCCTTAATAAACGAATGCAACAGTTTCCAAATCTAGTTTTTTAATGTTATAAAGTTATTTGCTTTGTAACCTGTCCTATCTAAGCCACTTAAGTTCTGTATTCAGAAGTACTGTATCCTGAAGGCCATTGTTCTACTGTTATCTTCTGTTTTGAATGATAATTACTTGTTCTTAAGAGAGCCAGTTTTAGGCTTGGCATTTTTGAATGGATTCAACATTTATGTGCCTCTTTGAAATGAGATCTTTTTTTTTAAATTTTCATAGCTAAATTTCTTACTTTCTAGCTTTTGATTAACTAGTACTACATAATTCTGAGAGGAAACCAGATTAATTATTTTAAAGTCTTTTTAAAGAAATCTACCTTTACATGTTTGGGAGTAGCATTATGTTCTGTTTATATTTTTGAAATTATGATTGGGGTTGTAAAAGGATTTTTGGGAATTTTAAAAATGAAGTAAAATCAAAACAAAGAATAATCTTAAATTATGTTGGTAACTGTGTATCTGTTAAATTATTTTCTATTTTCACACATTTATTCATGAGTATTAACCATAATTAAGCTTACTGACATTTCATATGTATGGTGGTGTGCAGAATACACTTGATTCTGACTGAGTTTACACCTATCCCATTCATACAAATTATAAATTTGAGTGGGAAAATATCGGCCTTAATTTTAAAATATCTAAGCACTATCTTAAATCAGTATTTGCCTAAGTCCATTGAAATTTTTCATTTTGGGGTAATAGATATAAATGAACAACTTTTGAAAAGTGTGGTTATTACTTACTCAAGTGATCATTTTACAACTTTTGAGAAGTGTGGTTATTACTTACTCAAGTGATCATTTTACTCTGTTTTATTGTAGATCTCATGCCTTCATTTATTCGGCATGGTCCAACAATTCCAAGACGAACTGATATCTGTCTGCCAGACTCAAGTCCTAATGCCTTTTCAGCTTCTGGAGATGGAATAGTTTCAAGAAACCAGAGTTTCCTTAGAACTCCAATTCAAAGAACACCTCATGAAATAATGAGAAGAGAAAGCAACAGATTATCTGCACCTTCTTATCTTGCCAGGAGTCTAGCAGATGTCCCTAGGGAGTATGGCTCTTCTCAATCATTTTTAACAGAAATTAATTTTGCTGTTGAAAATGGAGACTCTGGTTCCCGATATTATTTTTCAGATAATTATTTTGATGGTCAGAGAAGGCGCCCACTTGGAGATCGTGCACATGAAGACTATAGATATTATGAATACAACCATGATCTCTTCCAAAGAATGCCACAGAATCAGGGGAGACATGCTTCAGGTAACTTAAATTTATGAATTCTACATTAGTTTAGATTTATTAAAAATTAAAAAGATGCTCTTCTCTGGATTTTCTTGGGAACCCAACAGACACTCCTAGAAAAATACTTTTCCATTTTGCCAGTTTTGTTAAGCCAGCTTGCAAATAATTAGTAATCTATGTTGAGTGAAAGAATAAAAGTTGGTACTTACCTGAAGGCTGTGTAGACTGTTAACACTATGAAACCTTGAAAACCCAGAGAATTTAATGTCTATAGTTGGATTAAATCTAGGTTTAAGTTTGGTAGAATGGGAAGAGTTTCAAAGAACCTGGAGTCAGACCTGAGAAAGGAAAGGTGGAGAGGAAGAATTTGGTGTGGTAAAGATAACATGGGCAACTGCATCATTCCTCAGCTACAGCCTGTACTGTTTCTCTTAACAAAGCTGCTTTCCCAGGTGAATAATTATTTCCCAGATTGGTTAAAAAAAAAACTTACTGTCAAATGGTTAGGTTAATTGTGTGTTAATTCTGTCTTTTTGGAACAAAAATATTAGCCATATAATTTTTTAAAATGTGTTTTCCATATTTGCTAACTTGAGGATACTTGTACAACAACCAGAAAAGGTAGGAGAAACGCACAATCCTACTTTATTCCTAAAGTACTGAATTACACTAGATAAACTGAAGCAAGCTGAAAATTAAACTTTTTTATCTGATAGTTTTTTTCCTGGTAAGTTGCAGGCTTTAAATCTTGGCAGAATAAAAATAAATACAAGAGACACTTTTTAACCTACGAAATTTCAAGCAAGATGACTTAAAAATAGTTTGGAGTGGTGCCTCTGTGGCTCAGTCTGTCAAAAGTGTATGACTCCTAATTTCGGCTCCAGTTATGATCTCAGGGTGGTGAGATTGAGCCCAGCATCAGGCTCCATGCTGGGTGTGTAGCCTGGTTAAGATTCTCTCTCTCTCTCCTCTCTCTTTCACAACCACCACCACCAAACAAACAGTTTGGAGCAGGAATGTAGAAAACATTCATTTAGTATTTTTTTTAGCAGAGGAAGAGGGAAAGAGAAAATCTTAAGCAGGCTCCATGCCCAATGTGTCCCGACACAGGGCTTGATATCAACCCTGAGATCATGACCTGAACTGAAATCCAGTCAGATGCTTAACTGACTGAGCCATGCAGGTGCCCTTATTCATTTAGTAATAACACACAATTTATGTGTCCAGGATTTTCTCTGACTTACTGGTATCTTACTTGGGGAACAAAACCAATATATGCACAGTAGAACAGTTGTTATACTCTGTGGTACTGACTGTAAGTACAATAGGGAGTCAGAAGAGAGATCAGGGTAGGCTGGAAGAGGTAGGACTTGAACTGTGATTGAGCTTGGACTTTAGGTTTACAGGGCAGAGGAAAGGCAGTTTAGATAGAAAATTTGGAATAGCCCAGTGAAGACAGAGTAGGCATGTAAATCCAAGGAACTATGTAGTTCTGCCAATAATGAAGAAAGAAGATGTGAGGTAGGATGGATATTTGTAATCCAACAACATGCTGAAGGATTTAAACTTGAGTCAAACAGCGCCATTGCAGATTTCAAAAAGACAAGTCATTTTATGAAAGAGTTTAAAGATTACTAGTTGTACTCAGATAGATTGCTAGAGAAAAAATGACTGCAGGTAACAGTGGTATTGAAGAGGAAAGGGCAAGTCTTTGATGCTTTTAAGGGTAAAAGACTTAATTATGGGTTTAGGAGAAGTAAATCACTTGAGTTTTGAAAATCGAGGGATGATAAAGAATGATTGGTAAGAACAGCTTATTTTGTGAGAGCTGACATTGTAATTTCATTGGGACATGGAAGAGGAGAGGTTTTCTAGGCATATAGAAATGAGCATGGATGAGTGTCTTTCTGTTTTTTAGATTTTTTATAAAGTAATCACCCAGCATGGGGCTCGAACTCACAACCCTGAAATCAGGAGTTGCATAGTCCACCAACTTAGCCAGCCAGGGACCCCAGTGCCTTTTTGTTTTTTAAAGAACATCTTGGTTAAAGGATTAGATAGTTGCATACTTTGGTGTTTATTTTGTTTGTTTGTTTTTTTTTTTTTTTAATGCCAACTTATTTATTTTTTTTTTTTTAATTTTTTATTTATTCAGAGAGACACAGAGAGAGAGAGAGGCAGAGACACAGGCAGAGGGAGAAGCAGGCTCCATGCACTGGGAGCCTGATGTGGGATTCGATCCCGGGTCTCCAGGATCGCGCCCTGGGCCAAAGGCAGGCGCCAAACCGCTGCGCCACCCAGGGATCCCTATTTTGTTTGTTTCTAATATCAAATAGTTTTAAACCTCAGAAATGATTTCTTACCTAACCAAAATAGTAAGTTTTTAAAAATAAACTCATGTTTTAGCGGAATAGCTGCTTACTGTAGAAAATTTTCAAAAAGCAGAAAAGCTAAGGGAAAGTGCCCAGCAGGCCAGATATTCTTCATATTTCAGTTATTTCCTTCATCTTTTTCTTTTTTTTAAAAAGGTTTTATTTATTCATGAGAGACACGGAGAGAAAGAGACTAGGAGAGTGAGAAGCAGACTCCCTGCAGGGAGCCCGATGCGGGACTTGATTCCAGGACCCCGGGATCCTGCCCTAAGCCAAAAGGCAGATAGATGCTCAGCCACTTAGCCACCCACGCTTCACTCCTTCATCTTTTTTTATGGCATTCTTTTATTTCTTTTCTTTTTTACATTGTTGTGATTATATTCTGTACAGTTTCATATTCCTGCTTTTTACTTGAATGAATTTCTTAATGTTATACACTATTTATGAGTAGTTTCATTGACTCCATAATCTTCCATTAGGTGCATGTTGGAGGTTGTTATTTAAAATGCTAATGAGGACCTGACCTGTGCTGCAAACATTTAGAAAGAGGAGAAGTGGGATACATCTGCATTGATGGGACTTGGCCACATATGGAATATGAAGAGATGAGGAAAAGAGAAGATTCAGATAGGATTAGCATAGCACTTGACTGCATAAATGGTTGACTAAGTGAATGAATCCAGAGATTTCAAGTCTGGAGTCTTAGGCGGTTTTGGGGGCTGAGGGGTAGGAGGAATAATAGCTTGTAACAGTTTGTTTACCATGAATACAGATTGTTCTTCACACTAACTTTTATCATGTGCATTTACATTACAAACATCACTGAGAGTTCATAACAGTTTTCTGCCTAAATGAAAGTATGAAGAATAAATAATACCAAGTTAAAACATTGTTTTAAAATTCTGATTCACAAAGTATCATTGAGGAAATACTGCAAGAACTAAATTTCTACTGATCCTCTCTTGGTGGCAGCCTGACATAGGTTTTATAAGTTTAATGACAGACTTCAAAATAACTTTGCAATCATAAGTTAGAAATAAAATACAATTGGATACTTTTTAAAATCAAAGAATGTCATTTTAGGGGCTCAGTGGTTGAGCATCTGCCTTTGGCTTGCATGGTGATCCCGGGGTCCTGGGATCGAGTTCTACATCAGGCTCCCCGCAGGGAGCCAGCATCTCCCTCTGCCTGTCTCTACCTCTGTCTCTCTCATGAATAAATAAATAAAATCTTTAAAAAAATAAAAAAGAATGTCATTAAAAAAGATTAGTGTTTGTTAGAGCAGTGATAATGTGCTTGAGAAATTTCACTTAATAGGATTAATTTATATCAGGGCAATAAGATTTCATGTTTTACCTTTTAGAAAAAAAGTTTTTCTTTGAAGGAGTTTGAAGGACGTCAGGGAAGAATTAATAACCGGTTACTAACCAAGCAGAAAAGCCTAACAGCTGTCTTTTCCAGAAGGAAAAATCTGAATATGAAACAATAGCTGGAAGTTTCTTGAATTCATCTTAAAAAGACTTGAAACTTACCATATTTTCAGAATTAATACTGAAGAGAGTTCAAGGAATTATAGTGAATGGGAAGGAGAAAGTAAGTTTGTGGGAGGGTAAAGATGTGCTCTAGACAGATTGATTTTCACAACCTTTAAGTTTTGATGGTTGTTACTAATGTAGTAAACATTAAGAAAGTATGGAAGAAAAGAGTTTGATAATGACTTGATTCCAATTACTTGGACGTTAAGGAAATGCCTTCTCTTAAGAGTTAACTTTATTTTATTGTATTTGGCAGCAGCTAAAAATAGGTCATATAATATCTCAGGGGGTTTCAGGACCTAGCAAGTTCTAGGTTTAGCTATGAAATCTGACCTTTAACATTTTGGTCAATGTACTTACTGGGCAGGCACCTACTCTTTGTGCTAAAGGAAGGAATTCTGCTGTTAACAGGAAGTCTTCAGCTGGAATACTAAAGGCAGAATGAATTCCTTTGTTTTAGTTCTATACAGTTTTAAGTAACAGACTTTTAAAACTTTTATTTTTGAAGATAACTAAAGGAATCAAGTTACCAAAATCAAACTGAGCAGTGTCAGCTTTAACCAGAAACACTGAAGCTATGTTTACTCCAGGAACTACATCAATATTTAATGAACCCAGAATTATCTTTGAGAAGGGGTTAATAATCTTTAGGGACACAACATTATTTGTAATTATTTTGCAGAGGGGGAGAAAAGGTAGGTTTCTTTAGATCTCTTTATCAGCATCTTGAATGTAACTAGGGCTATGATGTTCAGCATTTATTATTACCCTGAAGCTTGTGGATCTTCATTAGAGTTCCGGATTCCATTTTATTCTCTGTAGCCGCTACAAAATAAGTAAACCAGAATTTTTGAGCTTTGTCTCTAAGAGCAGGTTTTACAGATATCTCCCTGGTTGTATGAGATTAAATTCTTTGGAGACATATCTAGTAAAGTCTTGGTGTAGAGACAAAATAGTACTTACTTTATCCTTATGTTTGGGAAATCATATCTTTAGCTTATGAATGTATTACTTTATACAAATGGAAGGAATTTGTGTAGTTAATCCCTACAAATGAAAGTTACTTTGAGGATTATGAATGCCACTCATTCTTTTCTGGGACTAACTGAAATAATGGAAAACTAATTTTTTCCCCCTGTATCTCAGAAACAAGTTCTTATTTTTCCACTGATTGAATTCAAAATTGGTAGATAGCTTTTTATTAGCAGCATTCTTTTCTTTGGGGAATTACAGTTGATCTTTTGTTTGTTGATTACATTATTAGTAATAAATTTGTCTTTTGACTGTATATCAATTCTGTGGCTTTAGAAATAACTTGAACCTTTGTTTCCTCATCTGTAAATTGGTAGTGATACTACTACCGATAGAACTATTTTAAATACGAAATCATACATTTGGAAAAGGGCCAGGGACAGAGGAGATACTCGTAATTGTTAGTGCTTGTGTCCTTTATAAAAGTGTTATGTGGTCGTCTATGCTTTTTCCAGATTTGGCATGTTTGGCGATTGAAGTTTCAACTTTCTGAACTTAGAGCAGAGGTCTCTTGTATTAGAGCTTGGTGTCGCTTTTTTCCCCTGTCTTCTAGACCTGTTTTATTTCTAGGAATGTTTTGCTTTAAATCTTATTTATAGTCTTTTTGTACTGTATATTCTTCTCTCAGTAGGTTTTATTTTATATTTTATTTTATTTTATTTTATTTTAATTTTTATTTATTTATGATAGTCACAGAGAGAGAGAGAGGCAGAGACACAGGCAGAGGGAGAAGCAGGCTCCATGCACCGGGAACCCGACGTGGGATTCGATCCCGGGTCTCCGGGATCGCGCCCTGGGCCAAAGGCAGGCGCCAAACCGCTGCGCCACTCAGGGATCCCTCTCAGTAGGTTTTATAAAATTATCCCAAATAGTTTGAAAAAAAAATTGGTGCACGTGGCACCTTCAGAAAGTATAGGCAGAGTGTATTATGGAAAGGTTAGGAATCATTGTTTTACCTGGCATTGGTAAACCTGAGGACGTTGTTTGAAACTTTGAGGACATCTTGGCTCCCTTATCAAATTGTTGAGGTTTAATTCTGAAAAATAAGAGTTTCTACAAAGGTCTTTATGTTTCCTCTAAATATGAATTTCGTATTTATCACAGTTTAAATCTAGTGTTTAGTACCTAATATTGTTTAAATGTACAGGTATATGTGTTTCTAGATTCAGGCAAGTTCAGTATATGGAAATTTGGATTTTCTCAGCAGATGAATAAAATTGTCACAACTTTTTTGTTTTTTTTAAAGATTTTATTTGTTTGTTCATCAGATACACAGAGAGAGGCAGAGACATAGGCAGAGGGAGAAGCAGGCTCCCTGTGGAGAGTCTGATGCAGGGCTTCATCCCAGGATCCTGGGATCACAACTTGAGCCAAAGGCATATGCTTAACCACTGAGCCACCCAGGCATCCCTTTATCCCTTGTTCCTTTTCTTATAAGGACACCAGTCATATTGGACTAGAGCCCCATCCTAACAGTCTCATTTAACCTTCATTACCTCTTTAAAGGCTCAGTCTCCAAATACAGTCACAATCTTTTTTTTTTTTTTTTAAGATTTTATTTATTTATTCATGAGAGACAGAGAGAGAGAGAGAGAGCCAGAGACAGAGATACAGGCAGAGGGAGAAGCAGGCTCCATGCAGGAAGCCCGACATGGGACTCGATCCCAGGACTCTGGAACCATGCCCTGAGCTAAAGGCAGACGTTCAATTGCTAAGCCACCCAGGCCTCTCCAGTCACAACTTTAATAATCTCTAAGCTTGTACAGTTCTTATTACTTTATTGCTATTTACTATAAGAGCTTTTGCTTTAAAAAATGCTGTATTTAGAAATCTGTCGATGTATTTCCAGTAGGACCTCTGCTGGCCAAAAAGTTAATGGTTCTTATGAATAACTCCGTATGAGTACAGTGAATTGACTATAATTTTTTTTTAATTGCTGTCCTTGGTTGTGGCCAGTAGTGCAACAGTTTTCATGATGGAAGTATGAGAACACGTAAACCCATTGCAGCTTTAAAATGTAATTTTAGGGACGCTTGGGTGGCTCAGCGGTTGAGCATCTGCCTTCGGCTCGGGTCATGATACCAGAATCCTGGGATCAAGTTCCATACTGGGCACCCTGCACGGAGCCTGCTTCTCCCTCAGCCTGTGTCTCTACCTCTCTGTGTCTCTCATGAATAAATAAATAAAATCTTTAAAAAAATTAATAAAATGTAATTTTGAAGTTATTTGCTATATGCAATGTGTCTTTGGTACTTTGGCTTATTTCTTTTTTGCTTAAACATTTTTTCTTTAAGTACAGAAATTGCTTCAGCTACACTTATTAAATAACACTTCAGTTGCTGTTTGACAGGAGCCAAGATCAGTTTCACCAAAAGGCTTGTTAGCTTTGTTTTGTTCTATATTTCCCATATGTTTTAGAAATACATATTTTTCCTCTCAAAGGATACTATGGTTGTGTTTATTTTCTTTCTTGCATTTTTCTTTTTGTCAGAATAGTTCATAGATGATGTATACATTCTACTGTATCACTTCCAGAGACACATTCTATTACATCAGTTCCAAAGGCATATAACCACAAATTTCTTTTGGATACTACAATTCATTCATGATGGGATCAGATGTCAGCACAGTTCATTCATCAAGAAGTTCTCCATCAGCCTTTTACCTGTTGATATGGCAGCCATGAATGATAATTGGCTAGATCTAGTATTTCATTAGTGCTGCAAATGGTGATATTCTAATTCTGTCATTTCTTCTCTATTAGTTGGAATTCTATAATGAATTAGCTCTTACCAGTTATTTGGTTGCTATTCATATAAGAAAGGATAAATACTAAATCTTTCCCTTTATTTATTATTTTTTAGAATAATGAATTGGCACCCTATCTCCAAAGGTGAACAGTGAATTTTCATGCTTAGTATCTATGAACTCAAGAATTTTTTTTTTTAATTTAACTACAAGCTTTATTTGGATTTCACCAGTTTTTTTCATTAATGTCAGTTTTCTGTGCCAGGATCCAATCAGTACAACATTACGTTTAGCTGTATTTCCTTAATGTTCTTTGGTCTATGACAGTTACTTCATCTTTCCTTGTTTTTCATAACCTTGGTAGTTTTTTTTTTTTTAACCTTGGTAGTTTTGAGGAATACTTGTCATATTTTGTAAACTGTCTTTCATTTTAGATTTTGTCCCATGTTTTTCGTATGCTTAGACTGAGTTTTTGTTTATACAACAGAGGTGAAATATTCTCATCATGTCAAATATAGGGAGATACATGATATGCATATGACGTTATTGTTGATATTAACATTCATACTTTGTTAAGATTTGCTAGATTTCTCCATCATAACAAACACTGAATGTTTGTTTTTCCAGTTTTGTCTTCATCTTTATTCCTTTCCTGAGCACAGGTTTTATCTCTGTTGCCTTACCATCTTATCTTTTGGGTTCTTGCTTTTTTTTTTTGTGGTCTTCCTTCAAGGAGTTGATTGCTTCCTTTTTCTCTTTTAGTTAATGGGAGAATATCTAGTTGCATTTTTTCTTTGCTTTGGAACATTTTTTTGGCTGTTCTTTTAATAAATTTGTACCTTTTTACAGAACTCTTAAAATTTTCCTTACAGGTTGATGTTGTGCTGTTCATATTATATGTATTAAGTAAATTTAGTTTTCCTTTGCCAATTATTTGAAATCACCTCCTATGATTGCTGGAGAAGGTGGAGAATTGTGGAGGGACAAGGAGAAGTTACCAGAATTGTTTTTCACAGTGCTTGCTTCTTTCTTTCTTTCTTTCTTTCTTTCTTTCTTTCTTTCTTTCTTTCTTTCTTTCTTTTTCTTTCTTTCTTTTTCTTTCTTTCTTTCTTTCTTTCTTTCTTTCTTTCTTTCTTTCTTTCTTTTCTTTTCTTTTCTTTCTTTCTTTTCTTTTTCTTTCTTTTCTTTCTTTTCTTTTCTTTCTTTTCTTTCTTTTCTTTTCTTCTTTCTCTCTCTCTCTTCTCTTCTCTTTTCTTTTCTTTTCTTTTCTTTTCTTTTCTTTTCTTTTCTTTCTTCTTTCAAGATTTTATTTATTTATTCATGAGAGACACAGAGAGAAAGAGAGGCAGAGACACAGGCAGAGGGAGAAGCAGGCTCCTCATGGGGAGCCCAATGCGGGACTCGATCCCAGGTCTCCAGGGTCACGCCCTGGGCTGAAGGCGGCGCTAAACCACTGAGCCACCTGGGCTGCCCTCTTCACTTCTTTCTTTCTTTCTTTTTTTTTTTCTCTTCACTTCTTTCTTAATGTTCTTGTTCTATCTGACATGTTTTTGGCAATTCTTACATGTATATTGAGTCTGAATGTTATACCTCTTCCTTTTTTTTAATTGAAGTTTTTATCAAGGTAATTGTACATTCATATGCAGGTGTAAGAAATAATGCAGAGAGATCCCCTGTACACTTTACAACAACAAGGAAAAACTCATACTGAGCTCAATCTGTGTCATTAACCTGTGGACACAAACTAAATAAATCTTGGAGTCCGGAGTGATTAACTATCCACAGTTATTATATAAGAATAAAACTGTGCAGCCAGGCTATTCTTTTTTCCCCCAAATAACATACAGTAAACTTAAGTGGTTTTTTTCTTTAAGGTACAGAGTTCTATGAATTTTAGATCTATGTAGTGCCAGCACCATTAGTTTTTAGAATGTTTCCATCACCCGTCACTCCTAAAAATACCTCATTGCTGTCCCTTTGTAGTTAGTCCCCACCCCACTCCTAATTCCTAGCAACCACAACTTTATGTCCTAGCACTTTTGCCTTTGCAGTTATTTCATATTAATGGAATCATACAATTTACAGCCATTTGAGTCTGTCTTTCTTTCTTTCTTTTCTTTCTTTCTTTCTCTTTTTCTTTCTTTCTTTCTTTCTTTCTTTCTTTCTTTCTTTCTTTCAAGATTTTTAAAAAAAATTTGTGTATTCACGAGAGACACAGAGAGAAAGAGAAAGAGAGGCAGAGACACAGGCAGAGGGAGAAGCAGGCTCCATGCAGAGTAGCCTGGCTCCTTTCACTCAGCATAATGCCTCTGAGATTTATCCATTCCATGTTGTTGCATGTATTTGTTAAGTAGTTCAAAAACTTTTTACAGTAGATTCCACTGTATAATTGTACTAGTTTATTCTCTTAAAAGACCTGTGGGTTATTTCTGTTTTCAACACTGTAAACATCCCCATACAGGTTTTTGTGTGAAGAAGCATTTTTATTTGTCTAGGTTAAATATTTGAGAACAATTGTTACATCATGTGAAAAACGTATATTTAACTTGGTGTAAGACCTTGAAGTGTTTTCCAGAGTGGCTGAAGTATTTTCTTGTATGTTTCTACCAGCATTGTATGAGAATTTCACTTGCTCCAGTCCTTATCACAACTTGTCAGATATTTTTTCTTTTTTGACCATTCTCATAGATTTGTATGTCCTCTCATTGTGGTTTTAATTTGCAGGTTTTTTTTTTTTTTTAGCGATTTCCCTGATGGTTAATATGATTTGAGCATTTTTTATCTTCTCGTTTACTATCAAATATCTTCTTTGAAGTGCCTGTTCAAATCTTTTGCCCATTAAAAAAACTATTTTCCTAATGTCGAGTTTTGAGAGTTCTTTATAAATTCCAGATTAAAGTCCTTTGTCTTATATGTGATTTGTAAATATTTTCTCCCAGTCTGTAGCTTCATTTTTTTTCTCTTAACAATGTCATTCATAGAGCAAACATTTTTAAGTTGATGAGGTCCAGTTTGCCAGTATTTTTGTTTCATGGATTATACTTTCAGCATCATGGTTAAGACCTAATGAAAGGTCATGAAAATTTATCCACCTTTTTCTTTTAAAAGGTTTATAGTTTTTATGTTTTACATTTAGATATAGGATCCATCTTAAGTTCATTTTTATAGAAAATGGAAGGTATAGTTTGTGATTAATTTTTTTGCATATGGAACATCCATATATTCCAGTGGTTCCAACACCATTTGTTGAAAAAACTACATTTTTTTCTATCTAATTACCTTTTCACCTTTTTAAAAATTGATTATGTATATGTAGGCATATTTTAAGATTCTTTGTTCTATTGATCTGTCTGGCCTTTTGGCCAATACCATAGTGTCTTGATTATGGAAAGTCTTAAAATCATGTAGAATGAGGGGCACCTGGCTGGCTCAGTTGGTAGAAATCATATGACTCTTGATCTTGGGGTCATGAGTTCATATTTAAAAAAATCAGGTAGCATGAATCCTCCTACTTTTATTCTTATTTAAAAATTTTTTTTTTGGCTTCTCTAGTTCTTTTGCCTTTCATATACATTTAAGAGCTTACCTATTTCTGTCTGTATCTCCAAAACTCCTGCTGGAATTTTGATTGGAATTATCTTAAATTTAAAGGTCATTTCAGGAAGAATTGGCATCTTAACTATGTTGAGTCTTCCAATCCATTAACATGGTAGGTTGTCTTTCAGTTCTTTCATTAGTGTTTTGTAGTTTTCAGCATACAGATTCTACACATATTTTGTTGTCTGTATTTTGTTATTTTATATGTAAGCATTTGATTTTTTTGAGCTATAATAAGTGGTATAATTTTTTCCAGTTGTTATTAGTATATGCATATTTAATTTTTATATGTTGACCTTATATGCTGCTAATGGTTCTGGGGAACAGCTAGATTATATTTAAGAAATTATAAACCAGGCCCAACTTTACAAGTTTATTTTTGCTGTTTTAGGTGAAATGTCAAATCTTAAATCTTTAATGAGGTGAAATTTTTCCTTTCTTTTCTTTAAGCAGTATACATACTTAGTAGCCTTGCTAATAGTTAAATGTTTGTATAGCCTGATGATAGAGGCATCAACCAAAACTAATTTCAAAGAGGGAGTCTAGTTCCTTCCTTTTTTTGTAATTAAATTTTAGTAATACTGGCTAGTTTTATGAAAATTCTTACTTATAATTACAAAATCATGAATTTTAACAGAAGAGTACAGTTAGGATAATTAATTTTATAACTGTTTCTTGGATGGCATATTTTTAAGCTTTGAATTATTGTTCTATTTCTTCTTTTTCTGTTTTCCTCCTCAGGTATTGGGAGAGTTGCTGCTACATCTTTAGGAAATTTAACTAACCATGGTTCTGAAGATTTACCTCTTCCTCCCGGCTGGTCTGTGGACTGGACAATGAGAGGGAGAAAATATTTCATAGATCACAACACAAATACAACTCATTGGAGCCATCCACTTGAGCGAGAAGGACTTCCTCCAGGATGGGAGCGAGTTGAGTCATCAGAATTTGGAACCTATTATGTAGATCACACAAATAAGAAGGCTCAATATAGGCATCCCTGTGCTCCTAGGTATAGTATCACCTTTATTTTCAAATTTTTGTTTTGAGATTGTCTAATGTTAGACTTTGAACTCATATTTTCATCTAAGAGAAAGGCACCCTGAGGTTTGATATTTGAAAGCTTTATTTTTCAAAGTTTATGATATTTTTCTTTGAATTTATATTTGGTAATGATTTTAATAATTAAAAACTTATAAAACAGCCTCAGAAAACATGATGAGTACTCTTATGATCCGTTTCTGCTCTAATATGCCAGTGTTTTTATTGTAGATACCCAGAAATTTAAACAATTAAAACATCTGTCTCTTTCCATTTAAATTTCTATAAATTTAGACCTCACTCCTAATGTGTCCAAATACACTTCTGAATTACAACATCTTGCTGTTTTATTCAATTTCTGACTTTTTATGTTGTTTCTTACCTTGCCAGGCAAGAAAGTGAAAATTGGAACTGTGCAAAATATCCCAGATCTGTTTAACAAATGTAGCCAATGATCCTTTGGGCTTATCAATAGGTCTCATTTATGGCCAAACTTTTAGCCCTGTGTATATTTGTAGCCAGCTGTCATATGTAGCTATTTAGCACTTGAAAGATGATTAATCCAAATTGAGTTGTGCTGTATGTAAATGTAAAATACACACTGGAATTCAAAGTACATAAAAAGGTAATTAATTTAGTCATGACATTACAAATATTTCCTTTTAACTACCTCTGAGCCATAAGATTTAAAATGGATAGAATATCATCAGCATGTTGATAGATGTTCCTTAGTATTATCTAGCATAATATAGATCTTTGGTTATAGCAGACTTTTCCATTTTTTAGAACCATTAAAATTATTAAGAAAATACACTGTAGGGATGCCTAGTGGCTCAGTGGTTGAGTATCTGCCTTGGCCTGAGGTCATGATCCTGGGGTCCTAGGATCCAGTCCTGCATCAGGCTCCCCACAGGCTCCCCTGCTTTTCCCTCTGCTTGTGTCTCTGCTTCTATCTCTGTGTGTCTCATGAAAGAATAAATAAAATCTTTGGAAAAAAAAAAAAAGAAAATACACTGTAATATTATCACCTAGAAAACTAAGCTTTATCATTATTGTGTTGTTTCAGTTTTACATATTTGGGTTTATTAATTCAACTTTAAAAAGTTTTTTTTTTTCCCCCGTGATTCCATTTAATGATAGTGTATATTGAACAACTGAAATTGTTGTCCCTTCAAAAGAATCAAACCAGCTCGGCCTGTGTTGGGCTCTAGTCCCTTTGGCTGGGCTCTAAACCATTTCAGACAAGCTGCTCTCCTCCCTGGCCTCTATTTTCAGGCTTGTGACATGGGAGTAATAGGGAGAGTCCCCCTCCTACCTGATCACAATTCCCACCCAAGGACAGGAATGAGTTCCACTTAATCCTGCTGTGTCCCAGCATCCAACACACAGACAGGCACATAGTGGGAGTGCAGCCAGATGTTTGTGGATAAAGAATGATGGAAAATGCAAAAAGGAAAAAAAAAGAACCAAACATGATTACAAATTGCTGTCACCAGGTGCAGAACACTTTGTGGTCCAGACAATCAGATTGGAGAGTATATTGAGCTGACTTTTCTGTTTATCATCAGTAACCTTACATATTATGGAACTGTTAGAGTTTACAAAGCATTTTCACAATTTGCTTCTCTTAGCAGTTCTGTAGGCATTAAACAGGAGAGAATAAATACTTTTCTTAAGCTCATATAAGATAGTATTAAAGTAACTTTTTGATTGTCTCTTATGCTACTCCTTATACAGAACACTTATTCATTTACTGTTGAGAATAGTCATCTTTGGTAGAATTTATTCCAGTTTTATAAATAAGTGGAGTAAACAGTTTTGCCCACATTCATATAACTTGAGGGATTGCCAAACTGAAGTTAAAACTCTCCAGACATATCTGACCTCAAAGCTTCAGTTCTTTCCCACTCCCCAGTTGTGCTATCAAAGGATATTTCAGGAGTGCCTGGGTGGTTAGGCAGGGTCCTGGGATCAAGCCTGCTTCTCCCTCTCCCTGTGTGTTCACTCTATCTGTCAAATAAATAAAATCTTTTTAAAAATGGAGGAGGGGACATTTCACTTTGTACCTACTTATGAAACAAGAGGTAAAGATAAAATTCATTGTCATTTGGACATTGATCTTTAAATTGTTAATCACAGTCTGATACTTTCTTTAATCGTAGTTTAGTACTGCAATGACCTTTTCTGACATACACATAAATATGGATATTTGGAGCAGTCTGTTCCAGTTTTGTCTCCTATTCTGGAATAGATCATTTTGGCCTTCCAAATTTCAGTCTTTAGGCTTCAAGTGATTCAGTGCTTTTTCCTTAGCATTTTCTCATATAACAACTCCCTCCCCACCTTGGTGTTCTTTCTGTCCCACCAGCTAGGCCATTAGAACTAATTATAAGCATGATCTGGTTTGGTTTTTCTCTGTGATTTAAAATAGGTTCTAATCAACTCTAAATCCCATATGTTCTCATAAATTGGTAAAAGCAGAAAATAGTTGATGTGGATATCTCAAGCTTAGTTGTCACTCCTACTTGTATAGATATTCCAAAGCTTCCTTTGAGCCTAAAGGAGGAAGAAAGTAGCCATTCTCATTTTGAGAGAAATTACTTATTTTTCCAGTATAAATTTATAGCTAGTTATAACTAGTTATTACTGAAAATTATTTTAGTGTTAAGCCTTGGTATAAAGGTTATAATTTAGCTCCAAATTTTTTATAGCTTCCTTTTAAGTTCCTTAAAAAGAATAAATACCAGACAAGAAATCTCTTAAGGATATGTAAAGATTTGGGGCACCTGTGTGGCTCAGTTGGTTAAGCCTCTGACTTCAGCTCAGGTCATAATCTCAGGGTCCTGGGATTAAGCCCCCATTTTGGGCTCCTGCTCAGTGGGGAGTCTGTTTGTCCCTCTCCGTCTGCCCCTCTTCCCACCTGTGCTGTCTCTCTCAAATAAACAAAATCCTTAAAAAAATTTGTAAAGATTTAGCTTAGGTTTATACCACTAATGATCTACTAGTTTCCAAGAGAAGGTGGATTTTACTTCACCTTCTGGTGTGGTAAAAAACAAAAACAAAAAAACACCAGACCTTTATGTTTTTTAGGTGGTAGAAGGAATTCAGTTTGGGCAAGAGGCATATCGAAAAACTTTTAAATATTAATTTGTTCTTTACAATTTCTTGTTTAGATTTAGAGTGTTTATCCTAATAAATGTCAATTCTTTTTTTCTTAGCGTACCTAGGTATGACCAACCCCCTCCTGTCACATATCAGCCACAGCAAACTGAAAGAAATCAGTCCCTTCTGGTACCTGCAAATCCATATCATACTGCAGAAATTCCTGACTGGCTTCAGGTTTATGCTCGAGCCCCTGTGAAGTAAGTGAATTTACAGTATAATTTTGTTGAGTGGTGAGTGGAGCCTGAATGGAGTCTCCAGGCTGTTTAACCCACATGGCACTGTTTTTTTCTTTTGATCATATTGGGCTTCTAAGTAATATTTTAATTGAGGAAGGACTATCACATTTTATAATGTTTGAAAATCATTGACTAGGAATGTAAGTTCTGCGAACATTTATTCGTTTTCTTTGTATGCAAACCTGTGTTATAGTAGTAGCTTACATTCTCATAGGGGAGATTAACTTCTAAATAAGTGGTCTTGTGATAAAAGTAAGGACCCAGGGAAATCCTAGGTACAAAAATGAAACAGCAGGAGACACAGGGGTGTTGAGGAAATAATATAAGTAGTGGCCGCAGGTTCTGGGATATGATGATTTGAGTTCTCAAACTGTTTTTAGCTGTTAATCCTGCACAGAATGCTTAACTTCGTTTTGTTTTCTATAAATTGGGGATAGGAATAGTGCCTACTCTTAAGGTTATTAAGAATTGAGTAAAATAGTGTATATAAAGTATTTTTATAACAATATCTTGTACATTAAAAGAGCTTAGTAAAGATGATGATGATGATTACTGGGAGGTAGAGGTATAGAATAATGGTCAAGATCACTCAGGAAGGAAACTGTCTGATTTCTGGCTCCATCACCTGCATACTGAATGGCCTTGGGCAAGTCACTGAACTTAGATTTAAGTCTTTTTCTTTCCTCTACTGAACTATGGGAGAATAAATGATCACGCATTTTAAAGCACATTGGCATGGTAGCTGCCTTGCATTAGCACTTTTTGTATAAAGTTTCTTGTTTATAATTAGTGGACCAAGGAAAGCTGCACTGAAGAAGAAAATATGTGGGCTAGTTTTTAAAGATGCCTGTGAATTTGCCAGGCTCTTGAGGATATTTATTAGGTGCCATAGTAGGAACTATTCTTGAAATTTAATCATACATAAATGACATCTGCCACAAAGAGCTTCTCTCTCTCCTGAAATAGAAGTAGATACTCAGATCAATAACCCAGCATGATAAGGATTAGTAACACTGGTCAATACAGACTGTCATGACTTCAGAAAAAAGGGTTTTTGAAAGTGAATGGTTATTGATTATCCAGTGCTGCTTTTGTATATCTTACAATGCTAAACTTTCACGTTACCTCATATAATCTTTCTAAAACCCATTTTACAGGTTAAAAAACGGATGCTTTATCTCTGCTAAGATCATACAACTATTAAGTGATAGATTTCAGACCTCCAGTTTCAAAGATCATGCTCTTAATTTGTCATTAACAATTCTTATTTAATAATTACTGTATACTGAGTAGCTATTAAATTCTTGTTATACTTGCTAGGCATTTCATATATAATTGCATGTACATTTTAACAACTCTGTAAGGCAACATTTAGTTCCTAGTTTTTGCGGCCTCACTCTTTATTTCCTTTTTGTATCTCAGAAACCAAAATTAACAGCATAAAATAGCTAAGAGTTTTAGAGAGCTTAAGATGATTGGACAGTGAATTTGGGAAAAAAGTTAAATCTCTATAAAAGGAATGTAAAATCTTTCATATATACTTTTTTGAAATAGTAACTCTTTTCCATAGTTTTCAACGGTGATCATTAAAATAAAATTTGTAAGGGATTAAGCCAACTCTGATCTAAATTTTTATCATATTATTATGTATTTACCAACCCTGTATGTGTGTGCACATGTGCACACGCTTATGCATGCATATGTTTATGCCTTTAGCCTAAAGATTCTAGAAGTTATTTTTCTAAATAACTGGCTGATTTTTCTAATAAATGTCTTAAAGCCATTTGTTTTTATTAGCTTCTTTTCAGGCTTTTAATTTGAATAGTTGGTTACCTCAAGGATATGTCTTATAATTATTTGATGATTCTGCTCGTTTAGGCCAGATTAACATTTGTATAAAATTAAGGGTCATTTACTGTGAATTATTTAATTTTTGGCCAACATAAACATTCTTCTCAGTCTCCAAATTCACAGCTGTTAATCCGTGGTCTGATGTGGAGACGAACCATCTTCCAGGGTTGTAGTCTAAAAGCATTGGTTCTTTTTTTCCCCTCTAACTCAAATTTAAGCCTTGAGAATGTAATTTTTAAAAATATTTTAATTATAGGTATTATTTGCAAGATATAAACAGTGCTTTTCTAATGTTTGGTTTTAGTTTATTTGAAATTAGGTACACATTTATCTGTAGAGGTTTAGCTTAGCTTGGTGTCTGGGCTAACCCTGCTGCAGCCTCTTTTATCTCATCCTATTCATCCAGGATAGGAATGGAATAAGGAATGATGGCAGATGGACTTTTCTTCCCTTTTCCCCCGCTCTTCTTTCACTATTGATACCACTTGACCTACCAGTGTAGAGCCTTTGTTCATACGCTGATTTTACGTCATATAGAATATGTCTTTATATTTTCCTTAAGTTTGGAAGAATATATGCCCAACTGTTGCATTTTTTTTATTTCTGGAGGGTTGATAAGATTGAGGAGAATTATCCTTTCTACTTTATAGTCATCATTAGGGAGAAATAATATAAAAAGCATTCATTTTGGGGGGAAAAGAACATACTTAAATGGAATTCCTTGCTGAGAGTCTGAGAAACAGACTCTCAAAGATTATAGCCCTTTCAGTCTGGTTCTGTGAGCTAGCTATAAAACTTGAGGAAATAACCGACTTAGTTTTTTTCCAAATAGATCAGGACTGTCTCAGAAGGCCAAACTGGAACAAGAGAGCAAGTACTTCTTTACTGCTTAAAAACTTAAAATGAGAGGTTTAGGAACCTGTTGCTTTTAGTTGGTCCAAAATTTTTGCCCCTAAAGAAGATGGAAATGGTTGATATTGTTCTGTCAACAAAGAAAGAGCTGTTATCTATAAGTAGATACTGAAGAATCATTTACTTAACAAAAGGAGGGGTTTTAGTAAAAAAAAAAAAAAAAAAAAAAAGACCAGTGTTTTTTCCTTTTGTTAAACAATTGCCAATTTTCTGACTTCCTGAAATTTTAAAATTCTAGATCTAGTAGTAACTTACCAAAACATTTTTTGCATGTACTTCCAGAACTTAGATTATGTTCTAAATTTTCATTTGTGAATTTAAGTTATGTTTCTGACTGCTCCCAAAAGTCTGTAATGTATCATACAATTGTAATCAAGCTGAACTACAGAGTAAACGATAAGGTTAGTATATAACAGGAAAGAGAACATCAGGATCATACTTACTTTCCGTTTATTCCTCATGGGCACACACCCCAACACCAGTCCACAATAGTACTTGTGGCACGGATTGTATTTTATTCCTATGGCTTGGCAGTCCTGCAGTGTCATCATTGCCCCAGCTCTGGGTGAAGGTACAAAGGAAGAGTGGGCACACTGTTACAGAGGACAGGCACAGGGAAGGGACTTAGGCTGGCTTGTGATACCTAGAGCTTGAAATAGCAGCACTTTTTTGGCTCCTTAGAGTGTGAACATATTTTTTGGTAGGATTATAGCAATTGATGTTTGCATATATGGGTTATTTATAAGTAGAATACTGCTGTAGGAAAAAACAACAAAAATGATACAATAAGCATAGGCTACTGAAGTAGTGTACAGCCTATATTCTGAATGATTTCCCTGTGTGTGTGTGTGTATGTATATTTTTTAAGATTTTATTTGAGTGTGCATGTGAGCTCATGAGTGGGGAGGGGAGAGGGAGAAGTAGACGTAGACTGAGCAGGGAGCCCAACAGCGCTCAATCCCAGGACCCTGAGATGATGACTTGATCCTAAGGCAGATTCCTAACCAACTGAGCCACCCAGGCACCCCACCTGTATGTATTCTTTTAGATATTATTTATTGGAGAGAGAGAGAGAGCAAGAGCACACGTGGTGGTGGGAGGAACAGAGGACAAGGGAGACAAGCAGATTCCCCATGGAGCAGAGAGCCCAACTTGGGGCTCAGTCCCAAGACCCTGAGATCAGGATCTGAGCCGAAATCAAGAGTTCAACAATGCTTAACCAGCTGAGCCACCCAAGTGCCCTACCTGTGTATTTAAACCATAAGTGACTAAAATTAAACATAGGGAATTAGATGATTTGGCTAGTTAAGAAGAATCAGAATTTTCTATTTTTCCTAAAAAACAAAAAAGCATATTGGGAAGTATTTATATGAGAAGGGAAGTAACTCCATAGAAGCAGCAGGGGGCAAGATTTTGGAATGCAAATTGGCACACTGCATACTTTTCTCATCTGTTCTTCTGGAATGCTTTTTCTTCTCAAATGATTTTCTGTAATTATTCTGATTTTGTTGCTTCTACCCTTAATCCTATTTTTGATGCTAAATGCTGTGATTGGGAAGTCAGAAAATTGTCTGAAGCTTTTTTTTTTTCCTTTTTTTAAAACTTGAATGTTTATACAGAATGATTCTCATATCTTAAAACAAGTATGATATTTACCAATTTATTCTTCCTTTTTTCCTTGCTAGAAAGTACACAGATGATAAGTGAGCGTTAATGTTCTTATAGAAGTTCAGCTGGCATGAATTTAAGCATCTTGAATCAATAGACATCGCTAAAATTACCCTTTAGCTAGGTAGTTCTGACTGTAGAGGATTAAGGTTTTCTGCTAGGAATTATGAGTTTGATTCAAACAAATAAGATCTTAAGCTACATGAATGGCAGAGGTAACAACTGTTACTTCATAGAGGCTTAATATTTCTTATAGTATCTAATTTATGTTGGAGTTTCTCACTAAAGAGAATATAAAGCTTTCCACCAAGTATACCTATTAGATTTGCAGCACTCAGGTAATTAAGTGGGTAAATTTGGGATCCAACAAGATCTGTTTACCTTGTGGTTCTGCATATTATGCTCCTGGCATTCCTGGTTACATGTACCCAAGTTGTACAGAAATTTAAGTGTGCCAAACAGTCTGTGGTTCATACTGACCACTCATTATTTGTTTACTGTTTCCCTTTTTAAAAACCTTTTAGAGGGTACCTGGATGCCTCAGTGGTTGAGTGTCTGCCTTGGGCTGAGGTCATGATCCCGGGGTCCTGGGATCAATTCCCACATCCGGTTCCCAACAGGGAAGCTGCTTCTCCCTCTACCTAGGTCTCTGCTTCTCTCTGTCTCTCATGAATAAATAAATATTAGAGGATCCTTTTAGAATAATATATTAAATGAATTACCAAAGGATCCTTAGGTGGAAATATTGTGATTATTAAAAATAAATTTACTAGAATTTACAATCAAAGCTTCCCATTATATCTGTTCTGCAATGTGATTTGAGAAGTGTCACTTCATATGATACAGGTATATGACCTGCTGTAGTTCAAGTTCTTTATCTAATCTCAACATTCAAAACTATTACTCTGAAGTAATTTGGTCCACAACTCTGCCTTTCTCATTTCTTGGTCACTAAACAATTTTGCAAGAAATATATAGCCCCATTCGGTTTCAGTTTTTTCATTTGTAAAATGGAAAAATTGGATCTGAGTGATGTCTTTAGGTCTTTCAATTCAATGTAGATTACTACTTTTTGTTGCTTACTTCCCTCTTGGTATGGGATCTTGGTATGGGAAGGAGGACTAAAAGGCCTGAGGTATATGTAAATACAATCCAACAGGAGTCTTTCCCACATATTTCTATAATCTACTAACTCTCATTTTGAAAAGAACTTATTCTTCCCTTTCTGCTTGAGTTTTTCTCTTTTAATACTGTATACTCAACCTCAGGAAAAGAGCCCATGAATGAATGGTTGGTCTTCATTCCACTTTTAGTTCCTTGTTTGCTATTGTGAACAGCATTCCTCAGGAAGCTCTATCAACGGTAATAACACAAGTGACTTTGCCCGTTTTTGTGTATTATCTTCAGGCATTTGTGGTCTAAAGCATTTTTAAGTTCCTGGTAAATTTTAGGTGAATTTATGAATAGCATAAAATATGTGTTCTTCTGAAATTATAGAACCACAGTGGTTTGAAATCTGTGTCTACTGTTGTCTAACGTTAACAGAAAAATTGATAAATTGGTATTTTTTAACTTAAATCAATATGAAGTAGTATCAGTTTTCTCCTCTCCCTTAAAAAATAGTATATTTAACTAAGTTAACAACTCAGTTATTTTTAATTAAAGCTTATGGTTTGTTTAGATATAATAAAGTTGATCTTTATAAAAATAGACGAGTTTGTTTCTATAAATACATATTTATGTATGTGTTGTGAACATATGCATGATTATGTTTTAAAACAGATATGACCACATTCTGAAGTGGGAACTCTTCCAGCTGGCTGACCTGGATACATACCAGGGAATGCTGAAGTTGCTTTTCATGAAAGAACTGGAACAGATTGTTAAAATGTATGAAGCCTACAGACAGGCTCTTCTCACGGAGTTGGAAAACCGCAAGCAGAGACAGCAGTGGTATGCCCAGCAACATGGCAAGAATTTTTAAAAAATAAAATTTAGGTTTTTAAGGGCTTTAAAATATTTTCACAGAAAACTGCAAACAAGAACTTTGGTTAATAAAGGCAGCTTTTTGGAAATTATAAAATTCTAATTTTACATATATTTTGTTATTAAAAATATTTTATTGAGCAAAAAAAATGATTATCATTTTAAGAGCCAACATAGCAAACACTTCTAAATGTAATATAGAAACTGCTTTGAATATTCTGTGGAGATAAATGCAGCAAGAAATGTCTCATTATAACCAGATATTAAATAGGAAATGATCACTTGGTAAGCAGTACCCTTTTTAAAAAAGAGAGAACCTATGCAGTATTTAAAAAAAGAAGTGTACTGCTTTAATGGGGAATATTGTCTGGAATCAGATGGTTTAAATGTTACCATTGTGTAGTTCCAAACACAAAATGGGATTTGGGACCTTAATTGTGATACATTTATACATGTAATATATAGAGTTCCTTCCCAAAACGTAAAAACCCTTTTTAAACATGTTGAGAACATATTTTTGGGTATGAAAAGGTAAAGGGCCTGTAATCTTTCAGGAATAAATTTAGGCATAAAGCCGTAGCCTGTATGGAAAAGATGTGTACAGCACTCAAAGTTGCTATTATTTCCTAACTTTTGACTAGGGCTCTTACAGCATTTAGGAGCATGGCTCTAATGAGACAGTGGAGGGTTCCTGACAGCATATAAACACTGCCATCCCAACAGATTGGGTTGAGCTGCCAAAAATGACAATCAGGGATTCATTAAGATATCTTGGTCATTAAATTGATTTTACATATTTTTTTATCTTTTAAGAATTTGTCACAACTTTAAAACCCATCATTTCCTTCCCAGTGTTTTCCTTTTAATAGTTAAGATATTGTTCATAATTAGTGCAGTACATTTGATTATAGAAAAATTTATGGCACTTTTAGCCTTTATATAAGTCTCTAGGATTCTGTGAATTTCAACATTAATTGAAGTAGCTATTCAGTTATATTTACATGTGTTGTAATTATGTAAATATACTTTTAGTTTAGGTAATCTTCCAAAATTACAAAGCACTCCCAGTTAGTCACCAGTGAGTTTGAATTGATAAAATGTTAAAAATGTTAAATGTTTGATTTTATATAACAAGCTTATTATTAAATATATTTTTGTGGAAACTAAACGTGTCATGTTTGAATCCATGTTTTTACATACTGCCAAAAATATTTGATTTTTCCATTCAGAAAGTCCAAAAGCAAAGGAAGCAGTATAATGAAAGAGATATTGAAAAAATGAAAATAACCAGTAGAATTTCATCAGTTGGAAAAGTTATTTTTCAGAGCATGTAATCAAACTTGTCTAGGATGTAAGCTTTTATATTTATGAACTCTCACATAGTTTCCTATCTTACTCTTTTCTGTTACTCATTATTTTATATTACTGTTTAATTTAAACATGGGTTATCTCTAAGGAAGTTAAAAATTACTATTTTAGAGCTCCCAGATTATGGAATCACTGGTTTAAAAGAACTCAGGTACCTAAAAAGGGATTAGCATACGTTTTTTAAAGTGGAAACAGATTTGTAATGGTGTCAACACTGAAGAAAATGCATTTTTAATTTTAAAAAGAGCGATAAACCTCTATGATTCTATATCAATACCTCCCAAACATTTCTAAATTCAGTAAGCATTTGTTTTTAATCTTAGGAACCAGAGTAAACTTTAATAATAGTTCACATGTTAAAAGAATAGACCTATGAAGAATACATTTCTTTGTGTACCAAATGAAAAAATATACAATGCAGTGAAACTCAAGTACATATACAAAGTGATTTTTTTGTGCATTTTTGATCAAGTTTATATTCTATATTAAATCATAATATAAAAGAAGCAGTAGTTTTTGATAAAGCAACTGAAAAACTCTCCTAAATGTCTTTAAAAATAAAAGCTCATGGTATATATAGGGTGATATAGGTTGAATCAAGCCTGTTGAGTTATGCTATGCTTACATGGATGACTATGTGAAATAATTTAAAAATTCTCCTGTAGAAATTAAATGAGCATATCCAAACATAGAGTAATATTACTACATGGTTTAATTATAACCCAGTAGTAGAATTTAGTAAATTCAAGCAGAACACATGTACTGTCATCATAAATAGACACTTTAAATTATAACAGCATATTCGAAGACCAAATTAAGAAACTGTACATGTTAACAAAATGATATAACCATGCATAAATACATCTGCTTATTAAACACTGAAGTAAAAGAACTAAACCTTTTTGAAGTTTTCAGAGGATCTTGGTATTTTACTCTGTCCTGATAGAAGCACTTTGAATGTTTGCATGGAGACATAAAACTGAATATTTAACTGACAACTGGTCATGCACCTGTACTTCTAAAAATCTGGATTAAATTTTCTTCTTTTCTGATTGTTCAGTAGATTCTGACTTTGGCGCAGGAAAAGCTTGATGATACAGATGTCTGTGGGTTGCTGCTGCACTGTAAAGCTTGTATAAAGCCTAGAAATACAAGAATCAAGATGATAAACACAGCTGTAAAATTTTTCCTTTTTAGTGTAATTAGTTTATGGTACTATATAATTAGTATGCTAAATGTGGAATCTTTATATATCAGTCTATTTAAGATATAAATTAATAACTAATAATTTTAGAACTCAAAAGTATTTTCACTTCTCCAGTATGTGTATGTTTTTGCTTTTGCAGATTGATCTCTGTGGTAAACGGTTTCTTGCTGACTGCATTTTCTTTTACTTTGCATATCTTTTGGAGCAGAGCTTCCTAAACACTGTGCCCCAGGGATGACTTGAGAACTCATATCGCCAATACTACCAGTTCTAGAGTAATTACAGGAGCTCATAACTTCTGACTGCCAGTAGCTACTTTATTATACATGGCTAGACCACTTGCTATCCAGGCTTCTTTAAAGGTTTTTCAGAATGGAACCATTTTTTTTTTTCTCCATTATTGCCTGAGATGGTCATGCAAACAAATACATACATTGCCCCTCCCCCTTGATACACTGGGATCCTTCATTTAAACATATTCTCCTCCTTGTTTCCATTACTTGATTCATATCTTACAAAACATTTTTCAGAAGCATTGCCTCAGAAAAGCCTTTTCTCATTAAAGCTGTCCTTTTTGTCCTTTTCCCACTCAGTGAATGTCTAACATTCATTCCCTCTTTGGACTCTCACATACTGAATACTCCATTAAAACCAACTTTTCTGGGTGACGGGCACTAAGGGGAGAACCTGATGGGATGAGCACTAGGTGTTATATGTTGGTAAATTGAATTTGAATTTTAAAAAAAGGAGAAAAAATAAAATCAACTTTTCTGATGTAATTCTGAGTCTGTAGAGTCTGAATGTTTTTAAAAGCTTGATATCCTTTAAATAATAACCAATGCCCAGGAAATTAATTTTTATCTTTTTAAACTCTTGATGGCTGTTTTTTTAAGTCTAAATAATACCATCATCAGTTCTATGAATACATATTGGTGTAACATGGTACTGTCCTAGATCTATCATAATTCTAACATTCAATTTAATTCCTGTTTTTTTTAATGGATTTGTTTTATTGAGTTTTATATAAAATACTTCTCTATTGACTTGTAAGTATTAAATGTATCATTAATATTGATTAGAGGACATACTCCAGTTATATAGAACAGCAGAAACCGAGGAAAGAATGATGTACTATCTCAGAGTTGTTCGAGATCAGTTTTGCTTCCTGAAGATAATGACCAGAATAACTCTACAGAGATCATTTTTCTTAGGTAACAAATGATTGCTTCCTACAGGTTCAGATTCTTTCCTCAGAGTTTTGCCCATGTGTAGTAGTAGAAATGAACACTAATTACAGGTCAGTCTGAGGTATGTTAAAGTTATACTTTAGCCTTGCCTGGAACCTGCTTAAAAGTGGTAAAGGTAACTCACTCAAAAGCTCAAGTTTTAAAAACATCTAAGGGTTGTAGCTCCATTTAAATACTGTCTACTAGTTGAGTTTCCTCAAGATTCATAACTGTATTTTTGTTTCACTATGCAGTAGAACAAAATACACAATGTTGAAGCTTAAGAATTTTGAAATCTCCTACATATTTAGGAAATAAAACATAAAACAGGATATTCTTGATAATCAACTCGTATGTTTCGTATACAGATCAAATCACATTCAGATGTCTAGAATAAATAGAATATTTTAATCCCATGTTGAAAATTCACAGTTAAAATTGTGAATCTTTGAAGAAATGGGAGCAGCTGTCACCAAAGATTTTTTTTATTATTTTATTTTATTTTATTTATTTATTTATTAAGATTTTTTAATTTATTGATTAGAGACAGAGAGAGAGAGAGAGAGAGGCAGAGACACAGGCAGAGGGAGAAGCAGGCTCCACGCAGGGAGCCCGATGTGGGACTCGATCCTGTGTCTCCAGGATCATGCCCTGGGCTGAAGGTGGCGCTAAACCGCTAAGCCACTGGGGCTGCCCAAAAGATTTTTTTTTAATTTAATACCAATTAACAGATAGTGTATTCTTCATTTCAGAGGTAGAGTTCAGTGATTCATCAGTTGCATGTAATACCCAGTGCTCATTACATCAAAGATTTTTTTAATCCATTAATGGCTAGTTGGCTTAAACAGTAAGAATATCATAATCTTTATAAATATATAGCTCTCAAGTTAAAAAAATTTAACTTACCTCATTTGTACTTCCCTGTGGCAAAGGCAGTTTAAAAGGGGGGAAAAAGGCATATATCTTGCTTCATTAATAGCATTATGATAATTCAACTTTGTTTACAGTTTTTCTGAGCATTTAACAACAAATATTACAGATATTTTTAGTTCAGATTAAGATTACATATTTTTTAGAACCTTTTGAAGAACTCAATTCTATATTTCTCATAGGGTTCAGCATCATATTCAAGGAGAGCTTTGATATAGCCCTCTTCAGTCTTCTAAAGTTGGGGGAGCTATTTTAGACAGTGGCTCAGAGGATCCATTCTTTTTTTTTTTTTTTTTTTTAGAGGATCCATTCTTTACCCAGAGTGCTACCATTAGTTTATCTTAACTAGATTCTTCAAAGGCACATGGTAAATTCATTAGTTAAAATTCTATTATAAAGAATATATGTTAAGTATAAATGCTGGGAAAATTAGAACTATTACTTGCTACCTGCAGAATATAAATGTTCAAAAGTCTTAACATTAAATTTTATGAAACCTCTCAATTTTAGCTTCACTAAATGCCCCTAAATTTTCATGTTACTGAAGACACTTCCAGAATGAGAGAGTGAGTTCATTATTGTTCTAGGTGTGTTTATAATTGTCTTCCCTATCCATAATCAATTATTTGAACAGTGGACCACAGTGACCCTGACTAGGCCATGGTTAATTGAAGCATAAAGGACAACTGACATAAGTAGCTGGTGCAGAAGTTGACCTGGACTCATGCTACAGCCTGGTACAAATGCCTACTTCAAATAGAAACAATCTGAAGTAATCAGATCTTGCTTTTAAGGAGTTTATACTAAAAGACACAGTGATACAACAACTTATGATAGTGGTTCACATATACCTCTAGCAAAGCAAAATGCTAATCAAATGATAGCTTTAAGTATTAAGTAATCTTAGCACATAAACAAGTCACAATCAGCTCAATAAAAACTCAGCTGTGCTTTCTCACACTTTTAACAACTTTAACTTTTAGGATAAAAAAAAAGTGAAAGACCAAACTGCCTAATCCACGGATATTTGAAAATACTGAAATGTTAACTGGAAAACATTTGTGTAAGACTTCATATATTGTCTTATAGTTAGTTGTTTGTATCTAGCCATCTTGACAGATTTTAAAGCTCTTGAAGTCTGGGCCCAAGTCAGGTTCACCTGTTTAGTTCCAACATCTAACATTGTGTCTGGTACACAGATGGCATTCAATTGTGTGTTGCAATTAGTTGAAGAGTATTAAAAGTATTCCTACCTGGTCCCACAAGGCTGCAGCCACCTGGTCTATTACAGCTCCCAGCTCTCGGTATTCTCCGGAGTACCGGATATATGCCCAGGTGCAGAGGGTGATAAGAGTCAGTCCCATTATCATATTGCATAGGCTAGCTATGATGTCCAAACCAATGAATCCAGTCACACCAGCAATCACATAAGTGATAAAGATGACAACAAACAGTGTGGCTGGGGTACGAGCTGCATGGAAAATATTTTTGCTATCATTGTGCTTGATATACTGGATGTAAAGTTCATCTATTTCACTCTCCAGCTGTTGCAGGTAACGACGGCTAAATTCCTCCCCACCCATTTTCTTCACCCCTCGGAATAGCTTCACAGATTCCTCCTTGAGCTCCAAATGTTTGGTCTGTAGGTCATTAGGTGCCAGAAATGGTTTGTCACCACCACAAATCTGTATCAGATAGAGAAGTGCTGTTTATGCAATGCACAGTAAAATTAGCAACTGTATCAAAATCTTCGACTTCGCTAGTTGAATTTGTTAGAACACTATAATCAGGAGTCTACATAAATGTTTTGTCAGCCTGTATCTTTACATACTCCATATAAGGCATAACTGAAAGTGGGACCAGTACTTAATAGATGACTTATATAAGTCCATTCTTAATTTTTATTTTCTTTTTGACCTGGAAAAGAATATCCAAGACTTAGAAATCCAAGTTCCTTAAGATGAAAAGGCATGATTCAAAGTGAACTGCAAATTGAGTTCATTCACAGAATGAATCCAAATCCAAATAAACTACTTACATTCAAGATCCTCTGGGAAATTTATTCTACCTATACTGAAGTATTTTTGGCCAGTGAGGTTCAACTTAATAGCAATGCTATAAAACTCTAATGTAGGGGGGATCCCTGGGTGGCTCAATGGTTTAGCGTCTACCTTTGGCTCAGGATGTGATCCTGGAGTCCTGGGATCGAGTCCCACATTGGACTACCTGCATGGAGCCTGCTTCTCCCTCTGCCTGTGTCTGCTTCTCTCTCTGTGTGTCTGTCTTGAATAAATAAATAAAACCTTTAAAAAAATGTAAAATGAAAAACATGTTTGTTGTCCGTTTCACTGATTTTGTTTGAATGGAGCCCTTTCCGTATTTTCTTCAGGAAACTAAATGGATGTATATATTCAGTGTTCTTGGACCACATTTTCAGTTTTTTCAAAAATTACAAGGGAAATCTGTTACCCATAACTATCACTTTGGTTGAGATTTAACTCTATTAAGCATTCTTTCATTCTAGTTACCCTTTAGTTATGTTGTGAATACCATTCCATATACTGTATTTCCCTTGACTCCTAAGACTCCCATCAATTTTGGATGTAATTTATATAAGAAATATTTTCAGAGGGAAAACTTGTATTTATTAGTAGATATATAATTATTAGATGCATCCTAATTCAGAATGTTAAGAGGAATGAAATGCAGTATGTAGAAACACTGGCTCTTAAAGTTTAATTTCTTTTTTTTCCTAATGGGTTTTGTTTTATTTTTGAGAGAGAGCACGATGAGATAAAGGGCCAGAGGGAGAGGGAGAGAGAGAATCTTAAGCAGGCTCCATGTTTGGTGTGGAGCCCAATGCAGGGCTCAATCTCACAACACTAAGTTCATGACCTGAGCCAAGATCAAGAATCAGACACTTAACCAACAGAGCCACCCAGGCACCTTAATGGGTTTTTATAGTTAAAATAGAAATACTGGGATTATTGCATGAAGGGAGGTGTAGTGAAGAGAGGGTAGCACATGTTATTTTAATTAGTAGAGCTTATAAATTGTGGGAAGATGTGGCAAAAAATAAAAGTATCTCTAATATAGAGAAAACACATTTGAAATGTGTATTAAATTGTGCATAGTGTTACTTTCCTGAAAAATATTTTAGGAATACAATAAATAGAAATGTGAGATACAGAGGCTGAGAAAGAATAAGTCAATGCCACTTCTTTGCATACGTGTAGACAGTGTAACTTGGAAGAAAAAAGAATGAGCTCATGGAAGAAATACTGATTTTTTTTTTAAGAAATACTGATTTTATTTAAAACATAATTTAAAATATTATTTAGTTCTTACCTCTTCCATCTTTTTGTTGTATGTATCCTTGGCAGTTGCCACGGCCGCTAAATTGTTAGCTTCTGCTGTGGCCTTTGGACAAAGTACAAAATATGATGTAAAATGGAATTCATATTTATTAAACCTTCACAGGCAATTCTTATTTCTGAATATTGTGAAAGAAACATACAAGAACACAAGGTCATGAAATAAGTTGAAAGGATTAAAGTATTTCCACTATATTTTTAAAAATTTGTAAAATTAAAATTTCAAAATACATAAAACATAGTTTAACTCAGTAAGCCATAGTTATAAAAATGAATTTTCATTTGGAAGATTTTTTCCTCTTAAAAAAATATCTTTAAGCCTTTCATCAAATGTAGGGGGAAAATCTACAAACCCAAACACATGGGAAATAATATATAGTTCATTTTGTATGAACTGACATATATAAAAACATGTCTTAGGTTTAAGGACTGATACTGATAGAACAATGGATCACTGGTAACAAAAGAACTATTAACTGAAAGTTTTTAGATAAGTAAGGAAAAAGCTAGTTTTTCCTTTCTTAAATGTTTATTTGTAGAGACCATTTGTTTTAAAGCCTGGACCTCTTTTTCTGCTTGTTAATGTGTGAACCTAAACCACGGTATGAGTCTGTTTTCTAAACCAATTTTGTACAGAGAGAATTATGAAAGCTTTGGTATAAAGTGTTTGTATGTCTGCACAAGTGATGCTCCTTTATGTGTATATGAAAATGTTTAGCTTAAGACACAAACAGTTAACAGAAAAATAATCTTCCAATAAATCATTCCACTATTTTTGTTTGCTAATTTCTGACGGCCAGATTGGAGCATATCTTTAGCTTATTATAAATATAAAGCTAAGGAAACCTTAGCTTTAGTGACAAGCAGGTTTTAAAATGTCATGCTTCTTGATTAATACCTGTAACATTAAAAAAAAAAAAATACCTGTAACATGGATTTGGGATGTGGTAATTCTTCACCTTGATAGATCTTTATATAAGCCTTAAAAAAAAAAGATTCATGTTCAATAAATTCCATTCAATATTTTTGTAATTCTGTTAAATTGTATTCTAAGGTCTAAGGTCTTGACAGGCTTAGGAACTATTATCTTTCTCATGTTAATTCTCCTTTTCTTAGTTCTGCTTTTTCCTGAAGTGCCCCTTTCATGTAACTCCACTTGCCAACCCTACCCTTTTTAAAGGCTTACTTAATAAACTCACTCTTCTAAAACTTTCTCACATCCCTCTGCTAGGAGTAACCTTTTTTTTTTCAGTTACTCACAGGCATTTGTACCTGTTGATGTCATAAGTGTTATGGAAGAAATTTCTGTAAGGGTCCTTAATCTGCTAAATTCTAAGCTCCTCCATAATGCTAGGCACAGTGAGAATTCAATTTTCTTTTAAGATTTCAAATTTTAATAGATAAATAACATCATTTATTGCTATGAGTGATGAAGATAAATACACAGGAGGTATGTTGACAGTATTTTAAATGACAAAAATGTGAATTTAAAAAATTGGTATTTTAATCCTTGGAGCATCCATCCACAAATTAGATTGGTAACTGAAATTCCCCACTGTATATGTGGATTGGTTAAAAAAAGTGTAGTATTCAGTGCTACTTAACGTAAGCAATAAATGCAAATAATGGTACTTCAAATCGGCCCCTGGTGCTGAGAGACGAAATGCGTTAAGAATTTTCTCCAATAGGAAGGCAAAGATAACCCCTTTGGGAACATCTTCAGAATGAAGGTAAAATTCTGTAAGGCTAATGACTGAGGCCTACTACATGTTATGGACCTTGAGCAACACCTTCTCCCCCAGCAAAAAAATAGACTTTACCAGCTCAGATATATTCATACTCCAAAATAAATTGCTCTCAAGATAAAGTTAACTCTAAGAGTTTTCTTTAAAATTTTAATTTCAGAAAGCAAGCTCCTCTTGGGAGTCTCATGATTTTTTTTTAATCTTTATAAATTCCTCATAACTTTGTCCCCATATTACAGAGTCTATAATTTGATTGTTTCAAGTAGGAACTGCATTCCAAAACAATGCTCTAGAAATGAGAGTGATACCTTGAAGTACTCCACCAGACCTCGGCAGGTGATTTTGTTCCCATTGATCTCTTTAATATCTAGGCTCTCAGGACTAAGTAGCCAAGGAATGAGTATTTTCAAGTTTTTGATGAATTCATCATCTATTTCTACAAGTAAAAGCACATCATTATTTTAAAAATCTAATCCAGTCCTCCATGCTATACAATAAAACATCCTTTGATCCTCCATTTCTTCCCCAGTGATAAAGCCATCACTTATTTTCCCATCATCTAAACAACTCCTGAAGACCACTTTTCTGGAATAAATGATCGATCCTCCTTACTAAACTACTGTTAGTCTTTATTTCAATTACATATTAACTTATCCTCCAACCATAAAATAGCTTTCTTGATGTTAAACAAATATTTTACTCCCTATTCACATAACCATTTAAGTATTCTGATGTACTTAAGTTTGTTGGTGGTTTTATAAATGGGGAAAAGGCCAGATACTTACTGGCTTATAAGATGTCTTCCCTCCAGAAAATCTATGCCAAAATTGCTGTTTTTCATGTACCCACCTTATGAAAGCATTTAGAACTGGGTAAGGTGTACTAAGTAGAACTCAAGTTCAGAAGGATGGTGATGGTGATACCACCTCTGGTGGTGAAACTCACCAATACAAAATAACGTGGCAAGAGGAGGCCATGAAGACAAATCAGAGGATGTCTATCTAAGCTGTTTACCTACCATGTTTAGGACAACTGATGACATTCCTGTGTTATAGCATTAGGTTTAAGCTTAACCTTACATATTTAGTGAAGTAACACAGAAGACACATCTTCAGAGAAGTCTTTTGAACACTGATAATTTCTGAAATTATTTTAAAAGATACAGAAAAATACACCTACATTAAAAGCTAGATATGTCCAGAAATCTAATATCTAAGTAAATGTAGTAATTGCCTATAATTTTTAAAAATCTGAATTTCAGCAGAGTCACTGAGTTTTCAAGCTTTAGGACTGATGATTTCTGAGGTCTTAAGGATAATGATTCAAATAGTGATTGTGTTCGCATTTTCCTTGCTATTACAACGCCACTATACACTGAAATGGCAATTTACATAAGAATTCATGTTTCAAAAAAAAAAAAAAAAAAAGAATTCATGTTTCTCTTCTCTTGCTTGCTGCTTTTATGTGATGTATGAGCATAATGTTGGAAACCCTTCAGACTTTTTTTTACTTCATGTTTTGTACACCTTTGAAATTTTAGTGACCATATTTTATGAGTACTTGTATAGGAGTTTATTCAAATGTATTTCACTGTTTGCATTGTACCAATTTTTATTGATAATTTTGCTTTGTATTATATTTTGATTTATTCAGATGCATTTATTCAAATTTATTATTGTGGTTTGCTTTCTAGTTAGCAATATTCACTAATAATACTGGTGTTTGTATTATGTTACCACATTCCATGTTAATGTTTGCTGTGCATCAGTATTCACTGATACTGATGAGTTTCTTTTTTGCTATACAACTTTATGTGATTTTTAGCATTTGTAAAATATTACTATATATCTAGAATGTATTAATTCTTCTTGAATTTTTGTATAAAACAAAAACCTTGTTATAACATTACTTTAAGATAACTTCTAACACATGTATTTAAATTCCACCCCCTCATTCCCTTATAAAATGGGAATGGAATAAGATGATATCTATCTGTGTATTTATTGCCCCAGCAAGTGTAATTATCATTAAAGTAACCAGCATAGAACCATATATTTGGATTAAAAGTGTGTTCTGAAGATGGCATGAGCCACAATCTTTGTTCTGAGACCAATACCAGTATTCCAGTTTTGGATTCAGCAAGTACAAACTAAAGATTCATAACATGCACAAGTGGTGAGCTCTTGCTAACGATATTAGTTCAACACAGTAAACATGACCCAGAACATCTATGGACCAGATCAGTTTACAGTAATTACTAATTAGCTCTGGACTACTGCAAGTATTCAAATAAATATGTGTGGGCAGATTATTATTTGTTGTTTTTTTTTTTTTTTTTTTTTTAAAGAGAGACAGAAGGCTCTCTTTTTTTTTAAATTTTTATTTATTTATGATAGTCACACACACAGAGAGAGAGAGAGAGGCAGAGACACAGGCAGAGGGAGAAGCAGTCTCCATGCACTGGGAGCCCGACATGGGACTCGATCCCGGGTCTCCAGGATCGCGCCCTGGGCCAAAGGCAGGCGCTAAACCGCTGCGCCACCCAGGGATCCCCCAGATTATTATTTGGAATGATGTTCTATTTCCATCATTTCTTCAATAATTTTTGCCACAAGAGTAAAACTTTGCCAGGAATTCAGGGGCTGGGCCAGAGTGGTTATCTGTCACAATAACTGGGGATGTGATAACATACTTTATAAGAGCTCTGCAGGGCAGATGCACTGGTGAAGCACTGCTGTGTAAATCAACCAAGGAAGATTTTTTTTTTTTCAGGATTACCTGACTGACAATGCATTAGAAACACCTTTTTAAAATGAATTCTCTTGCAATGGTGTTTGGCTATGCTTCCAGAAGTCTAACTGAAGCTGCTAAGGATGTATCGCCAGAGTTTATGATGTGATTGATTACCTGGTCATTCTACGTATGGTACTGTAACACAGAGCAACCTCCAAAAGAAAGATAACACCTTGTTAATTAAAAGATTAGATTCACTAAGTCAAGAGAGGTATTCAGTGGGGACTCAGAAAGAACTGGTTGACTGTAGCACAAATGAACCTAATCCTTTTGATTTCCTATGTGGGAAGTTGTTAAATTACTAACAGTTAATTTGAATCATAGTATTGTAAGTTTCATATAACATGGGAAATGGTAAGACAATTTCAATGTGAAGGACCATGAACAAATATAGTAATTATAATAGTTATGATTGATAGTGAGCTAGAAAGTTATTTCTATACATTTGTGAAAGTGTATTTGAGAATTATGATCCAACAATTTTTGCACAATTTTTTTATTCAGAGACATTTCTTTCCTAGAGGAAGAAAGTTACTAAGATGCCGACCCTCTGGAAAATGGCATAGCTAATGGACAAGACACCATGGGTAGAAACCACATCAACTTACAAGATTTAGAATGGGATGGAAAAACAATGTGGATAGCTGACTTTCAAAACTGCCCAAGGAGAAACTGAGGCTCATTAGAACATTCTGGCACACATTTGAACACAGAAATTCAGCAGAAGTCCTACAAAGCCTCATCAAAACGCAACTTAGATGGGCACCTGAAGCTGCTTTTCATTTCTTTTTCTCTCAGGCTAGCTACTTTGGTATACTCATAATTTGGGGGTACCTGTAAAACAACTGTGTGGGTGAATGTATGTTTAGACATTTGAATAAAAGTTGATGGAAAACAAATCTGTTAAAAAATGGGGGTTCTAGATCTGTGTGATTTGTCTTAAACTCTCTCCTTGAGCTCTTTCATTGTAAAATATATCAGTTACTTTAAGAACTGTACCTGTATAGTACAAGAATGGAACAAGCCAGAGTACTTTTTTGTTCCAATAAAGGATTGTTGAAAGCCTACCCACCCCCTGCCTGTTTACGACTCCCCAACTCCAGAGAAGAAAGAGGGGCCTGTGGGAGCCCTGTCTTTATGAAATTTATTCAAAACACAATGAAGGCATTAGGTAACTGCTCAGTATCAAGAGGTCTGTGGGCTCATTGGTAGGCTGGAATTCATAAGTGATAGTGAAGTGACAGGATCCTGCAACTCATACATTACTATGTGCCTACTGCTATCTGTTCTGTTATATAAAGATAATTCAAAATGTGTATAGAAATAACGCTGATGATTGAGAAATTTGGGATTCTATTTAGGATACTGTCATAGTTAAATATAAGGTATCTAAGTATAAATGTCATGCATGGATACAGGGGTAAAAAATAGGTTTGCTTTTCAAACCTGCCAATTCCATAAAAGTGATACATGTTATGTTGTCCCTTTTTAAGAGTAATTTTAAAGCCCTTTGAGAACAGTTGTGCTGAAAGCTTGTCATATCTCTGTCTCACCAACCCTGGCACAATGCAGAAAGGCCATGGTAAATTAAGGAAATGTCTGAAATCAGTGGTATGTGTACTCAATGCTAGGCTTATAAATTAAAAAGTCAGAAATGTCTTTGTACTACTTTGTTATTAATTACAAAGCAAATATCTAAAGACCTGGTGATTATTTATAAGGAAATACTCACTTCTGTTTTTTCAGACTTCTACCTCTACCCTACCCCACCACTTTTTCTAACAAGTTGAGTTGCTTTGGAATCTTAAAATGTTAGTAATGCCTCTGCTTGACAAGCCAACTATATACTATTAGTATACACTATTTCAAAAACACTCTAGTGCTTTTGGATTTTCCAGAAACTGGATTTCAGAAATGAAATCCAGAAGAGGATTTCATTTTTAGTGAAGCTTTTAATAATTTAGAATTGTTATTCTACAACAATAATTATAGAACTTATAACATTGGAATAATATAGCTATTTTTCTCCTCTACTGTAAAGAAGGAAAATTTAACAGGAAGACATTAAAGAACACTTCTCAATGTACAAAGTTGAGCAGGAATGTGTGAAAAGGGGGAGTCACTGCCTCCCAGGTGAACACAGGATTTTGCCTATTTTCTCTGTGGATGTATTCAGTACCCATAGAATCCTACAGTTCACTAAGGAGGTGTTCTAGCACCAGCCCAGGATTCCCAGTTCTCTTGATAATTTTTAATCATCAGCCTCACTAAGTGGATAACCTAGATTAGCAGCTGTAAGCCTGGCAGATAAAAATGACAATTTTATAACCAGACTAAGTAATGGAAACATATTCATTAAAAGACAAACCTTTTAGTTTTCCATCAAAGTTTGGATTGGTAGCTACTTTTAAGCCAGGATGAGGTAGCAGAAAACAGGAAATTTTGGTGAAACAGGAATGGATGTGTTTTCGAACATTCTGTAGTTCTTCATGCTGGTTCCCTGAGACCTGCAGCAAATCATTCTGAAGTTTAAACCACATTCATCATAAATTGAATTCCAGAAGAATTCTGTTATATCTCATATTTGCTATGTCTGTCTGGTCCTACAATGATAAAAATGACATGGCAGGGCTGATACTGAAGAAAAAATAGTCTTGAGTGGATGGCCTTATCTAAATATGGCATACATATAGCATTATTATTAGAATTAACAAATGTTTACTCTTAGACTAACTTAGGTGGGCCTTCCCATTTTTTAGTATAAGTTAGTGGGGTTTTATTCTCGCTAGTTCTTACAAATGCCAATTTTAATTCAAAGTACTTAGGAAACATGAATAGATCCTAAGATATTCCTACCTTCCTTTCAGGAGAGACTCAAGATAGCCTCTCCTCACCTGGTAGGTATACATTTAAATTCTAGAAAGGCATCTGAATAGTTGGGTATTTATAAGCTAAACTGTCCTGATTTTTTAAATGTATTTGACAGGTACCCTAAAAGTAATCATAAACTTAAAAAGAAATCTTGATTATCAAGAAAGCTTATTTAATCTTGATTTAAAAATTTTTCTCAGTAGCTATTTGTTGTGATATCTGTCCAATGTAAACAATCCATTCAATACTGAACTATCCTGACATTGAAAATGGACAATCCTCTAATTTCACTTTTTGTGAACTATTAGCAAAATGTTCTAAGATTGACTTTGGGGATTTCAAAATTAGATATTTCTGTTAAATTGACTTTTAAACTTCTAAAACATGAGTCCAGATATTTGTACTGTCAGCCTTGAACTGATTTAATTATCCAAAATAAAAGATTTATCTTGAGGAATAAATCATTGCTTTATAGATATCTATGTATCATAATTACTGATAATATTTAAAACTATAACTTTGAAAGTATTGTATTAAATATCAATCTTTGTTCATAGAGACACTAGAAGGATCAAATAAGATTGTATCTAATAAGTACCCATTCTACAAGTCATTCAACAAAATTCTAGATTACTACTGGTGAAATTTCATGCAAGTAAACAACAAACCTTGAGGCGTTTTTCCAAGAATTTGGAGCCACCTTCAGCTCCGTATGAAAATTCGTATGGGAAACTCCAATCCCGAACAAGAAATATCAGACTCTACAAAACAGGAAGAAGAACGAACTGATAAGGGGACTTTAAATGGCCTCCCTGGGCTTTACACTGAAACCAATTAAATGCTACTACTATCATTTGAATAGTTTTCTATACCACACTATGGAATTACAAAACCAAACATAAAACCTTGAAAATTTCTGAGCAATCTCTTCCCTCTGAGATCATCCGCCCTGTTCTAAGTGTAAACAGAAAGCTGCACCAAAACTGATTGTAGTTACATAGAGCTATTCAGCCAGTTTGAGGGCACCTCTGTCTCTCATCTCTTGGTGGTACGCATTTATCTTGACAATTTGGGGACAGCTTTTTATGAAGGTTCAAAGTTTTATTTCAGGACAGTTTTATCACCTCTTTAAATATTTTTCCTCTATTACATTTGTCCCATTTGCTTCTTCAGAGTGTCTCAGTATACATACATACGCATATGGATAGGAATCCAGGTTTTATGGGGCCTGAAGCTTATATAATCTGTTGAAGGGAGGGTTCAATAGGAAAAAGAATATAACATTGGGCTTGAAAGTGAATATTTAATGGCCAAATATTTTAGCAAATGGATAGACCATGGTTTATTTTGCCATCATCCTAGATGTTTTCCAGTTTTTCTATTATTCTAAGAAATGCATTGATAAGCATCCTTGAAGCTGAATATTTGTTCACATCCAGAAGGATTTTTTAGGGACTGCAGTTTCTAAAATTAGAACAATCATTAGAATCATTGGGAGGCTTTTAAAAGTATAGAATTCTTAAGTCCCACTCCAGACCTCTTGAAACCAAAGTAATAGCAGCTTTCCTTTTAGTGCCTATTATATGTCAACCATAATACCAGGGATTATACACATGATATTTCATGCATTCCTGCAACTGCCAAGAGATAGGTTATAATTTATAACCCTTTTCAGAAGCGATAATATAAAAATCCCCGCCATCTGACAATAGGTGACTTGGCGAAAGGCATTGAGATGGAACAGCTAGCATTTAAACCTGGGCTACTTCAAAACCCCTGCCGCACTGCCTCAACTGGAAGTGTAAAACATGTGCTGTGGTTTACAACCTGAAGTTTGACAAAAGCATGCTTTTAAAAAAAGATTTATTTACTTATTTTAGAGAGAGTGAAAGAGAACACGAGTGGGAGGGAGCAGAGGAAGAGAAGAAGAGACTCTCAAGCAGACTGTGCTGAGGATGCCAGACGTGGGCTCAATCTCACAACCCTGAGATCAGGACCTGAGCTGAAACCAAGATTGAATGCTTAACAGATTGCGCCACCCACATGCCCCTAAAAGCATGCTTTTATAAGATTGATACTTCAAATTTTAGTTTCTTAAAAAATTGAGAAAAAAAATCACTAATTTTTATGAAGTTTGCTATCTTTAAACGATCTTTCTAAAAGTTTATACCTTCTGAGTTTCTAACAGAATCTTTAGTCTTAAAATGTGTTGATATATCTTTAAAGATTTTATTTATTTGAGAGAGAGTGCGCACAAGGCAGAGGGAGAGAAGTGGATTCAGTACTGAGTGGGGAGCCTGATGCGGAGCTTGATCCCAGGACCCTGAAAACATGAGGTGAAGTCAGACGCCCAACCTACGAACCAGCCAGGTGCCCCTGTTAATATGTCTCTTAATTCTCATTTGATCTCTGGGTTTGTCCTCCTTTCTTCTTTTCCCTTACAGTTTATCTATTAAAGTATCTAAGACTTTGACCTGTAAAGTTTCCCATAACTCGGATCTTGCTACTGCATATTCACAGGCAATTCAACATGCTCTTTCTTCTGTCCTCTGGATTTTCTGCAAATTGGCAGCTGGGTACAGAGCCTGGGTCTCAGGTCATATTTCTTTGGTGGACTGCTCTTCTATCAGGAGGCACAGAGTTTATGATTATCTTACTTTTGGTGAAATTATGTCATCTCTGTTAATCTGAAGTTCATTCTTCAGTAGCTTTCTCATTAAGGGCTCATGAAAACAATATTCTTTGCATTCTTACATGTTGATAAGTTTGTGACCTTTTATAACTGTTGTTATACTTTCTATTTGAAAGTCAGTTTTGCTGGATATAAAATCTTTGGTTCACATCTTCTCTACTAAAACCAGGACACTTCTTGGTTTGCATTATGGATTTTTTCCCCCAGACTTTTATGGGGAAAGAAGAGATTCTTGTGGAGAGGAGAGTTTAAAAATACCACTGGGGCACCTGGCTGGCTTAGTCGATCCAGCATGTGACTCTTGATCTTGGGGGGACTGTGAGTTCGAGCCCCACTTTGGTTATAAACATTGCTTAAAAATAAAATCTTTAAAAAATAAAATACCCCATTTGCTATCTTAAACAGTTCACTATATTTAATAGATGCCCATTTTCATCAGAATAAAATAATAATTTGTATTTAGAACACTTCTACCTAAAATATGTATTTTGAAAACAGACGTTAGCTAGGAAGCAATTTTTGCAAACAGAAGTTCATGAACTAGGACAAATGAAACCAAGTATGTGGATTTGGCTATATTTTGCATTTTTCTTGGGAAACTTTAGTTTCATTTTTGGTCTTTTTCACTGGGCATTTTCCTAATTCGATATAATGAGGACCATGTGTAGAACAGGATCAAATACAAAGTCTTACTTTCTGAAATCAGTGACCTATATTCTATCTATCCATCTGTCTACAGTATCAACTTCCCAAGTTCCCATCCAATGATGTGCTGGTAAACTGGCTCTCCAAGAACAACAACAAAATGCCTTGATTTTTTTTTAACACTTGACCATTTCTGTGGTTTAAATATGCCCACTATGGCTCATTTCAAGCTACTAGCAGTTTAATTACTGGCTTATATAATTCCTGAATATTTACTAATTAGTTTTCATGAATTGGTATAATAAGATAGCTATAGCATACTCACTAGTCCCATCCCCTCCCAAGATAATTTGTACGCTTTATATTTATCATGTATGGAATTCTATGAATCTTAGTTCTTATGTCAAAGTCATCAGTTTTTCCACAATACTGAATCTTGATTTGCTCTTACATACAAGTAGAGATAAAAATAAAAAATACAGATTATCCTAATTTGCTCAGATAAAAGTATTTGAGGTCATAAATACTTTTTTAATGAATTAATTCCAGTCCAGCAAATGGGGCAAATGATGGGACCTATGCTATGCATATCCCACTAATGATCACATATATTTTTTTAATCATCAAAAACATTATCTTTGTTAACTTTCCTTTGGAGGCTATATCCTTCAGGAATTATTCAGGAGTGTTACAGCACTAGTATAAATGGTAGAGAAAAACAGAAAAAAATCCAAATGCTCAACAACAGGAAAATGGCTAAATTATGGCATATTAATAGCTACTAATATTATAAATATGTGGAATATATAAATACATGTGTTGATTATGTCAGAATCTTGTCAGTTTGTGAGTCACTGTGCTGAGTCCATAACACAGGAGCAATGACTATGAGATTATTGCTCGTACAGTACTGTCCTGACCTCTGCTTGAGGAACCAAGCTGCTCCTCAAAGCACATTTGACTAACCTGTTAAAGGCTTGTATATATCCAAGCTGGACCCTCCTCCTGGAAAGATGCCTGCTTTCTATTTGTACTGTACTATAACCCTAACTGTTATACTTATAAGAAAAAATACCTTTTTCAAAAAAATTCAGAATAACAGTGGTCATTATGGTGATCTTCGTACATACCAAAATAAATAACTAATACAGTTAAGTGGAGTTTCATAAAAATTAGAAGATGAAATGTCAAACACTCATTAGTTAGCATCTTTAATTAGTAAACTGAGACCTCAAAAGAAAATGCTGAATCTAAGACAGCATCTCTCAATTTGACTCTTACCTTCTGAAACCTATCTTCCTTGTATATGTTTTTTTTTTTATCTCTGTTTTATCTTCAACACTCACTCACTGCACCCCTTCATTCCTTCTGCTCTTTCCCTTGACCTCCTAAACGATTTTCAAGGGACTTTTTTGCAGAAAGGGACTGGCTGCGTTGCCCCAAACAACTTCAATTTGCTAGACCAGAAGGCTGTTCTCTAGAAGCTGAATTTAAACCTTGGTCTAGAGTTGAGTTTCAAGGAATTTCTTTAACCTAAGAAGACAGAAATCTGCAGAATTCAGGATTTTGTTAGATACTTACTGACCCGAACCATCAGTTTTGTTCCAACTAGTTCACTTAATTGTTAGTCCCTCAGGTGGGAAAAAAGTACTTAAAAGCAGGAGGGTAGAAAAAGACCAGGAGAACATTTAAAAAACCCCAACTCTTCAAAATAATAGTAGTAGTAGAAAGAATAATAAATTAAAACATTTTAATAGCCTTTAGAGGGCAAGAAAAAATAGACAAAACACCACGTAAGACCTTTCATTAGACTTTTTTTTTTTTTACAGATTAATTGGTCAAAGATTCAAAGTTGTAAACAATATAAAGATCAATCATAGGAAATATTATAAATAGACTTCAGGAAATTTTCAAACAATCTTTTGGGTATCTAAATAGCTGAAGTAAAGGGAACCCGGTCTTCTCTTTTTCAAATGGGTTCACACATAAAATACAGGAATCAGAAGAAAAAAAAATTAAACGTCGAGGTGTTGAGCGGATTTTATTGATTTTAGGGGGGAATCTCTCTATTTCCTGGATCTGAATGCCTGTTTCTCTTCCCAGATTAGGAAAGTTTTCAGCTATGATTTGTTCAAATACATATTCTGGACCTCTGTCCTTTTCGGTGCCCTTGGGAACCCCAATTAAACATAGATTTTTCCTTTTGAGGCTGTCACTCATTTCCCTTAACCTATCCTCATGATCTTTTCATTGTTTTTTCTCTTTTTTCCTCAGTTTCCCTCTTTGCCATCAACTTGTCTTCTATGTCACTCACTCATTCTTCTACCTCATTAACCCTCGTCATTAGGACCTCTAGTTTGGATTGCATCTCATTTAATTGATTTTTAATTTCTACCTGATTAGATCTAAATTTTACAGTCATGAAGTCTCTTGAGTCCTTTATGCTTTTTTCTGGAGCCACCAGTAGCTTTGTAATTGTAGTTCTGAATTGGCTTTCTGACATTGAATTGTAATCCAAATTTTGTAACTCTGTGGGAGAGAGGACTGTTTCTGATTCTTTCTTTTGAGGTGAGTTTTTCCTTCTAGTCATTTTGCCCAGTGCAGAGTGGCGAAAAACCAGTTGTACTTGATAGAAGCGTGAACTCTTCTCACTGTGACATTCCAGCTGTTCTCTCTTTAAATCTCAGGCCCAGAAGAAAAAAACTTGAATGAGAAATCATCAATTTAAAAATTTCCAATATATAGCTGACTTTTCATAGGGGCTGGAATAGTCAGCAAGGTAGAAATCAAAACAAATTTGTGGCCCTCGAGATAAAAACAAGACAAAATAGCCTCTATTCTTTAAGAATTGGGAACCCATCAATAGGGACACCTACAGATAGAGCAAGCAAAAAATCCACTTGAAGAACCAATGTCCCTTTTTGGCTAAAAATACCTACAGGCTGTACAACTCAAAAAGAAAGTGAAGAATCTCTCTGAGCAAATCACCAAGGACATAAGCAGAAAAACTGGAGAAGAATTTGTAAGAGTCTAGATTAATACCTTCCAAAGCACATAAATCTTTCTTTTTTACATATAGGCCAGAGCAGATATTAAATTACAACATGCATGCATCAACGACCCATTGCCTTTCATGGCCTATTCCCTGATCCAGTAGCCAAGGTTTATCTCCTTGCTTCAGAGCAGTTGCAGTCTTGTCTAACTACTTGAAACATCTTTAGGATCCCCTTTAAATCTGGTATACCATAGACGATCACTATTGCTAACTGAAAACATGTAACCTTTTTCTGTTAGTTTTAACTAATGAAATGCTATTTTATTTTTTTCCGTATTGCCACCCAACAACTGATACTTTTTTAATTAAGTAGGTTCCACGCCCAGCATGGAGCCTAATGCAGGTCTTGAGCTCATGACCTTGAGCTCGAGACCTGAGCTGAGATCCAGAGTCAGATGCTTAACCAATGGAGCCACCTCAGGCACCCTTAACAACTAATACTTTCAATTCAGAAACTCTACTACCTTTACCTACTAAAAGAGAACTTGGTGATTGTGTTTCTCCAGTTCAAGGGGTCATGCCCAGTACAAAAATTTTGGACACTCTCAGACCAACTTATGACTTAATACTGTTTATGGATCTTATCTTAAAAACATAAAGAGGTAATACTAGATATACTGGATATGTAATAGCTAAACCAGACTTTGAATCCAGGTCTTTCAATTTTGAGCCCAATGGATTTACTTCTATGCAAACTATATACAATCCCAAATATGTATATATCACTATGATTAGCAAACATTAAACATCTGCTGTGCGAACTTAGGTGTACTAGATTACAAAAAAGTAAATTACAAAGCTCTTGCTCTCAAGGTATTTATAATTTAGTGAGACAGGATATGCACATTCAAATCTAATACTATGTGATATAGCTCAGTAAGTGCCTAGGATTAGAGAGGAGAGGAGAAGCACTGAAGGCTGGTGGATGTGCCAGGGTGTAGAGCTTGTGGCCTCCCTAGGTTGATGAGCAGCTCTGCAACTTAAAAGAGATTACATGACCAGGAACAAGTTTCTCAACTCCTTTATGCCACAGTGTTTCCTTATCAGTTAAAAAAGAGAAAGAGCAAAGAAGCAACAACATTATTTATTTTTATATAACTATAGTGACTGGCATTGAATAATGTAAGAAACATTCTTAGCACAGTACCTGGCACAAATAAATGCTCAATAAATTATTGTTATACATGTTTTCTAGACATTTCATGGACCTAAACGTGGGCACGGGGAGAATCCTGTTGCATACCAATGACTTGATTCTATCTAGCCAGATGCATACTTATTCCGATTTGTACAGCTTTCAGAGCACCTAAATCACTCTCTGGACGGAACACAGGATAAAGTAGCTTGCTTAGACAGCTGTTCTTTTCCTCAGCCCCATCATCATATCTCTTCCTTTAATGTATAGCCCAAGCAGGCAAACAGGAGCCTTTAGTTTCCTCAGGGAAGTCATGTATTTTTCTCCGGTAGGACTTGGCAATTACAGTCACCATGGATATTTGACCAAGAATATTTTGCCTTAAAGTGGCTGAAATCACTATCAAAGAATTTATTCTGTAGATGAATGTTTTGAAATTGTATGAATAAAGGGTCCTTAAATATAATAAAGTAAACTAATTCCCAATTTTCCATATATAGGCCCAATCTGAATGAGAAATTGTGAGAAACAGGAGGTGTATCCTAATACAACAATATGCTATTATGTGCCTCCTCTAATGTTATTTCCCACCAATTTTCAGTTTAACCATAACACTGGCATGGACTGAGCTGTTCACTAGTAATTAAATCTCCACCAAAAGAGACATGAAAAGTTGGGTTTTATTTTATCTTACAAAGAGGATTCAAATCTTTTTTTCCCCAGCTTTACTGAAATATAATTGACCTACAATGTTGTGTATAAGATCTATAATATGATAATGTGAATATATATTGTGAAATGATTACCACAATAAGGTTAGTTAACATATTCATCACCTCACATACTTATCATTTGTGTGTGTGTGTGTGTGTGTGTGTGTGTGTGTGTGTGTGTGGTGAGTCAAATCTATTTCTAAGGCCTAGGGTTTGGAAGGCCTTTAAGCATATGAAAACGGTTAATAAAAATGCTATGGGAGAAAACTGGGATGAATGAACTAATCCAGAAGGTGAAGTACTTAACACTAAGGAGGTGAAAGAGCAGAGAATACATGTAAGTAGACCTAAAATATGTGCTGAGGAATGAAATAAAGCTTCTAAGAGAAGAGAATTAAAGTCTGTGTGCAGTAAGGTTTTTTAAGGTTTAACCCTTCTTAATTTTCCTATTACAGGTAAACCTCAAGTCACTAACCACTTGTACATACAAATGCACAGAGAAACACCATCCAATTTCTCTGTTACCAGGAATTCCCATACCAAAGATGCCCTCTGCCAGGGTATGCCCCATGGCTAATCCAGTCCTCAAATGATCTGTCTTGCTATGGGTTCTACTTTCTCAGTGTGCTAAATAGTGGAGAGCTGGCTCTTATAGGCTCACAAGGACCAGCTGTGAAAGTCTGAAGAATTTTACGAGTCAGTTGACATCATGTTGACAGCTTGAAATCAGCTGTGGTAAAGGTATTTGTACCTCAGAAATCCGCAAATGCTTTCAATCAGAACCACCTCCTTCCTCCTTTGCCAGCCAGTTGTAAATATTTATCAGCACACCACTGGCTAAACTTTACACTTTAATACAGCTTTTTTTTTTAAAAGATTTTATTTATTTGTTCATGAGAGACATAAAGAGAGAGAGAGAGGCAGAGATATAGACAGAGGGAGAAGCAAGCTCCATGCAGGGAGCCCGATGTGGGACTCAATCCCAGGACTCCAGGATCACGTCCTGAGCCAAAGGCAGATGCTTAACTGCTGAGCCACCCAGGCATCCCTAATACTGCTTTTAAACTGAATTCCCTTCACTTTTAGTTCTCTTCTTAAAAACAGTTTTTAAATACAACAGATATTTTGTTTGCTTGATATAAATTGACTTTTCATTTAAGAATCATTTTTATCTGTTAATTCAGCTTTGTTTCCCTATTTAATCACCTACTTGCATCAAGTAGCATTAACAGAGTTATCAAAGAACTTTTTGAATGAAATAAAAAAAAAGAAGAAAAGTGACCCTCTCAATTAAGATACTTGGTTATACTCTTCAGAAAAATTTAATAAGAATTTACCACCATTTTACCCTCCACTCACCTGAAATGGTTTCAGGAATATTTCCTCCATTGCCAGTCTGCCATACTCAGTGAAAAGCTAGATGGAAAATCACACACATCCACACACATGCGCACACACACATAGAGAAAATATCAGTATCAGCAAAGCTTTACTTCTGTGCTTTTTTCCATTCTTCTTCTTCCTCGCTAAGACATAATACTGTATTAGTAAGGTTACAATAATCATTTTAAGGAACTAGGTATTAGATAAAGCAGAACTACAGTAAATTTTTAAATAAAAAATTAAGGACATAAAGTACATGTTAAAAATTAAGTTTCCACTTCAGGCTAATACCTTTATATCAAGAGTGTAAAAAGTTTTTTGTAGGGAAGACAGGAAAAAAAGTAACATGGAAAGTAACCTTTCAAAGCAGAACTTGCACAGATCAGACCAGAGGGCCATAAACTATGTTGGACATATTTATAAAAGTTGTTGCCTGAGGAAATTTAATGGCACAACGGACTAAATTACTACAAAGGCATAAAGGTATTTGGCTGAAAAATACAATCAGATGTACTGCCTTCTCTTGTTTTTAATTGCTCCCAGTTGAGAGGCACCATATCAGTTTTTGTGTTGCCAGAAATGTAAGGTCTCAGAGAACAAAGACCTGAGGCAGTGACTGTGATTAGGCCTCTGTTGAGCAGTTCATCCAGACCAGCCCACTGGGTTTCCCCAGCTGTACACAGGAAATGCCACTTCATCCACAAGACTGACAAGCCAAAGTGGCTTCTCAGAGCCAAGGTGGAACACTGACACAGAGGATTCCCACCCCTTCCTCTTTAGGATAATTCCCACAGCACCACCCTGCCTCTCTTGCAGAAGCATCTAGGAAGCCAAGGGTAATTACTAAGCATCTGATTAGAGTGACTCAGTGAAAGTCTGGAATATCATGTCTAAAAGGCAGCTGGTCCAGTGATTAACACTCTGATTAGAAACATCTACTAACATAATTGGAATTCACAATCTTTTTCTGAGGAGGCTGAGGTGTTGTCATTTACAGGAAAAATTTTAAATGGTCTCAGAAAAAGTTTACTTACTCAATATCAAAGTCCAAAGTCAGCCTTCTTAAGGAATCCCTACACTGGTATTGAACAGTGTTATGCCATTAACTTGGAAAATAATTGGCTAGGTTATGACACAGGCCTGAAGAAGTAAATTGTACTTATTATAAGAAACAATTATTTAGTTTATTGCCTATTTGTCGTAAATGATCAGGGTGATATACTAGAAATATACGTGGGAACAATTCTCGATATGAACTCCAAATGCTATTTCCAACATTACAGGTTACCTTGCTTTATCATCCTTTGTTGTCTGTTAAATTTGTACATGGCCTTTATTGCCAAGATAGATTATATATTTAAAGCAAAATTTTCTATAAAATATGCAGAGGGAAGCTATCAGAGAAATAGATTTTGATATGTAACCAAAATAACATGCATTGAAAGGGAGCAGAAAGTGTTACAGAGATGTAAACTATCTTAAGGAAATATTTAATCTTTTACTTGAGATTTAAATGTTGCTTGGAGAGTGGAAGGAGCCCTAAGCCCAGGAGATGCCCAGATTTCTAGTCCCACTCTACCACCAATTACCCATATTTAGGCAAGTCATTTACTACTTTCAGCCAAATTTACCTCATCTGTAAAAATGAAAGGGAAATTAGGTGTCTACTGAAGTCTCTTTCAGATCTAAAGTAGAATTTTATGAATTATCATCAGGAAGCTCTTCACAGTTTTTTTTTAAAGATAGATTTATTTATTTACTTATTTACTTACTATTTATTTATTTATTTATTTATTTATTTATTTATTTATTTATTATTTCATGATAGACCTAAAGAGAGAGAAAGAGAGGCAGAGGGAGAAGCAGGCTCCATGTCGGGAGCCTGATGTGGGACTCGATCCCGGGACTCCAGGATCGCGCCCTGGGCCAAAGGCAGGCGCCAAATTTCTGAGCCACCCAGGGATCCCCCAGCTCTTCATAGTTTTTAGGTATAAGTCCATAGGAAAAGAAGTCTGGCATACAACTGATATCAGACTATAATTATTAAATCTCTGACCATAAGCCTTCAACTTCAGGTTTTTTTTCTCTGCATTTTTGCTGTAACAATACTCTGAGGACAGCATATAGAACAGAAATGTTTATAAAATGTATTATTAAAGTACAGTTAACATACAATGTTATATTAGTTTCAGGTGTACAACACAGTGATTTGATGATCCTGTACATTATGCTATACTTACTATGATAAGCATAGTCACTGTCACCATACAACATTATTACAATATTAATGACTATATTCCCTATGGTGTACTTTTCACCTCTGTGAGTAACTTATTTTAAAACTAGATCAACTTCTCATTTTGGGCCATTTTTAAACCAAAGATTCTTTTCTCTACTCTAATTTGCCATATATTTTCACATATAGGGCCAATAGCAAGTAGCTTTACAGTAACAAAGAAGTATGAAAACTGAATCAGAAAGAACATAACCATACAGGGCTGAAACAAGAAGCCTGGAAATAGGACAACCTCCATTTGATTATGTTTTTAAATCTTTCTGTATTAAGTGTTCAAGTAGAAGGCCCAACAAAATACACCCTCAAAAGATTACCAAATATGTAAAAAAGAATATACATATTGTTACCTGGAGGTGCTGAAGATCATCCTCCTGGACATTCTGGGATAAGTTATATACCTTGATTAAGAAATAAAGTCAAAATGGTAAAATAAATAGCATAATCTGAAGCACACACTTTGTCATTCTTTATTTTTATAAATATTAATTTTCATAAAATCAAACTCTCTTACATGTATTTTATATAATGGTATTTATAAGATCTTGAAAGAGTAGTAAAGAAAGCTTGACAGACAATAAACAATGTACAATGTTCATAAAATTGTTCCAGAAATACAACAGCCACCTGCTCTGGAGATGGATATTAAAATTATTTATGAACCTAACTTAATAGTCAATAAAATAACCATTCTTATAAGCACACCAAAATAATAATCTAGATCTGAATAACCCATATGTAAATTTTGTCTTGAGATACCACCTCACACCAGTGAGAATGGGGAAAATTAACAAGGCAGGAAACAACAAATGTTGGAGAGGATGCGGAGAAAAGGGAACCCTCTTACACTGTTGGTGGGAATGTGAACTGGTGCAGCCACTCTGGAAAACTGTGTGGAGGTTCCTCAAACAGTTAAAAATATACCTGCCCTATGACCCAGCAATTGCACTGTTGGGGATTTACCCCAAAGATACAAATGCAATGAAACGCCGGGACACCTGCACCCCGATGTTTATAGCAGCAATGGCCATGATAGCCAAACTGTGGAAGGAGCCTCGGTGTCCAACAAAAGATGAATGGATAAAGAAGATGTGGTTTATGTATACAATGGAATATTACTCAGCTATTAGAAATGACAAATACCCACCATTTGCTTCAACGTGGATGGAACTGGAGGGTATTATGCTGAGTGAAGTAAGTCAGTCGGAGAAGGACAAACATTATATGTTCTCATTCATTTGGGGAATATAAATAATAGTGAAAGGGAATATAAGGGAAGGGAGAAGAAATGTGTGGGAAATATCAGAAAGGGAGACAGAACGTAAAGACTGCTAACTCTGGGAAACGAACTAGGGGTGGTAGAAGGGGAGGAGGGCGGGGGGTGGGAGTGAATGGGTGACGGGCACTGGGTGTTATTCTGTATGTTAGTAAATTGAACACCAATAAAAAATAAATTAAAAAAAAAAAAAGAAAAACTACATTGACTTTTTCATAATTGACTAATTTAGTTAAGGCTAGGGGCACCTGGCTGGCTCAGTGGTTGAGCATCTGCTTTTGGCTCAGGTCATGATTCCAGGATCGAGTCCCGCATCGGGCTCCCCACAGGATTGAGTCCCTCTGCCTATGTCTCTTTCTCTCTCTGTGTGTCTCTCATAAATAAATAAATAAATAAATAAATAAATAAATAAATAAATAAATAAATAAAATCTTCAAAAGAATTGTTAAGTCTATAGAAAGTTCTATCACATTGAAGTTAGGCTCTGAATATCATGCTCATATCCATATACACTACTGCTTCATGAACAGATCACAGCACTAAGATAACATTCTTTGTTTTTTTTGGGGAGGTAATTTCAAAAAAAGTTAAGGATTTTTATGTATTGACACAAAGAGTATACTTTGTGTACTTATTTAAATAACAGACTATTTCTCAGATAATAAAAAGTCATTACTAGGGACTTAAATTTTTCAGTGAAAATATTCAATACCTTCAGGTAAAATATATAAATATTAAAAAGGCAAAATCAATCTTGTCTTAATTGGCTTGCTTATACTGTTGATTATGAAGAAATTAGATTTTAAGTCAGTATTTTATTTTTTTAAGATTTAATTATTTATTTATTTATGATAGACACACACACAGAGAGAGAGAGAGAGGCAGAGACACAGGAGGAGGCAGAAGCAGGCTCCATGCCGGGAGCCTGACATGGGACTTGATCCCAGGACTCCAGGATCGCGCCCTGGGCCAAAGGAAGGCACCAAACCGCTGAGCCACCCAGGGATCCCCTAAGCCAGTATTTTAAAGGCTCATTCAAGAGGTCTATTTTTAAAAGCTAGTCAAACACAGGTTACAATCATGACTTACATCTTAAAGCTTTTTTTAAAAAAAAATTCAGTTTTCCTTCTATCCACCCTCTTGTTGTTCTAACCACGTGAAACCCTTGTTGCTGGTTCACTAGCTTCATTCTCTGCTCATTTATAATTCCAGCCTTGACTTATTTATCCCAACCACTTTGCCTTCCCTACCTTTTTAAACTATCTTACCTCTCTCTAAATGTCCGTTTCTTGGCCACTGTTTCTTCTTGCTCTTTCTAATGAACAGAAAATATCTAAAAACTGTCTTAAAATCTTTCATGCTATATGTTTTATGGCTATAGTAAAACTCTGCAATGACTTTGAGGACAATTTGTAAAGCCTACAATAACCTCAAAAACAATACTTTAAAAAGACAAAGAAAAAAGGAAAGGAAGATAACTTTTTTTTTTTAAAGATTGTATTTATTTATAGAACACAGAAGCAGGAGGAGGGGCAGAGGAAAGGAAGAAAGAGAATACCAAGTAGACGCCGCACTGAGCATAGAGCTTGCTTGGTGTGGGGCTTGATCCCAGGATCCTAAAATTATGACGTGAGCCCAAATCAAGAGTAAGAGGCTCAAATGACTGAGCCACCTAAGCACCCCAAAGATAAAAAATTTTGTAAGGCATTTCCTTACCTAAATGCTAAATGTATATTAAGTGTTTTATTAATTAATTAATTAATTAATTAATTTATTGTTAAGTGTTTTAAAAAGTTGGGAAAGCATCTATAAAGAAAAAAAGGAGGTGCCTCAGTGGCTCAGTTAGTTAAGCATCTGACTCTTGATTTCAGCTCAGGTCATAATCTCAGAGTCATGAGATTGAGAGCCTTGCATCAAGCTCTGTGCTGAGCATGAAGCCTGCTTGGGATCCTCTCTCTCCCTCTCCAACTCTCCCACTCATACATGCTCTCTCTCTCTAAAAAAAAGCTGGGAAAGCATATAAATGTTTTTATACTCAGAAATATTTCTACTGGCTGTATAAAATCACATTTATAAGTCTTGTTGAAACATAAAGGTAAATGTAACTTATAATAGGTAGTTTCATATCTATCTTCATATATTATAAGACAATATTATTGAGTTTGTTGTAGTCTTTAAACAGAAAAAATTATCAATAAGATAATACAAAATGTTCTGACTATAGGCAGTTTGAAAACTGATAAGAAATTAGATGACAGTTACCAAAACAATTCTACTCTTATGGAAATCATAAAAACTTGTATGCTAATTGAGGCAAATAACCTATTTACCATTTCTGTTGTCTTACTACCACATGTATATAGGAATACATATATTCATAAGTTTTAGTTAAAGAAACAACCATCAAAATGGATTTATCTTATTCCATACCTGTATTGAGCTGATCATTGTGCTGAGTGCAAATACTGTGGCTGAATCTCTCAAAGTTGACTGACTATCAAAGGTTCCCTGAGTATCCATCAATAGCACTGCAACCTGTAGGCAAGTAGAGTACATCATTGATATTTTATAGGACAGGTGTAGTGTTAGGGTTACTACAAAGTTAACACTGTAAGGACTAAAGCAAACCATGAACAATGGATACTTAATAGGTAATTTTTTTATATATGCCATGAATGCCACAGAAAATAAAAATATTAATTAGCTCAATACTATAATGATGAATTTTCACAGGTAATCCAATATAATAGGAATAACATTGAAACAAAGTATAGATGTTAGCTTGCTGATCTGCCGTTCTACTGTCCCAATGATTCTGCCACCTTGATCAATAGAAAGAGAAACAGGAACACACAATAGGATGCTACCCACCCCACTTCCCTTTTAATCTTCATGTCAAATAGCCAAAATTAGTTTTCAAAAGATCATTTTTGAGGACCTTGAAAAGTGGTAGCTCTTGTAAGTGCAAACTCAATTTTCTTTATGAAGTTTGCATTATACCTTCTTGCCGTCAGGTTTATTGATAAGGAAGACTTCACTCCATATTTGGATTCCTGTGGTCTCTCGTTCAGACCCACCTCTCCATGAAAAACCAGTCAATGGTTCATTGTAATCTCCAACCCAGTCGACTGATTCCTATAAATTAAGAAATTTTGTGATATGGAATTGGATATGTGATATAGATTTTTCTACACAGCAATTCTGGTTTGTATCTGTCTCCAACTATAGTCAAAAGGAAACAACATATTCACATATATTGTGTTGATACAACTACTTTATTCATCTAAAATATTATTATTTATATATTTTATATATTTATTATATTTATTATTTATTAATATATTATTATAATATATTAATATATTTATATATTTATTATATTTAGACAAGCACCATCTACTATATTATATTGGAAGTCCTGGGAATACAAAGATATCATTCTAGACCAGAGAAGCTCACAACCTAATAAAAAAGACAGACATGCTAATAAACCATCATGTTGCAACATATGCATGCCAAAATGGCCATGTACATTAGGCATAGATAGCACAAGAAAGAAATAACTAACTCTTGGTCAGGAAAGACTTAATAGGAGAGGTGGTATTTGTGCTACAACTTGATGAATGTTTGGGAATTTTCCAGGTGAGCAAACTTGGAGTGGGCATTCTAGAAGCAAAGAAATAAAGACAGGAGAAAGGAAATTATGTCAGGATATACACAATAATATACACAAAAGTTTTGGTATTGGGGGTGGAGGGAGTGAATAGCAAGAGGAGAGGCACCTAGTAGTGCGCTTCAGAAAAACAAAAACAAAAACACAACAAATCTGTTACTTAAATCTGGCAAGTGCTATTTAACACAAGCAACATGACAAGTGTTATTGAGCATTTAATTTTCATGTTTATTTTACAGTTAAAACTATGAATAGCCTAAAACTTATAGTCCCAAAGAATGGAAACTAATACTAATACTAGTTTTGTTCACTTAATTTTCCCACCTGTGTTAAGTAGTATACTCCTGTGGATACACTACAAACAGAGAATGACAAGATTTCTCTTTGGTTTCAAAGCCTAAAGTATTTTGGTAGTGCTATTCCTGATTTGTTTGAACTGAAGCTAGAGATAGAAGATATTAAAGTTAATTTTACAAAACTATTAAAAAAAACCCAACTATAAAAGATCAATCCCAGGGGTGCCCGGTGGCTCAGTCAGTTAAGCATCTGCCTTCAGCTCAGGTCATGATCCTGGGGTCCTGGGATGGAGCCCCAGGTTGGGCTCCCTGTTCGAGGTGAGCCTGGTCCTCCCTTTCCTCCTTGCTTATGCTCTCTTGCTATCTCTCTCAAATAAACAAATAAAATATTTTTATAAAAAAGATCAATCCCAAATGAATAATTATGGTATAAAAACATAACACAAAGTTTCTCTGCCTCCACATCCACATTTGCAACAGAACTGCTATGGGTAAAAGGATGAAAAAAAAAATTACTGGTATGCTCTCCATGCCCAATCTTCTGTTCCTCAACTCTGATCTCCCTATACCCTTCTACTTTTGGTTTATCCTAGATCCCTTAAAGTGTCATTTCTGTGCCCCATTGGTGTCAAATGTTATGACACTGCTGGTTGCCTCTGGGGGTGGGCTAAGATGAGAATCGAGTGGGAAAACATAAGAGAGAACTTCCTGGGGTAACAGCAAGATATACTTGATAGATTTGGGCCCATTTGGCCTATGCATTTTCAAAAAATAATAATAATAAGCAATGTACACCCAAGATTTGTGTATGTAACTGTAATGCAAATTTTATAACAAAAGAAAAAAACCAAGTACTGAAATACATGATAATGATGTATATTGTAATATTCATGAGGAAGTGTACCAATCTCAGCAATTTACTTTGAAATGAATAAAAAAATAAGATGCAATGATGGCTATAAAGAGGGAAGAACAGCTGGAGACACATGTGATAAAGCAAGAATATCAATGTTAATGGTAAAATCTAGGTAGTTAATACCTAGGTGTTCACTGTAAAATTCTTTTAACTTTGCTGCATGCTTGAAAAATGTCATAATAAAAAAAAGAAAAATGTCATAATAAATGCCATGGGAAAATGATTATGATAAAAAAGCTATGATAGAAGTTATTTGACACATTTTAAACATTCTAATGTGTAAGATTGATAATCATATCACTATGCCATGTCTCTTTCTAAAAGAATAAACATGTTTTTTTTTTTTTAAGATTTTATTTTTATTTATTCATAAGAGACACACACACACACACAGAGAGAGAGGCAGAGACATAGGCAGAGGGAGAAGTATGCTCCATGCAGAAGCCTGATGTGGGACTCGATCCCGGGACTCTGGGATCACGACCTGAGCCAAAGGCAGACGCTCAACCACTGAGCCACCCAGGCAACCCAAGAATAAAAATATGTTATATTTTACGGGAAATGTGGCAAAGTGACTTCAGATAAAAGTGGCCTATATAGTGTTTGGTGTCCAAAGCACAGAAGGTCGAATGGTTATACATTTTTTTTTTATACCACCGCATTTTTAAACTAGTTCATATTTAGGGTATATAACAAATGTAAGTGGAAATACTGAGCACTACTAAATAAAAACACAAAGTGACAAAAGCACAGAAACAAGAAAACATTTTAAAGCACTTCTTACATACCTGGTTGTACATGTATCTCAACATGAAGTCCATCAGGAATGATTTTCCTTTTCTGAATGCTCCAGCAACAGATACAGCAACAACCTCCTTGTCCCTGACAGCCTCCGAGAGAAGAATCCGATTTAGTGCAGTTTCATCTAACTCAAAGGAATGGTCATCTTTGACAATGAGGACTTGTACTGGTCCTGCCTTTTTCACTGGCTCCTCCTCTTCCGAGCTCCATTCATATGTCTTTTCTGAAAACCCACCTATTGAATAAAATAGCAATTTATTCAGCTAATCATCTCAAAATACCAAGAAATGTAAAATACCTCTCAATTCTCAAATATCTGAAACAGAGGCACAGTGGAATTAGAAATGCTCATTTTATTTATTTATTTTTAAATATTTTATTTATTTGTGAAAAATACAGAGGGAGAAGCAGGCTCCCTGCAGGGAACCTAATGTGGGACTTGATCCCAGGGCCCTGGGACCACGACCCAACCCAAAGGCAGACACTCAACCACTGAGACACCCAGGTGCCCCGAAATGCTCATTTTAACGACACGCTGATGTCATTAAATGTCTCAGGAAGATTTATGTCTCAGAAAAACTTCTATCTGGTCTTTCCAATTCTGTGACCAAATCAAATGGAATTTTATTCTCAAGAAAGCTTCAAGTGAGGGCAAAGATCTCTGTTTGCAGAGAGAGAAAGAAAATCAAAGCCGAAGATTCTACTTTTGGAGTACAGGAATAAAATAACTTCAGTTCATAATTTCTTTATCCCCTAGAAATAAGTTTACTTAGTCACATAAAGGATCCTTGCAACAGTTTTTAAAGCTGAACATACACAGGAGGAAATACATACAGGAACTCAGAATCACATATTTCTGAAATCGGAATAAATTTTTACAACACCTAGTTCAGCTCCCTTCAATACACGCATGCCATCTACAAATTCTAGATTCTTAAATGTCTCATTTTAAATTATGCCTCATAGCAATGGAATCTACAGATAATTAAATTGGGTAGGCCAGGTTATGGGCAACCTTCAAATCCATAGCAAAGAGGTCTAGACATAATTCATTTTAAAAAAAGGACACTTTTGAAAGTTATTTTGTGTGAAGATCTTATATAAAAGCTACGTGACCCTGGAAAATTACTAAACCCCTCAGTTCTTCAGCTGTAAAATGTAAACTATTAATAGCACCTATTAATAGGGTTGTTGGAAAGATTAAGGGAGCCACTATAGAGTGGCTATAGAGCCACTGTAGAGTGCTGAGATCAGTGCTTGGCACATAGTTTACTCATAAAGGTTAGCTATTCATCACCGCCATTACCATCACAGACCAAAGTAAGTATTCCTATAAGAAGTTTCTGCTGATTTTTCCAGAAATCTGTGTGTGTACATGTTTTCAGAGTTATTATATATCTGATAAAGGGTTAATATCCAAAATACATAAAGAACTGATACAACTAAACAGCAAAAAAACCAAACAATCCAATTAAAAAGTGGATAGAGGATATGAGAAGACTTTTTTATAACAGAAGACATGCAAATGGCCAACAGACACATGAAAAGATGCTCAATATCATTAATCATCAAAAGAAATGCAAATCAAAACCAAACAGATATCACCTCACACCTTTTAGAATGGCCATTATCAAAAAGACAATAAACAACAAGTGCTAGCTAGGACTTAGAGAAAAAGGAATCCTTGTGCACTGTTGATGAGAATGTAAATTGGTGAAACCACTATGGAAAATAGTATGGAAAAAATTAAAAATAAAACGACTATATGATCCAGCAATCTCACTTCTGGGTACTTATCTGAAGAAAATGAAAAGATTAACTCAAAAAGATATTTGAACCCTTATGTTCATTATAGAATTATTTACAATAGCCAAGATATAGAAACAACCTAAGAACAACCTAAGTGTCCATTGATGAATTAAGGGATAAAGAAATTATTATGTATATGTGTGTGCCTGTGTATGTACACAGCCACACATACAGATGATGTGTGTGGCTGTGACTATTACTTATCCATAAAAAATATGAAAACTTTCCATTTGTGACAACATAGATGGACCTCAAGGGCATTGTGCTAGGTGAAATAAATCAGAGAAAGACAAATATTGTATTGTCTTTTATATGTGGAATTAAAAAAAATAGAAACAAAACAAGCTTATAGGTACAGAGAACAGTTGGTACTTGCCAGAATTGGGGGAGGGGAGTTGAGGGTGGGAGACACAGGTAGAGAGGGTCAAAAGGTAAAAACAAAAATATAAACAAATCTTGTTCTCTTGTCTAGTCTTTTTTGAAACTTTGATGCTTAGTTTTTTCATATGTAAGATGGAAAAAAGTTTTCTATTTAATTGGCAGAAATGTCAGTTTTGACTTTTACAATTAATTCTTAAGATACAAGAATTTTAGAACCCTAAATTTTGGCATTTATGGTATATTACAAAACAACTTCAATGTGTCAAGTGACACAATCTTATATCTACTGCCTTTGTGATGTAACTTTGTAAGATCCTCCCACTTTGACTTTGGGGTCAGCCATGTGATTTGCTTTAGCAGACATGACACAGCAGAGGCTTAGAAAAGCACTTGTGTTTTTCCATTTTGCTCTTTCACTTGTGCCATTCACCATGTGAATATTCCCAGGCTAGTCTGCTGCAGGATGAGAGACACTTGCAGCAAAGGCAAACAGCCCAGTCCCAACCAAGCCCCATAGCAAACCAACCCTAAGCCATGTGAGGGACCTCAGCCAAGATCAACAGTTGCCTAACAACTATTTCAACATGTGTGATCAATAAATGCTTACTGTTCTATGCCCCTGAGGTTTTGTGGTTATTGAGCAGCATAACAGGCAATAAACTACTTACTGGTTCAGCCTACAACACTCCTTCCTTTAGAAGGGCCGAACAGTGTAGTGGTGAAAAACACAGGCTCTGGAACCAGAGTGCTGAGATTTGAACAAAGGCTTTCCCATTTTTTTTGGCTGAGTAACCTTCAGCAAGTTTAATCTCTCTGTGACTACCTCATAAGGTTGCTATGAATTAATAAATTCACATAACACATTTAGAACAGTGGCTGGCACATCGTAAATGCTATTAGTATTATTATAGATTTAGGAAACGAAAGCCAAAGATGTAACTGACTTTGCCCAAGAAAAGGATATGGAATTTCTATATCAAGCAATCTACCATGGATTGTGTAACTATTTATTTAGTTTTTTTTAATATTCCAGGAAGGTATTCATTATTATCTGTATTTTTGACACATGAGGAAATTAAGAATTGGGTTAAGTAACTTTTCCAAGAGCACGCCCACTAGTAAGGGGTAGATACGAGTTCACATAGTAACTGTCAATTTGAGATTAGATCCCAGGTATCTAAACTTTAATCCCAGGCCTTTCCACTATAACATTCTGTCTCCTTAGCGGAAATCAAATAACTCTTACAGACCACATAAATGGGCTCATTTGCTTTGTACCAAAAAACACAAAGTCAAAACATATACCAATTAATTTTTCAGATCAAATATATGACCTAGCCTCAAATCAACCCTTAATAGTATTGTGAACAAAACTGGGCTCTTAAATAACTTTTCATTTAAATCTTTGAAAATATATTTAAATAAACATCCTCCATTATGTCTGCAGCTATACCTTGGAAATACTGTGGATTCAGTTCCAGACCACCACCATAAAGTAGGTCATATGAGTTTTTTGGTTTCCCAGTGCATATAAAAGTTATATTTATATAACACTGAAGTTTATTAAGTGTGCAATAGTATTATGTCTAAAACCCACAAAATATATACCTTAATTTAAAACTATTTTATTGCTAAAAATGCTAACCATAATCTGAGCTTTCAGCAAGTTGTAATCTTTTTTGCTGGAGGGTCTTGCCTTGATATTGGTGGCTGCTGACTGATCAGGGTGATGGGTGCTGAAGTCTGGGATGAATACGGCAATTTCCTAAAATAAGACAACTAATGATGTTTGCTGCATTGATTAACTCTCCCTTTTGTGAATGTTTCTCTGTAGCATACTTGCTGTTTGACAGCATTTTATCCACACAGAACTTTCAAAATTGGAGTCAATCCTCTCAAACTCTCCTGCTGTTTTATCAACTAAATTTATGTCATATTCTAAATCCTCTGTTGTCATTTCCACAGTTTTCACAGCATCTTCACCAGGGGTTGATTCCACTTGAAGAAACCACTTTTTTTGCTCATCTGTAAGAATCAACTCTTCGTTCATTTAAGTTTTATCCTGATATTGCAGCAGTTCAGTCCCATCTTCAAGCCCCACTTCTAATTTTAGCTCTCTCCTTGTTTCCATCACATTTGCAGTTACTCCCTCCACTGAAGTCTTGAACTCCTCACAGTCATCAAACTACAAAGTTTGAAATACTGCAACAATTACTAAAATGTGACCCAGACACAAAGCAAGCAAATGCTGTTGGAAAAGTGGTGCCTACACAGACTTGCTCAACACAGGGTTGACACAAACCTTCAATTTGTTAAAACTGCAGTATCTGTGAAGTGCAATAAAATAAAGTGCAACAAAATGAGGTATGCTTTGTACTTAAGAAGTCTTACAGCTAGAGAAAAATAAGGCAATCATATATCTTAGCATAATTTTAAATTAGACTTCAGATCACACATATATATATGATTGTACAACATTGTTACCTATATCTCTCTCTCTATATTGCTGTTCATCTTGAAGACAGTACTATTAAAATATTGCAAATCTAATATATAATTTCAGTTTTTCATTAGTGAAGACAGACATACACCAATACTTTCTGAACAACAGTACAAAGCATCTGAACACAACAGGACAATTGTTTATAGCCATAGATGATAGTTGTTCTCTCAGTAGTTAAGAAAAATTGATTTTATATCCAAAGGATGATAGCTTCCATATTGCCTTATCTCTATGCTGGAGTCAGAAAATCTTTGTGTAAATCTCAGCCTCACAACTTAAACATAAGAAGCTGTGGAAACTATTTAACCTCCCAAGACTCACTACCATCTATCTGAATAATGAGATTATTTTTTTAAAGATTTTATTCATTTCTTTGACAAAGAATGAGAGAGAGCACAAGCAGAGGCAGCAGCACGCAGAGGGAGAAGCAGGCTCCCCAAAGAGCAGGGAGTCTGACCTGAACCAAAGACAGACTCTTAGCTAGCTGAGCCACCCATGGGCTCCTGAAAAATGAGATTAAAAATGGTACCTATATCAGAAAAGTTTTGTGACAATTAAATAATGTTCTTTAAATGAAAACCAAAGACCCTGACAAATAGTACATGCTTAATAATGATCTCTAATACTATTACTATTATTATTATTATTTTAAAAAGATTTTATTTATTTATTCATGAGAGACAGAGAGAGAGAGAGGCAGATACACAGGAGGAGGGAGAAGCAGGCTCCATGCAGGAAGCCTGATGTGGGACTCGATCCTGGGACTCCAGGATCATGCCCTGAGTCGAAGGCAGGCACTTAACCCCTGAGCCACCCAGGCATCCCACTAATAATATTATTATTAATAGTGACTTTTATTAATGCTATTATTTATTATCTTTTCATAGTTTATTCCACTACTACCTACCAACCTAACTTCAGCCTCAGCACAAAGGTCTTTTTTTTTGAGGATGGCAAATATATATTTTCTTTGATTAAACTCTTTGCCTATCATGTTTAGGATCTGAGTACATAACTGATATGAATGAGGGATCTGGGCTAAACACTATTTTGGACAGAAAAATATCTTCCGAGATGAAAACTATATCACCACTTTCTACAGACTGAAATAATTGTCTAAGATTGTTTACATCAAACTACATGTATGTAACAGGTGCTCTGAATGGAATTTCTGAGTTGTAATGTTTTCAAATATTCAACTTTACAGTACTTAACAATTTTGTTAAGTGATTGTACCATTTTTTATTCCCCACCCACTCCTTTCAATTTCTTAGGCATCCTATTGATCCATATCCTTTCCAACATCTGGTTTTGTCTGACTTCTTAATTGTCAGTGGCAAAGGTGCAAAATGAGTGAGTGAGTTGGGGAATGCCTGGATGGCTCAGCAGTTAAGCTCTGCTTTGGTCTCAGGGCGTGATCCTGGAGTTCAGGGATCAAGTCCCACATTGGCTCCCTGAGGGGAGCCTGCTTCTCCCTCCGCCTATGTCTCTGCCTCTCTCTTTCTGTGTGTTTCTAATGAATAAATAAAAATAAAATCTTAAAAATACTCCAAAATGAGTGAGTGGTATCTCATTATGGTCTTGATACATATTTCTCTAAATGCTAATGAGGTGAACACATGCCTTTTGCTCATTTTTCTATTCGGTGTGTCTTTTTCTCAGTGATTTACAGTGGTTCTTTATATATTTTGAATGCTAGTCCTTTGTTAGTTATTTGCATGGCAAAAATCTCCCAGTTTAGAGCTTACCTGTTTATTTTCCTTAAACTGTTATTGGTGAAAAGTATTCTTAATTTTAATGTAATAGATTTTATTAATAATTTATTTTATGAATAGCACTTTGTATATTATGTTTAGGAAATTATTCCTTATACAAGAGGTGAAGATGTTTATATACATTCTTCTAGTTTTTAAGTTTTTCTTTTTGATATTTAAGTTCTTAATCTGCAAGAAGTGACTATTTGTATAAGGTATGAGATAGAAATCAAATTTGATTTTTTCAACGAGTAACAAAATTTTCATAATTCTATCAAAGCCTCCTTTCTCAAGTAATCTGTCATGTGATCTTTGTCATAAATAAGAATACATATGCATACATGTATACATATGCATAAATATATACACATATACATTTATACACATATACACACATAATGACTATTTCTGATCTCTCAAGTCTGATCAAATCAATAATTTGTCTACATCAACATCAATTTGATTAAGATAATCAAAACAAATTTTTGATATTAAAACAATTTTTTTTCTGTAAGATTTTATTTATTCATTTTAGAGAGTAAGAGTGCATGGAGCAGGGAGGGGCAGAGGAAGAGAAAGAGTCTCAAGCAGACTCTGTGCTAAGCGTGGAGCCAGAAATGGAGCTTGATCTCATGACCCTGAGATCATAACCCTGAGATCACAACCTGAGAACAGGACCTGAGATCACAACCTGAGCTGAAACTAAGAATTGGATGCTTAACCGACTGTGCCACCCAGGTGTCCCTCAAAACAGCTTTTTAAAAAAAGTCATTATATATAGTATGACCATATTTCTCTAATTATTATCAGTCTTAGCTATTTTGACTCTTTCCATATAACTATGGGAATCAATGTTAGTTGAATTTTTTGAAGCTATATTAAATTTATGGATCAATTTGGAAGGAATCAATACTGTTATATTGTCTTCTAACACATAAACATGGGTTTATTCATGTTTATTCCAACATCTACATCTACAACCAACCCATAAACATGGGATATCTCTCTTGATTCTCTTCAATAAAGTTTTTATAATTTGGGGTGCTGGGGAAAGTAGGTTTGTTACATTTATTGCTAGGTATGTTAGTTTTTGTTGCTAATTATAACTGGCTTCATTGTTGTTTTTAATTATGTTTTATAGCTGTTGCTTGGGTAAAGAAATGTAACTGACTTTAATAGATTAGCCTCATACTGAAACACTTATTAAACTACTATTCCAATAAATAAATAAATAAATAAATAAATAAATAAACTACTATTCCCTATAAATTCTGAGTAGATACTTTTGGATTTCATTAGTGTAGAAACAGAAATAAGTTTTACAAATAATAAGTTTTATTTCACCTTTTTTATCTTTACGTATTTCTTTTTCTTGTATCATTGGACATTCAGTACAATGTTGAATAGCAGAAGTGATAGTGGACATGACTTCTGATTTTAGTGAGCAAAACCTGATTTTAGTGAGACTGCTTCTAATATTTGAGTTCATAGTTTGGTTTGGTTTGGTAGATACACTTTATCCTATCATATTAAGGAACTTCTCTACTGGCTTACTATGAGTTTTCAAAAATCATAAATGGGAAATGAATTTTATCAAGTCTTTTCGGTATCTGTTGAAATGATCACCTGGTTTTCTACCTCTATTCTGTTAATGTAGTAATACATTTTTACATTTTTGTCAAACCTAATATTTTCAGTGCATAATATCTTATTTGTATACTGTTAATTCAGTTTGCTAAAGTCTTACTTAGGAATTATGCATCTATATTCACCAGTGAACTGAGTCTATCGTTTTCCTTTCTCATTTTGTCTTTGGCTAGTTTAATATTCAAAGTTATATTAGCTTTATAGAATTAATTAGAAGTCTCCCTATCTTCAAAAAGAGTTTGTAACAAAAAATTAAGGTGAACAGTTCTTTGAAATTTTGATAGATCTTGCCTATAAAACTGATGATTTTTAACTGTCATCTTAATTTCATTAACATTTATGATGCAATAGTTATGTTAGTACTAATAAAGTTTTATATTTCTTCTTGAGAAATTTTTTGGTACATTTATCTTTCTAGGAATTTTTCTCTATTGCCCAAAATTTCAGACAAAAAGTCAGTAAAGATGTAGAACATTTAAACAGTATCATTAGCCAAACTGACCAAGTTGACATCTAATAATTGCAAAACCATATACTCTTAAAAGTTCATATGGGATATTTACCAAATAGACTATATACTGGTTCATATATCAGATCTCAGTTCATTTCAAATTTTTAAAATATTGCAAAAAATATGTTCTCTGACAATAGAGAAATTAAACTGGAAATAAATAACAAGTACATATTTAGAAAATTCCTAAATACTCTGAAATTAAGCACTAAATTTCTAAATAACCTATGGATAAAAGAAAATATAATAGAAATTAGTAAACCAAATAATCTAATAAATCTGATCCATTCATCAGCAATACCATACACTATCTTAGTCAAAATAGCTTTATGAAAAGTCATCATAGTAGGACAAGCCCATCCCATCTTCTAATTATTATCAGTTATAGCTATTTTGACTCCTTCTCTATAAATATTAGAATCAGTAGGTTGGAGTACAGTATCTTATTTATACAGAAATTGTGAAAATATAACAGAAACTTGCTTAGAGGAAATTTATACCTTGAAATGCAATTAGTGGAAAAGATGTTTGAAAAATCATAATTTAATATTCATCTTAAGTAAAAACAGAGTAACATTAAATGCAAAGAAAAAGTAGTAATAAAGATGTCAGAAACTAATGAACTAGAAATAGAGATCAAGAAGAATGATTTAATAATCTAAGACTAATCAAAGAAAATAGAAGAGAAAAAAATCACAAATCACCAATTTCAGATATGAAAAAGGGATATCACTACAGATCCTACAGATATTTAAAAGATAATAAGAGAAGAATGATATCAGCATCATGGTGATATTAGTCCTTTTTTCTCTCCTCTTTGATTTACAACTAATTGGACATCTATAACCAAAAAAAAAAGAAGAAGAAGAAAGAAGAAGAAAGAAGAAGAAAGAAAAAGAAGAAAGAAGAAGAAGAAGAAGAAGAAGAAGAAGAAAGAAAGAAGAAAGAAGAAAGAAAGAAGAAGAAAGAAGAAAGAAGAAGAAAGAAAGAAGAAAGAAGAAAGAAGGAAGAAGAAGGAAGAAGAAAAGAAGAAGAAGAAGAAGAAGAAGAAGAAGAAGAAGAAGAAGAAGAAGAAAGAAAGAAAGAAAGAAAGAAAGAAAGAAAGAAAGAAAGAAAGAAAGAAAGAAAAAGAAAGGGCCTTCCTGCAGCTTACTAGGACACCCAAGAGATCCATCCATCTGTGCACAAAAAGTGAGTGGACTGGACCACAGAAGAGGCTACTGGGAGAGCAGAAGAGGCCATGGAACCTAGGGCTGTAGAGCCTCCAGCAAGTACAGTAGCTGAGGCCAGGCACAAACCTTTAAAGAGGTGGAGGGTAAAGGCAGTGAGTGGGGCTCTGCCAGGCTGATTCTACATTCTGCAGCTGAAGAGACTTTTGCATTCTGAGGTAAGACTGTGGAGGGAATGGAGGGAGGGAAAGGAAAGAGAAGTAGGAAGACAATGAGAACTGAAGGGAAATGTCTCTTGTTCACCTCAGGATTCTGGCAAAAGGACCACCCAGGGACCTCCGGGACCATCCCTCTTCCATTCCAGGAGTCCCTACAGGGCTGGCTCCAGCTATGCATACATCCAAAATCCTAAGAGTTACCTCAACTCTACAGCAACCCCCCCCCCACCAGCTTTACATATATTTAAATATTTAAAAGCTCCTGTAAGGGAAATAAAAAACTTGTGCTATAGTGCCACCATCTGGAAAACAAAAGGAAGATTCCTAATTACCAAACGAATTGTTAGAATCAAAGCAAGCAAAACCTTGCCTAAATAAGACAAGTATCTGCAACTTCAAATGTGGTAGCAGAGGCAGTTTTTATCAAACAGCACAAAAAAGTCAAGGTAATATGGTATGACAAAAAGAAAATAATTTTCTAGCCCCAAAGACATGGAATACTACAATCTGATAAAGAGTTCAAATTTGCTGTTATAGAGGTGCCTTGTGGCCCCGTTGGATACGTGTCTAACTTTTGGTTTCATCTCAGGTTTCATCTCATGGATCAGACTGAGCCCCTCATGGAGCACACTGGGCTCTGTGCTCAGTGGGGAGTCTGCTTGAAGATCCTCTACCTCTGTGCCCCCCATTCATGCTTGCTCTCTCTCTCAAATAAAATAAACCTTTTTTTTTTAATTGCTGTTATGAAAGAATTGGAATGAGCTATAAAAAAAAACTCAGAGAAGCAATATAATGATCTCAGAAATAAAATTAATGAACAAGAGTAGTTTACCAAAGAGACTGAAATTCTTAAAAAAATAAAACAGCAATTCTGGAGCTGGAGAACTCAGTAAATGAAATGAAGAGTACATTAGAATGCATTGGAAATACAGATAAAATAGAAGAGAGAATTAGCAAGCTAAAAGATAGGAATCTAGAAGTGACTTGGGAGAGGTGCCTGGCTAGCTCAGTTTGTAGAGCATGAAACTCTTAATCTTGGGGTCATAAGGTTGGTAATGAAGTCATAGCATAAAAAATTTTTTACACAAAAAATAAGAGGAAAAGGATGGGACTTCTTTAGATAAATGAAGATAAACTACTATGAGCAAAGACTTTTTTATCTACAAAATGTTTCATGTCAACCTCATGGTAAGCACAAAGCAAAATCTAAACCAGTGATATGAAACATAAAAGAACAGGACACCGAGCAGAGCACCCTGGAAAACCACCAACTTATAAAGGTAGAAAGAAACAGAAGGAAAAAGAAACAATGAAGAAAAAAATAACCAGAAGGCAAAAGATAAAATAGCCATAGTAAATCCTTGTATATCTATAATAGCCCTAATATAAATGAATTGAACTTACCAAATAAAAGGCACAAAAAAGGTTATATAGATTAAACAGCAACAACAACAACAACAACAACAAACAAGACCCAACTATATGCTGCCTGTAGAAGACTCCTTTTAGCTCTAAGGACACCCTGGTTCAAAGAGAATGGAGGATGCTATTCCAAGCAAATGGAAACAAAATGAAGGTGAGAATAGCATACTTATATCAGACAAAAAGACTTCATGTCAAAAAGGATAACAAGAAAAAAATAAAAAAAATAAAAAAAAAAGGATAACAAGAGACAAAGAAGGTTAGTATATAATGATAAAAAAGATCAGTATACCAGATCATAAATATATATGCTCCCAAAAGCCAAGTACCAAAATATATTAAGGAAATAGTTACAGATCTTAAGGAGAAACATATAACAATAAGATCATTGTAGGGGACTTCAATGCTTCACTATTAGAAATTGACAGATCATCCAGACAGAAAAACAAGAAGCAGATTTTGAAGTGGAATACACTTTAAAACAAAAGGACTTAATAAACATATACAGAACATTTCATACAACAGTAACAGAATACACACTCTTTTCAAATACACATGGTACATTCTCTAAGATAGCTCATATGATAGGTCACAGAACAAATCTTAGGAAGTTTAAGAACACTGAAATCATGCCAACTATCTTCTCTGACAACAATGGTATGAAACTAGAAATCAACAAGAGGAAAGTGAGAAGACTGACAAATATGTGGAAACTAAACACACTTCTAAACAAATATTGGGTCAAAAAAGAAATCAAAAGGGAAACAAAAAATTATCTCATAATAAATGAAAATGGAAATACAACATATTAAATACTGTAGAAGGCAGTATAAAAGTGTTCTGAAAGTTTATAAGCACTTTAAACCCAAAGTCAGCAGAAGAAAGGAAATAGTAACGTCAGAGCAGAAATTAAAGAAAGAGAGAACAGAAAAACAATAGAAAGATCTATGAAACTAAGAGCTGGTGCTTCAAAAAGGTATAATTGACAAACTTTTAGCTAGACTAAGAAAAATAAGAGACTCAAATAAACAAAATTAGAAATGAAAAGGAGATATTATAACTCATACTACAGAAATAAATATAATTATAAGGGACTACTGTGAATAATTACATGCCAACAAATCATATAACCTAGAAGAAATGGATACATTTCCAAAAATGCACAGCCTACCAAGACTGAGTCAGAAGAAACAGAATAGCCACCAGTAATAAGTAAAAAGCTTGAAGTAGTAATCAAAAATCTGCCATCACAGGGAACTCCAGGATTAGGCAGCTTCTACCAAACATCTAAAGAATTAACACCAAACCAATATAAAACTTAAAATAAAAAAAAAAAAAAGAATTAACACCAAACCTCTTCAATAATGAAACAAATAACCCAATATAAAAATGAGCAAAAGACTTGAACCAACACTTCACTAAGGAAAACAAATGGATGGAAAATAAGCACATGAATTTTACTATAAGTATATGACACATTAATTTTTAATAATAAAGTACTATTTACATGTCATTATAAAACCTGATATATCTAGTAATTAAGTGATGTGCTACTAAACATTTAACAACAATCTCTTAGCAGTGAGTGGGATAGAAAAGTCCTGATTTGTGATGTTTGCCAATTTCTGTGGCCATTATGGGCCATTTCAATCTACCAACATGACTCACTGCATATGGAATTAGGAAGAGATGAATCCAATCAGCTCTCATGGGCTTGTGTGAGCTCCTCCAATGTTTTACTGAAATATAATAGAAGATATTTAAGACCTCTACAGAAAAACATAAAACATTACTGAAAGAGATACATACATGTTCTCAGATGAAATGACTCTGTATTATAAATGTGTCAATGTTCCCCCATTGATCCACAGATTGGTTATAATACCAATCAAATTAGCAAGTTTCTTGTATAAATTTTTCTTTACAGATTAACAAGCTCAAGTGGAAAGGCAAAGAGCCAAGAATAACAAAGACAACCTTGAAGAAGAATAAATTGGGGGATATACTCTAAGAGACACCAATGGGTATTTAAAATCTACAGTTATTAAAACAGGATGTTACTGTCACTAGGATAGACAAGTAGACAAAATAGAAAAGACTAGAGATTTCAGAAACAAACCCACACATATACAATGATCTGAATTACAACAAAGATGTCACTGCAATAAATGAAGAAAGGATGATCTTTTCCCAAAATGATGCTATGTCAATTGGATATTCATATGGGGGGAAAAATGAATCTTTACCTCTTGCTCTCACCATAAATAAAAATCAATTCCAAATAAATCTTAGACCTAAATGTGAAATAGGAAAAGTGAAAAAGATACAAATAAGCAATATCAAATGGTCCCACACAATAAAAACATATTCATTCTCATGTAAATTAAAAAGGAAAAGATAGATCAATACTTTTAAAAATATATCTGATTCACAAAGATCAGAAATGTGATAAATTGCCAATACATATTATGAAAAATAACTCAAGGTATAAAGCAATGTGTACAGTATGGTATCACTGGGGGGAAAGTGTGTAGGAGAATGTGTTTGGCATGTTTGAGGAGCAGGAAGGAATACTATATGGATGGAGCAGGCTGGGAAGCTGCTAGGGGACCAAATCAAAAGACTAAGGCATAGATTTGAAAGAACTGTTACAGAGTGAAACTGGGGGTGAGAGGAAGAAAAAAGATTTCAGTAGATGTTGGTATATGATTGTCATGTCCCACTCTACCTTTGTATACTAAGTGTGAATGAATAGATAATTCCAAACTTTTAGTTTATACGCTTAAAGCTTTGGAGAGCTACATTGGACTTAATGAAGAAAAGGGAAATTACATAGTGTGATATAAGTATGTAGTAAAATAAAATAAGTATCTGAATTATGACCATAAAATAATGAAATAGTTTATGGGAAGAAGTCTCATACAATATAGGCAAAATAGCATATTAAATATTTATTTTTGGTAAGAAAACTTTTAAAAATACAGAAATAATTTTTATTAAATAATAGAATGAATAATAAAATAGAATGAATCTGTGGAATGTTTATAGACATAGTTTGCATCTTACCTAAAGTGAAGAAAGGTTTCCTATCTGAAATCTATCATAACCAGCAATCTATACGTTTATCTATGCTAATGTTGAAAACACAATGATAAAGGAAAGAAGCCAGTCACAAAAGACCACATACTATAGGATTTCATTTATATTAAACTCCCAGAATATGCAAATCTATAGAGATAGAAAGTAGATGAGTAGTTGCCTAGGACTGGAGAGTGGGAGGGGATTAGCAGGTGATGTATAAGAGATGTACGTTTTCTTTTTGAGGCTAATAAAATGTTATAAAATTGGGTGATGAATGCACAACAACTCTCAATACACTAAAAGCCTCTGAACTGTACACTTTGAATGGGTGAACTGTGTAGCATATAATTATATCTCAATAAAACTGTTAAAATACTATTTAGAAAAACTTCAGTTTCTTTTTTTTTTTTTTTTTTTTTTAAACTTCAGTTTCTATAAAAAAGGTCAAAATTGAAAACACAGACTAAAAATATCTGGAGAACAGAGACTGTTTGCACTTCTTGAAAAAATTTACAATAGAAGCTCACATAGTAGGTACCCAATAAATATTTACATTAATTTAATATAAAATAACTTTGAAAAGTACTGAAATGCACAGTATTATTAAGAACAAATCTTATGTGCTTGATTCATTGTTCATAACTATATTTCAATGAAGCAATTAACATTTTCTTTGTTATAAAATAATCCAAAAATCCTTGGAATGCATGCCAAGTTTCTTTAGTACCAGATTTCTACCCTCTTATATGTTTTGCTAAACTAAACTTCGTTGCAATTCCCTGAACACAATGCAAATTTTTAAAAGGGGAATAAACAGAAAACAGGTTAGAAGCAAACCAGATGAGAATTAGCATTTTACTATGGATGATAAAATGCATGGCTCACAAGGAGAGAACCAAAAAATAACATTGTTTCACCTTTTTACATACTGGATCTTATATTCACTAAAGGGGCTTCTGGGGCTTTTCTACTCTATGTGGCATTCTAAATCACTGGAAGCTGGCCATGCAGCTATGAATTTATATATGTTGAAAGGGAATCTTCAAAAATTTTAAATATGGAAAAGAATAATTTTAACATACTGGAAATGCTATAGGTGTGTATTTCTAATTTTCTTAATTGTAAACTTTGAAAAAAATTATGCTTCATCTTTCCAGGAAAATTAAACCTCACAAGATGATGGATTATGAGTACATTTGAGCCATTATAAAGAAAAGACATAGCACACCTAGGAAACTGTTTCTTGGCAACTAAAATTAAAAAGAAATATATTTTCTTAAACTATTATGTCTCTTTCGAACAAACTTGAAGAGTGAAAACATTTATTTGTCTGAATGACTGAGAATGACTTTCAACATCATAACAAAACGGAGTTTATATAGAAAGGGACCAAATAAGGAACCAAAAACAAAGTATTAACTCATAAAAATGAATACAAGAGTATTTGAGCAAGAGTAGACATATGAGCTACAATGAGATAGCAGACTTCAGAACACTACAATGCAAACTCTCAGATCATTCTCTTGTTAGCAATGCCCTTGAGGAAGAGGATTACAAGGAATAATGCAAGTCCTGCAACATCAGAGTCTTAGAAGGAATGAGTAAGTCATTTAACAGGCTGTTTATATATACTATTTATATTATATTTATATTATATTAAATAGAATAAATAAATCTCAATAATAGAATAAATAAATCTCATTTATCTCAAATAAATCTTTAAAGAAAACCTCTGCATATAAGTGTTACCAGTATATTTCAAACCCATGTTGTTCAAGGGTCAATTATATACTTAGAATTGGAAACATTCAAAAACATTTAAAAATAAATATTCCCTTTAATAAAACAATTCCATTTCCAGGAATTTATCCTAAGGAAATTATTGCGACTGTGGATATGTATTTATCCACAGAAAGATTCATTATAGCATTAGTTATAGAGTGAAAAACTGGAAACCATCTAAATGCCTACCTGTAAGATAATGTAAATAAATTATGTCACAGTTACACTATGCAAAATATGGAGCCATTTGAAATCATGTTATAGAAAAATACCTAATCAAAAGAATATAAGAAAATACATTCACATATTTTAAGAAAAAAGCATATGGGAAGTGTCATTCCCATTAAGGAAAACAAACAAAAACACACACATTTATAGTTACCGAAAAAGTCAATTTTTGAAGTATTTGGTTTCTAAGCAATTGTCTGGTCCTTTAATCATCTTTGAGTCAGCCATCTGGAAAATGTTGGCTTCTCTTTCTGCTGAACATTGACTATGTCATGCTCAGCTATATCTCTACCATTTTAAGGTGTTCTTCATATTGTAGAGACTGGAAGTGTGAGAACTATATAGCACACAATTCTTATAATCCCTTTTTTTTTCTTTCTTATAATCCCTTCTTAGCAGAGTTCTGATTTAGGTTTTGTCCATGAAAGGCACTCATGACCTCTCGAAGAGACAGCAAAGAAGAAACTTCTATTGTCTTCTAACAGAATGGACAGATATGAGAGTAGATAGCACCCATGAGGCTTGCAGCACATGCCAAAGATATGGAATTGTACGAATTCATGGAGAGTGGCTAACATCCTGTCCAGATGGTCAAGTACTTCAAAGAAGTATGTGTAGACCTTTGGAATGGGCACAGAGTGTAAATATATTCAGTCCCATTTGAATGCTCACCAGAGGGCATTCACTATAGAGGAAGTGCTCAAAAATCAGATGGACAAGATGACTCATTTTGTAGATATCAGTTAGCCTCCTACTGCAGCCACTTCTGCTCAACAGGCTCAAAGACTAAACCAGCAAAAGAAATACAAAGCATCTAGGGGTGCTTAAGTGGCTAAGTTGGTTAAGCATACGCCTTCAGCTTAAGTCATGATCCTAGGGTCCTAGGTAGGATCAAGCCCTGGACTGGGCACCCTGTTCAGCAGAGAGTCTGCTTCTCCCTCTCCCTCTGATCCTCCCCATGCTTGTGCTCTCACTCGTACTCTCTCTCAAATGAATAAATAAAAAAATCTTAAAAAAAATATGAAGCATCTACATTAATATTAAATAAAATAGTCTTTGGGGCAAAAACCATTACTCCAGATAAAGAGGCTCACTACATAGAAATAAAAGGCTTATTTCATCAGGAAGATTAACAATTGGATGCCTGGAAGGCTCAGCAGTTGAGCATCTGCCTCTGGCTCAGGGCATGATCCCAGTCCAGGGAATGATCCCACACTGGGCTCCCTGTGAGGAGCCTGCTACTCTCTCTGCCTATCTCTGCCTCTCTCTCTGTCTCTCTCATGAATAAATAAATAAAATCTTAAAAAAAAGGAAGATGTAACAAGTCCAAATTTGTGTGCATCTAACACAGCTCAAAAGTTAGTAAGAGCCTGACAAAAGACCAAAGAGAAATTGACAAATCCACAGTCATCTTTTAAAATCTCTACTAGAATTTTAAGGTATCTATCAGATATCAGTTATCTGGTGGATCAAACAGTCCAGAAATCAGAGTATGGAAGACATGAACAGTGTATTTACTAAGCTTGAGCTATACGGAATTGCTGAATCACTGCACTGTACATCTGAAACTAATATAACACTGTATGTCAACAACAGTGGAATTAAAATTTTAAAAACATGATTTCACATCAATTATAGCCTTAAAGTGCTTTATATTAATTTATTTATCTTTGAATAAAACCATTATTCATTCTTTTTTTTTTTTTTTTTAAATAAGCTTGACCCAGTGAACATAAGCTTGATACAGAGAACACTGTATCAGAAATTAGAAAACATAAGATGCTTTTCAGGCTTTTGTGGAATATTTATATTAACATGTACTAGAACATAAAGCAAGTTTCAACAAAGTGCACAGCATGGGTGCACAGCATGGGTGTTCTATAAATGTGAACTGCCCAATATTGTAGCAAATAATCACAACTGGCTGTTTAAACTGAATTAATTAAGATTAAATAAAAGTAAGCATTTGGTTCTCATTCTCACTAGTGATACTTCAGCTGCTCAAAAGTTATATATAGCTAGTGGCTACTATATTGGACAATATAGACATGGAGCATTTGTATGACCACAGTAGGTGGTCTGCTATATAATGCTGACTAAAGAAGGATTAAGTTTGAAATGAGCAATAAAATTTTTTTTAAATTCATACTTTCTTTTTTTTTAGATTTTATTTTTAAGTAATCTCTATACCCAACATGGGGCTTGAACTCACAACCCTGAAATCAAGAGTCACATGGTCCACAACCGAGCCAGCCAGGCACCCTGAAAAATCCATACTTTCTATATATTCATGACTAAAGGAACAGGTCATTGCAGACATTTAAAGTACTTGAAATTAAATGAGAAATAATCTACTACATATCAATATATATAGAATATAGCAAAAGTGGTATTTAGAGAAAATCTATAGCCCTAAGTACATATATTAGAAAGAGGCAACAAGCTGAAAATTAATGAGCTCAGTATCCAACTTTTTAAGTTAAAAAAATATAGAATGAAACTAAAGAAAGTGGAAAAGGGAAATAATAGAGATTAAGAATATAAAAGAAAGAGGGATCCCTCGGTGGCGGTTGGTGCCTGCCTTTGGCCCAGGGCACGATCCTGGAGACCCGGGATGGAATCCCACATCGGGCTCCGGGTGCATGGAGCCTGCTTCTCCCTCTGCCTGTGTCTCTGCCTCTCTCTCTCTCTCTGTGACTATCATAAATAAATAAAAATTAAAAAAAAAAGAATATAAAAGAAAGAAAAAAGAGATTAAACAATAAAAGATATAACAAGGAAAACACAAAAGCAGAAAAAATAACAGAAAATTAGGAACAACCTTATGTCAAGTTGATGAAATGGACAGATTCCAAGGAAAACACAAATTACTAAAACTGAGTCAAGAAGAAATAGAAATCTTTGGGATGCCTGGGTGGCTCAGCTGTTGAGTGTCTACCTTGGGCTCAGGGCATGATCCCGGGGTACTGGGATCAAGTCCCACATTGGGCTTCCCGCAGGGAGCCTGCTTCTCCTTCTGCCTATAGCTCTGCCTCCCCCTGTGTGTGTCTCTTATGAATAAATACATAAAATCTTTAAGAAATAAAATAAAATAAAATAAAATAAAATAAAATAAGACTGTCTTAAAGATGCTCAAAAAACTAAAGGAAAATGCAGAAAAAGTCAAGAAAACAATGATTGAACAAAATGAAAATATCAGTAAAGAAATAGGAAACCTGAGGGAAGCAAAAAAAAAAAAAATTCCAGAACTGAAAAGTGCAATAACCAAATTAAAAAGCTCATAAGAGAGAATCATAGGGACATTTGAGCAGATAGAGGAAAGAATCAGCAGCTGAAAATAGGGCAAATAAAATTATCAGGGCTGCAGAAAAGAAAAAAGTCTGAAGAAAAGTGAACAGAGCCTAAGGATGTGTGGGACACCATCAAGCCGACCAACACACTGTGAAAGTACAAGCGGAAGAGAGAGAAAGAGTTGGAGAAATTTTCCGAAGAAACAATGCCCTAAACTCCCCAAACTTGATAAAAGACATGAGTACAAACATTTAAGGCTCAACTAACTCCAAGCACAATAAATTTAAAGAGATCTACACTGAGACACATTGTAACAAACTGTTGAAAGACAAAGACAATTTTGACATCACCTGCAAGGAATCCTCAAGATTATCAGAAGATTTCTCCTAAGAAACTTTGGAGGCCAGAATACAGTGAGTGGGCTGATATATTCAAAGTGCTTAAAAAAAAAAAAAAAAAGGCTGTCAACAATTATCTTATATTTGGCAAAATTGTCTTTGAAAAGAAATTAAGACAGTCTCAAATAAACAAAAGCTGAGGAAGTTTGTTACCACTAGACTTAATCTGCAAGAAATGCTGAAGGGAGTCCTATAGGTTGAAATGAAAGCATGCCGGATAGTAACTCAAAACCATCTGAAGAAATAAAAATCTCAGGGCACCTGGGCGCCTCAGTAGTTGAGTATCTGCGTTTGGCTCAGGTGGTGATCCTGGGGACCTGGGATTGAGCCCTGCATCGGGCTCCCCGCAGGAGGCCTGCTTCTCCCTCTGCCTATGTCTCTCTGCCTTTCTGTGTCTCTCATGAAAAAATAAAAACTTAAAAAAAAGAGAAATAAAAATTTCAGTAAAGGTAAATACATGGGCAATTATGAAAGCTAGTATTATTAGAATATTTGTAACTCCCTTGTTTTCTACATGATTTGAGACCAATATATTCAATAAAGCAATTACTTGTTTAAAAACTACTGTTATTACAACTTGTTTGTAAGCTCACATTTTGTTTTCTATCTAATTTAAGGTGCTAATGCATTTTTTATTACAGTATAGTTGATATACAATGTTACATTAGTTTCAGCTATATAATATAGTGATTCCACAAGTGTATATCCATTAGGCTATGTTCACCATGAGTGTAGCTACCACCTGTCACCATACAACCCTATTACAACACCATAGATTCTATTCCCTATGCTGCACCTTTATCCCCATGACTTATTCATCCCATAACTGGAAGCCTAGGTCCCCTGCCCCCCTCATCCATTTTACTCATCTTCCCCACTCTCCTTCCCTCTGGCAACCATCAGTTCAGTCTATTCTCTGTATTTATAGGACTGTTTATTTTTATTCATTTGTTTTTTAGATTCCACATATAAGTGAAATCATATGATATTTGTCTTTGTGTCTGATTTATTTTATTTAGCATAATATCTTATAGGTCCATTCATGCTGTCACAAATGGCAAGACTGCATCTTTTTATGGCTTAAGAATATTCCAGTGTGTTGAATATTATTACACACACATACATACACACAGAATACATATATTTCAAATTGCAGTTTTCATTTTCTTTGAGTAAATACCCAGTAGTGGAATTACTGGATCATATTGTATTTCTATTTGTAACTTTCTGAGGAACGTCCATACTGTTTTCCACAGTGGCTGCACTGATTTACATTCCTACCAACTCTGTGTGAGGGCTCCTTTTTTCTTCACATTTTTGCCAACACTTGTTATTTCTTGTCTTTTTTATTCTGGCCCTTCTGACAAGTACAAGATTATACGTCATTGTGGTTTTTATTTGCATTTCCTAAAGATTAGTCATATTGAACATCTTTTCATTTGTGGCCATCAGCAGGTCTTCTCTGGGGACTAATGCATTTTAAAAAATAACTATTAAGTTTATGTTTTTGTACACGTAATGTATAGAGATGTAATTGTGTGACATCATTTACTAAAAGGGGTGCAAATGGAGCTATAAAGGAACAGAGTTTTTGTATGTTACTGAAGTTAAACTTATATAATTTCAAATTAGAATGCTGTAACTTTAGGATATTAAATGTAATCCTTATAGTAACCACAAAGAAAATAGTTCTAGAATGCTTAGTTCAGGCTGCTATAACAAAATACCATAGACTGGGTAGGTTATAAGTGGGTTTTTTAAAGATTTTATTTATCTGAGAGAGAAAGAGAGAGACTGTGGGCCTGTGCACTTGAGTGGGGGAGGAGGGAGGAGGGAGAGGGAGAAGCAGACTACCCTGCTGAGCAGGGAGCCCAATGCAGGGCTGAATCCCAGGACTCTAGGATCATGACCTGAGCTGACAGACACTTAACTGACTGAGCCACTCAGGCATCCCTGGACTAGGTAAGTTCATAAACAATGAAATTTATTTTTTTTTTTATTTTTTTATTTTTTTAATTTTTTATTTATTTATGATAGTCACACACAGAGAGAGAGAGAGAGAGGCAGAGACACAGGCAGAGGGAGAAGCAGGCTCCATGCACCGGGAGCCCGATGTGGGATTCGATCCCGGGTCTCCAGGATCTCGCCCTGGGCCAAAGGCAGGCGCTAAACCGCTGCGCCACCCAGGGATCCCCAAACAATGAAATTTAGTTCTCGGTTCTGGAGGCTGGAAGACCAAGATCAGGGTGCCAGCATGGTCAGGTGAGGACTTCTTTCAAGTCACATATTCTTCATTGTATCCTGGCATGGTAGAAAGGGCTAGGGAACTCTGTGAGGCCTCTTTTAAGAGTGCATTATTAATCCCATTCTTCTCATTCAGAAGGTTCCACTCTCATGACTTAACAGAAACAAATTTTAAAAGATGCATTTCTGGTAGAACTTAAACTCTAAGCCCAACATTGAAAGACTGCTTTCTGGGCTACTGCCTCTGATAGTTATCTGTATCCTTTATTTTCCACACTAGTATATTCTTTGCCTTCTTTTCTAGTCCAAGACGATCAAATTTATAGAGCATTGATTTCTCATACCAGCTTAAACCTAGATAGGCTTGTTGCAGCACCTTTTTGGAGTACTATTTTAGTTCTTCATCTTCATCACTTGGACTAGGGAAGCAAACAATCCTGTATTTAAATCTTGGATTCATAACATAAATTAAGGGACCTCTGGCACATATCCTCATGGTCTCTGAGTCTGGAATTCCTTATATATTAAAATGGGCATAATAATGTCTACCTCTGAAGAATGGACTTTCAAATGCTTAAATTTATTTAAACTTTTGGTTCAGGGGCACCTAGATGGCTAAGTCAGTTAAGCATCTGCCTTTGGCTCAGGTCATGATCAGAGGGTCCTGGAATCTGAGCCCCTCATCAGGCTCCCTGCCCAGCAGGGAGTCTCCTTTTCCCTCTGCCCTTACCCCCACTCATTCTCATTCTCTCTCTCTCTCTCTCATTCACTCACTTTATCTTTCTCTCAAGTAAATAAACTCTTTTTTAAAAATAAGAAAAATAAACTTCTGGTTCAGTGTAGATTTATGTACAGGTGTCGGGATTCTCAGTTCTACTCATAGACCTGCTTCTCAGTTGTATCTCTGGGTATGATCCTCAAACAACACCCCATTTCTGAGTGTTAGAAGAGATGCTTTTCTGCTTTGTAGTTTCCATGGCCCTATTGGAACCTAACAGGTCTCTGAATACTCAGATAAAAATATTAGTTGTAAAAAAAAAATATTAGTTGTGATATGGTCCTACAGAATTCTCTGAATTGTAGGCTTCCTGTACAGATTTTGCAAATCTCTCTTGCCCTTTTCTTGGAAATCACTATAGTTGCCAATTCTGGGTAGTCTACCTTTGACTTCCACCCACTGCTTTCTAACTAGTCTGGAAAGTATTCAGCTAGATGACAAGGTTAGTTCACTGTCTTTTTTTTTTTTTTTTTACAAGCTATCATCTGAATTTTTTCTCATCACAGACCCCTGGCTTCTACAAGAGCCTGCTTTCCCTTTACCCTCAACCATGTCCCATTACCTTACAAAATATTCCACAGTATTATGTTATAGATAATAAAGTAAAAAAAAAAAAAAAAGATAGTAAAGTAGAAGACCAACTCTAGGTTCTAATTTCAGTACCTCTAACTTACTAAATATATGATTTTTGCCAATTATTTAACCTACCTGAGATTTAGTTTATTTGCAAAAGGCTATGTCCTGGCAACTAAAGAACCTAAAGATTAAATGCAATAATGCCAGTGACTATGCCTTGAAAACTGTAGTTCTATACAACACAGAAATTATTACCAATTCAGCAAAGACGCAGTAGAGCACAGTGGTGAAGATAAAAGAATCTGAAGTCAAACTGCCAGAATTGGAATTCTGGCTTTATCATTTATCTTTGATATATAAAATGAGGATTAGAATGCCTACTTCATATGATATTAGCTCAATGACAGTAGCTATTATTATTATTAAATGCCTATTGCATGTTGGCTATTGCATTAGGTGCTAGTAATAAAATGGAATCAGGACAAATATGGCTAACATCTTCATCAAAGACCTCTATTTCCTACTCCATTTGCTACACTTTTCTAAGAGATTTATTCTTTATAGCAAAGAAAAACCTCAGTAGTAAAGCATTTCCACAGAGCATCAAGACTTTACAATTTCAGTTTTTCTTTTCTGTGAAAATATCCAATGAACACACAGTGACTTCAGCATTCCTTTTTCTAATTCATCACTTGAGTTGAAACTCTTGATGACTTCTAGATTAACTGTCTGGGACATGTTCCCATTAAATATAAATAATCTAATGCTTGTCAATCACCTAAAATGCTAATTAAAAGGCAGATTCCTAGACCCCACTTCAGACCTATTGATTGAAAAACTCTGACTGATTTGCAGCAACATGGATGGAACTACAGTGTATTATGCTAAGCAAAATAAATCAGAGAAAGACAAATACCACATGATTTCACTCATATATGCAATTTAAGAAACAAAACAAATGAGCAAAGGGGATAAAAAGGAGAGAGAGAGAGAGAGAGAGACAAACCAAGAAACAGACTCCTAACTATAGAGAACAAACTGATGGTTATCAGAGGGAGGAAGGTGGGGGATGAGTGAAACAGATGATGGTGATTAAGCAGTGTGCTTGTGATGATAAGCACTGGGTGTTGTATGAAATGTTGAATCATTATATAGTACACCTGAAACTAATATAACACTATGTTAACTAACAAATTAAAATTAAAACTTTAAAAAATAAAAAATAAATAAAAATAATTTTTAAAAAATTCTGGCTTGACGATGTGGGAATATGCATTTCTAATAAATTCCCAATGTGATTTTTATGCAAATCCCCTTTGAGAACCACATCCCCAAGACAGAAAAAGCTTCCACTAATACGAAATCCATACCCAAAGAAATAATGAAGAATAATGATCTAAAGCTTCACGAAGGAGAAAAATCTTAATACTTAGAATAAATTTTCACATGTATGTCTTTTAACAGGGTTGAGTCAGCAATGCACAGGGATCAAGACAAAACTGACTTGAACATACACACCTTAACTGTGAGTTCAGGAAATTCCTACTCTGGTAGCCAAGGCAAAGGGTGGTGGTGGTAGGAGAACACCGAGAAAGCTCACTCATAATTTCATAAGAAGCAAAGAAAACCGTGTTACTGCAATAGTCACACTTACTAAAATTGGGGTTTGGTAATATCAGAAAATGGGACTGCTCTCTCTTAAATTCAGACAACTAAAGACAGACTTCCCTGTACCATCTCCCCACACTGACCACAAACCTTGGGTTATCTCAGTTGTAAACCTTGCCTAGTGGGAGTTAAGCTGGCCCTGTGACCAGAGAGGCAAGGAGAAATACAGTCTTTTGTTAAAAGTCAGCCCCAAACAACCAATTAAAATTTAAATTTATACCTATTGGTCTGAAAGATAGTTATAAAAGAGACCTCATTGAGACACAGAAGAGAATCAAGGAGCTCCAAACTCCTAGTGGATGTAAACTTTCCATATAACAACTTAAAGGTAATGAGCAAAATATTTACCCGCCAAGTAACAGTGGCCCACGATCTGCTCTGGTTCAGATAATAAAATGCCCTGAAAGGCTTTCGTTCCTAAGATGTTAGTGAGGCTAGCACTGTGGCTATAAGAAAAGGAGAGCCTAAGGCAGAAAAAGACGCCCAATCTGCCCACACTATCCGTCCTGAAGCAAGTGTGGAGCAGGAGAGCGGGCGGGGCCGCGATTTCTCCTGCATCACTGCGTTCTCCCTTCTCCGCCTGCGTGAGCGCCGCCCACCCACTCGCGGCGTGAACCCACTGGGCCGAGCCTCTCCTCCCCCCTCCCCTCGGCCTGGTGCTGAATCATGAGTCCAATATCTCCAAAAGGTATAACCAAAGAACAATGCCACCCTTAGGGCTGGCCTCAATGGGGTACCAGGTTGGGGTGGAGCCGCGGCTGGAAACCACAACTTTGCTTCCCTTCTTCCCAATTTCCCCAGCCAAGCCCCATATTAAAACAAGAACTGCAGCGCTGGGGGACTCGCAAGCGGACGCCCCTTCTCCTGGGTGACTCAGGTCCGCAACGCTCCCCTGCACCTCCCCCCCACCCCGCCCGCCCCCGGCCCGGCGCGGTCTGCCTCATTGTTCCAGCACGCCGCCCGCTCAGGAGCCCGCGCCCCGCCTGGCGGAAGGGCTCAGAGCTCCCCGAAAAGGGGATGGTGGTTAGGAATCCTCACTCCCTCGCCCCTCACCCCTCTCGGCTGGGTAACAACAGCCCCTGCCTACTCCCATCGCCTTCCAGCCTACGGATCGCTAAAGCGGAACCAACGAGTCCCCCGAGGCGCCTGGCGGGTGCTGTCCAAATGCTGCGAGGAGGAGGAATGGGGGTGGGAGGGTGGGGGAGAAGCAGGGGGCTCCGGCCTTCGCCAAGCCGCAGCCCTGCCCCACAACGCGATTCCGGCTACACCGGTACCACTCAGCCATGCTTTCTCCGGCCCTACGGGGAGCTGCTCGGTTGTGGCCCGTCTCCCAGCCCTGGACTCTGGCGCCGATCAGCCCTTGGCCCTCTTGTCCCCAGAAGCAGAAAGCGTCCCCGTGCAGGCTGCAGAAGTCACCATATGCTACTCACCCCAACTGTTTCTGTCCCTGCGGTTCTTGGCCATGGTGGTCTGGGGACTGGTGGCGGTGAGGCGCTGTCACTGCGCTGGCTCTTCTCCCTGGCCGCAGGTTACTGGCAGTGGGAGGCTCTGTGCCCGCGCTGGGCGCAGCTCGCTGAGACTCTGAGGATGTTGCTGTGGCGCTGGTGAGAAGGAGTGGGGAGGAGAAGGGAGGAGAAAGCGGATGAACCAAGCTCAGCATCACAAGCCTGAGTTCACACAAATACCGGCGTCACACCCTCCCTACCTCAGCCCACCCGCATAGCATGAAGACAGGGACAGAGGATGTACTGCAACATTTTCAATGGAAAACACACATACAAACAAAAAGCAGCACCCCCCTCAAACACACTCTCAAAGAATTTAACAGCATTAGCCAGTCACAGAACTACACAAACCAATATACTGCATTATTCAGGATGTTCAAATACCCGTTTTCTAGCATAGTTACACATTAGTGCCAATATGCAAGCAACATTTAAAATATGCAGGCAACATTTATAAAAACGTTAAAATAATCTGCATTTACCTACCAGGCATTATACCCCTCCCCCCCACCCATTTTAAAAGCAAGGTCATGTTGGTAAAGAGGGTTTTGGGCGTTTTTGTACCTGTATACCAAACAGGCCTGACTTTTAAAATTAGGACAGCAAAATTTAGATCAAGATCAAGATAAATGAAAGCTGGAGATCCATCATAATATGTAACTAACCCAACATATAGTGGGCAAAATTACTCACTAGATTTGCAAAGAAAAACTCTGAAGTTATATTGCCAAATACATATATATTTTTTAAAGATTTACTTTATTTATTCATGAAAGACACAAAGAGAGGCAGAGACACAGGCAGAGGGAGAAGCAGGCTCCATGCAGGGAGCCTGATGTGGGACTTGATCCCTGGGTCCCGGGGATCACGCCCTGAGCCAAAGACAGACACTGAAACCGCTGAGGCACCCAGGTATCCCTATATTGCCAAATATTTTAAGTAAAATCATATTACATAGTCTGAGTGAGCCTTGGCAGACACAAAGGTTGCAGTTTTGAATAGAAAGCAAAATGCAATAAACACTTTAAAAAAATTCTCAATCTCTCTAGAAACAGTCCTTTCATGCTATTTGACTCTCAAGATACAATTATCCGTCCCATTCTTCACACAGTTTTCTCCTGCATTTGGTTGTTGCCCACACTCTACAGATCAGTTTTGCCTACAAGATTACTACCGTCTCTTAATTACCAGATCTTTGGTCTCTGCTTATTCTTCATCATAAGCAACTCCTCATTCTACGTTCACTCAATATAACTTGCTATCATGGCTTCAGACAAGATCTCCATCCTGATAATTCCCCAATCTATTCTTCTAGTCTTAAGCTTTCTTTCTTCTTTCTTTCTTTCTTTCTTTCTTTCTTTCTTTCTTTCTTTCTTTCTTTCTTTCTTTCTTTTTTTTGAAAGAATTTTTTTAAAGATTTTATTTATTTATTCATGAGAGACACAGAGAAAGAGAGGCAGAGACATAGGCAGAGGGAGAAGCAGGCTCCATACAGGGAGCCTGATGTGGGACTCCAACCAAGAACTCCAGGATCACGCCCTGAGCTGAAGGCAGGCAGTCAACTGCTGAACCACCTATGCATCCCTAGTCTTAAGCTTTCTTAAAGAGAGAAAATCACCATACCAGAACCAAATTTATAACTGTCTGAGGTCATCTTCACTTTTCTTTTCTTTTAAGATTTTACTTATTTATTCATGAGAGAGACACAGAGAGAGAGAGAGAGAGAGAGAGAGAGAAGGAGAGGCAGAGACACAAGGCAGAGTGAGAAGCAGGCTCCATGCAGGGAGCCCAATGTGGGACTCTATCCGGGGTCTCCAGGATCACACCCTGGGCTGAAGGCTGCACTAAATCACTGAGCCACCGGGGCTGCCCCACTTTGTTTTTCTACTGACACTTCAAAATCAACATATCAAAACCCAAACTACTTCACCACCACTGCCAAATCTTATACATTCCATATTTTGGTTAATGGTTCTAGTGACCTCAGAGCTGTGAACACTGTAAACCAAGTTTACATTATAGTTTTAAAGGGGACTATGTTCAATAGAGATACATTCCCTAAACACTAATGAAACAACATAGGAAGATAGGAATTATCTCAATCCTGTACCTACAAACCAAATTCATAGACTAAAAGAAGTGTGTTCTGCTTTTCTTATATATCTTATTTATAATTCTCAGCTCACATTCCAGTCTGATAATCCCTTTCAGTGAATCTCATTTAAAAAATTATAGTACACTCACTCACACAGACACACACACACACACACAGTTGTATAATTCAATACACATCCTTTTTTTTCCTATATGTGGGCCTTTACAATATATATTTTTAACTGAAAAAGAAATTTATTTTTTTAAAAAACCTCTTTGTAATTAATAGGTAATCGTAGGATAATACTTGAGACTGTGTGACTATCTTGGCTAAGAACTTCACTCAATGGTTTTTAGAATCCATCGATACCCTTCCCTGAATCAAGTTTATATTAGTGATTTTTAAATCATGATTTTAAAATAATTATATAATTTCTTTTACATTTACAGTTAGCAGCTGGCATTCCCTTTCCCATCTTTGTTGAGAACCACTATGGATTTATGAAATCTAAAGCAAAAAAATTTTATTGTGTTATTTACCCTCATTATTCTTTCTAGTTCTCAAATTGCCCTAAATTTCACCAATGGGAATCCCTTCAAGGTAACATCTATGTCCTCTTAACGTCTGTTTATTTGTCTTTGATCACTTCCTTATTTTTTGGCATAAGAAAATGCTTCAAGTTTCCCTTGTATTTTTCCCTGCCTCAGGACTAGAATTAGCCAACTTCTCCAAGAAATTCTGCCTACTTGTAATGAGAAAAAAAAAAAAATTCAGAAACCAAGATCTGGTGCTAGTTGTGCTCATTCTTAGCAGAAATTTCACTGTTTCTAGACTCTGACAGTAGACATTGTTAGAAAAATTTATTTTAGGGAGCACCTGGGTGGCTCAGTCAATTAATCATCTGACTCCTGTTTTCAGCTCAGGTCATGATCTCAGGATCATATAATCGAGCCCCGAGTTGGGTTCTATGCTGGGTGTGGAGCCTGTTTAATAGTCTCTCCCCTTCTGTCCCTCTTCATCTCTTAAACAAATAATAAAAAAAAGAACGTATTTATTTTTTAAAACAATGAGTTTAATCTAGTCCAAATACATAGGAACCATATGAAATACATATGAAAATACATATATACAGGGTTATTTATTACAGCATCTTATGAAATTGCAAAATACTGGAAACAACTTAGATACCTGTATCTGAGAGTGGTTGAATATGTCTATACAATGAACACCTCACAGCTATAAAAAAGAATAAAGAAGATTTCTTTGAACGGATACAGACTCATTTCCAGAATACTATCAAATGGAAGGGGGAACAGTGAAAATACTTTACCTATCCTTAAAAGAAAGAAAAGGATATGAAAGAACAAAGATATCTGCTCATCCACACAAAAGAAATACAAGAAGAATAAGTTAGAAACTAGTGAGATCAGTTACCTATAGGATGGATGAGAATAGAGTGAAAGTAATGGGAGAATGGGAACAGGGTAGTAGAGATGAGGAAGACTGATACTTTCTTAGATGTAACCTTTTTATATAGCTGTTTCTGAGAGCCATGGTAATGTTTCACTTTCTCCAAAATAAATAAATAATTGAAACCAACCAAGATATGGGGGTAGAGGGAGGCCTCAAAATGGAATTACAAACAGTAAATAATAAAATTTTTTAAGTGAACTGAATTATATTACAGGTAAATAACATAACTAGGTGTAGGAAGAATTAATCTGAGAAATTAATTTCAGAATTAATCTGAAAAACTTTAGAAAACAGTATTTTGACTATGTGCTATAATACTAGAGACACAAATTGTATACAAGTATCATACTCCAGTTTACTTAAAAAAATTATTTTGAGTATAGTTGATATACAATGTTACATTAATTTCAGGTATACAAGATACTTCATATTTTTTCCTCCCAAGTCATACATGGGCTAGCAATTCTGAAATTATTTTATATATGCACTAGGATTGAACAAATATATGGTACATAAGCAGAACCAGATTTCTTGCTTTTTAAGATGAAGTTATAATAAAGAAAGGGGTAAGGATAGAATGAATACTGTGGTGTTGAGTTGGAATCTGAAGTATTAGTATGATAGAGTAAAAATACAAATAACTCAATTTTTAAAAATGGGCAGAGGATCTATTAAATAGACATTTCTCCACAGAAGACGTACAAATGGCCAAAAACACATGAAAAGATGATTAATATCCTAGTCACTAGGGAAATGCAAATCAAAACCACAAAGAGAGGCACCTGGGTGGCACAGTTGACTCCTGATACCAGTTCAAGCTTCTCTCAGAGTCATGTGTTCAAACCCCACATTGGGCTCCACACTGGGAGTGGAGCCTACTTAAAAAAAAAAAAAAAAAAAAACTCACAATGAAATGCTACTTCTTAACTACTAGGATGAAAAAGACAATAATGAGAGTAGGTGAGGATGTGGAGAACTTGGCACACCCATACACTGCTGGTGAGAATATAAAATGGTGCAGTTACTTTGGAAAGCAGTCTGGCAGCTTTTCTTTCTTTCTTTTTTAAAGATTTTATTTATTTATTCATGGATACAGAGAGAGGGGCAGAGACACAGACAGAGGGAGAAGCAGGCTCCATGCAGGGAGCCCGATGTGGGACTCGATCCTGGGTCTCCAGGATCACACCCCGGGCTGCAGGCGGCGCCAAACCACTGCACCACCGGGGCTGCCCAGTCTGGCAGCTTTTCAAAAAGTTAAACATAGTGTTATCATATGGCCCAGAAATTCCACTCATATATACTCAAATGAAATGAAACCATATGCTATGTGAAAACTTGTACAGGAAGACTCATGATTCACAGGAGCCAAAAGGTAGAAATAACCTAAATGCCAAATAACTGATGAATGGATAAATAAAACATTGTATATCTAAATAATGGAATATTATTTGGCCATAAAAAGTAATGAAGTACTGGTATATGCTACACCATGGATCTTGAAAACATTATGCTAACTGAAAGAAGTCAATCATAAAGACCACATATTGTATGACTCCATTTATATGAAATGTACAGAATTAGCATATTTATAAAGACAGGAAGTAGATCACTGGTCACCTATGGCAGGAGGGTGGAAGAGGGGTTAAGGAAAAAGTGGAGAGTGATTGCTAGTGAGTACAGGTTTCTTTTTGGGGTGTTTAAATTTTTTTTAAATGTTTGAAGTCAATTCTGTACAACTCTGTGGATATACTAAGAATGACTGAGTTACACAATTTAAATTGGTGAATTATATGGCATGGTATATATTACTAGGCTGCTTTTAAAAAATTAAAGTCAAGTTTATTTTAAATCAGAAAAAAAGAAGAAAAGGTATTTGTACATTAGTACTCTAGCTCTCCTTTCATCCTGACTTCTCTGGGATGTTACTCCATATTTTGTTCCTTCCCTGCTATATCCTCAATGATTTTTTTCCCATCAGTTCCTTCACCATGCTCATTTCTCCCCATCATAAAAAAAGGCTCTCTTCATTCTGTCATTTGCATCAACATGGATGGACTTAGAGTGCATAATGCTAAGCGAAGTAAGTCCAACAGAGAAAGATAAATACCATATGATTTCATTCATATGTGGAATTTAAGAAAAACAAATGAACAAAAAAGACAAAAAAACAGAATCAAATACAGAGAACTGGTGGTTGCCAGAGAGGAGGTGACTGGCGGATGCGTGAAATAAAGGGGATCAAGAGCATACTCACTGAGCACTGAGGAATGCCTAGGCCTATTTAATATTGTACACTTAAAACTAATATAACTGTGTTAATTATACTTCAATAAAAAAAGAAAAAATAATAAAATAAAATGTAACCTCCTTAAGAATGAAAAGGGCTCTCTCAATCACAAGTTTCTCAGTAGTTGATGCTACAACTCATTCCTTCCCTGTATAACTAGCAAGCTTGGAAAAGTATATCAGTTAAAATGCTTTGGGCTGTAACTCAAAATAGCTTAATCCAAATGGACATTTACTGTCACATAATTTTTTTGAAGACAGGTTTGTTCTGTGGTGATTAATTCAGCAGCTTAACATCATTAACAATATTAGTTAGGACATGGATTTGGCTGCTGTAAAAAATTACAATGGCTTAAGACAGATATTCATTTCTCTCTCCTGATATAATCTGAACATAAACCCTCCAGGGCTAATATGGTAGCTTTGAAATATCAAAGAACCTAATATTGGACTTCCATTGTATAAGCCAAGATTGTTACTTGGGCATTTGCATCCTCATTCAGCCAAATAGAAAGAAAGGAAAGAAGGGCATATTTCCATTCTAAAAATATAACCCAAAAGCGGCACATATCATCTCTAGTCAAATACCATTGACAGTACATGTCTCACTTATTTGATAAATATATTATGTATATGTGTATCTAACTAAAATGTAAAAGACCTAATACTAAAGAAAGAAGGGAGGACATCTGGCTGGCTCAGTTGGAAGAATATGTGACTCTTGATCTCAGGGTCATTGAGCCCCATGATGGATGTAGAGATTACTGAAATAAATATTTTTTTTTAAATGAAGGGAAATGGATTTTGGAGAATAACAGCAGGCTTTGGCCACAAGGACCAAGTTTGCACTTCACTACCTTTAGCATGTGGACTTATTTTGTAATGTGGGCTCCTATCAGGGTTCCAAAATGGCATCTGCCATTCTAGTCATCAGCACAGTTAGCCATGCCTAGAAACAGAAAAAGGCATGTCTGTGCCTTATGTACCTTGATAAATACAAGGAAAACCCTCCAGAAGCACTCCCATAGACTTTACCTAGACTTTACCTGTTATTGTCTAGAATTGTCTATCATAAACCATCCTTGTAGTAAGAGAAATGAGGCTAGGCCAATTGAGATTTCTCCCCTAGCATTGGGGAGGGTCTCTGTCTCATCTGATAGACATAGCCACTCAAAAAAGGTCAATAAAACTGTGGTCCTGATAATAAGGAAACAGGGAGAGAAGATAGTTTTTGAGCACAAGGCCTAAGGTGATAATCACAGCTTTCCTTTTTTCCCCATCCTTCAGTGGTATCTCCTCTGATAGGATGACCCAAAACTTACTTCCATAGGTCCAAGTCCTTAGTGGCCTTATCTTTACTGGGTTGCTGCAGCTTCCCATCGTTCAGTAATATTAGACACGTGAATACCAAGAGGTATCTTAGTGCACATGTAGGGTCTCAGACATAGTCCTTCTTGTTTTCTTTGTAGAGCAACAACCAATTTCCCTTAATAGTGAGGACCAATCACTCCAATCGGTACAATGATCCCCTAACTGTTGCCTCAATGGCTAAAAGGCCTCTTATAGGTCAGCTGACAGTTTCAGTTTCCTATTTAATGAAATTGTGACTGTGTTACTGGGGAGTATCTGCCCCTTGGGCCTTAAGATCCACTAAGCCCAATGTTTTAAAGACAAAATTATAAAGTTGTAGAGACAAAAATTCTTCAGGTGAGTTGTTAGGAATAGTAGAAGAGCTACCACTCTCTCCCTTGGTTCCTAAGCTCACACATTCTGAATGTAGGGTAGATGGCAACATACAATGGCTACAGAGTTAAGTCCTATCTCATATCCTCACTGGGTTATCTCCTTGCCAGCACCACAACTGATTCTTCAGCAAACCTTTCTTCCATTCCCTCAAACTAGCTTCTTCTAAGTGATGAATTTCATGTAAGATTAGTTAATTCCATGGTCATGATTTCATTGTTATATTTTCTTCAAAGTAAAAGGAGTTTCTCACTTAAACTTAATGTTATAATACATGATGAAATAAGGCATTCTGTAAACCCATGGATTGTGGTACTAGCAAAAAAAAAAAAAAAAAAAACACCCAAAAACAAAAAACAAAAAACAAAACAAAACTTTCCAGGCAGGGAAGGTAAACCTGTATCTGGAATCTGTATCTATTTCCATGAGAATGAATCCCTTTTCTTTGCATAATGGAAGGGATCTAGTATAATAAATTGCCACCAGGTGGTTGACTGGTCTGTCTAGGAAATACTACCATAATGGGGCCCCTGCAATGGCCTCTGCTATAAGCAAGTTAAACACTCCCTAGGGGTAGTAATATTATCCCTGGCAAATGGAAGTCCATGCTATTGAATCCACATTTGGACTTCATTCTTTTGTACATGGGCCCACTGAATTAGCACCAGAGTGATCAAGTAGAGGCTGACAACCATAGAATAGATCATCTTGTAAACCTAATTATTGGAATGAATGCCCTCTTGTGGGCAGTTATGTGGTTCACAGATATTTTCACATTCTGGGTCCATTTTGGGAATCCATCTGTATTATCTCTCCCATTATTTCCTTTTCTCAGATATTCTTCTTTCCAAGTTACTGGCCCACCTACTAGCCACTTTACATAAATATAGATCTAAACTTCAGGCCATGTATATAGATCTATACCTCCTTCCTAACAAAGAGGACAACCAGATGTTCTATTCAATATTATGCCCATGGGGAGAACTTCTCTTCAACCCTATTTTTCAAGGCCACCTCATTAAGGGTAGTGCCATAATTCAGAGGCTATATGCTTCCAGTTGGTGTTAGTATATCATGCAGACCATTAATAAACGAGGCCCAAGCTTTTCCTTCCTCTGCTATATGACCATGAGAAAAAGTTCAAAAAAGGGGGGGGGTGGTGGCAAAGAAGTAGGGATGGGTACAAAGGAAGTCTGTCCATGCCTTCCATATCTGCTCAGGTCACCCCAGTATACACCTTTCCATTTGATAATGAAATTATGCTGCCCATGTTCAATTAATGATTCAGTAAATTAGATAACACCCAGTTCCTAAAGAGCAGTTCACAAAACATAGTCACTCAGTATCCCCCAGTCAGGTGTTTAGTTTTTGCCAAGGCCTGGTTACAAACCAAGAGTTACCTTTCAAATGGAGAATAGTTGTCAGGAGATGAGGGCACATTCTTGTACCAAAACCCTATCAGTGCAGCTTGTGCCAATAACCTGGACCATCTGTAGGACATTCTGTTTTTCCAAGTCTTATGAAAAACTGGCCACCATATGATTTACATGGTAAATGGGTCAGAGAGCAGCACGTGCAATATGGTGGCTCCAAAATCCAAACAGTCTAACCAAGCACTGTGTATTGTTCTTTGAGGTGGATGTAGAACACAGTAATTCCACTGATTTTTAGAAATTTCACTATTGCACAGGTCTCTGAACTAGGTTTATTTCTCATCCTCTGATAAAAGGGTCTTTTTAAGGTATCTTGGGCAGTTGCTATTTCCTGTTTACTTATCCAGTTTGCACTATGTCATCAAGGTAATAGACTAACAGGATGTTCTACTAGATATCAAGAAAACAAAGGTCCCTCTGGAATTACAGCATATTATAACTGAAGTGTTTACATGGGTCTGAGGTTAAGATAATGACAGTGCTATCCAAGTCATGTGAAGGCAAACTGCTTCTGATTATTTCTTTTAAAGGGAACTGAAATCTACATTCTAAGTGTCAATTCAATAGCTATATTCTAGGTGCCAAGGGCTGTGTTGATTTGCTCTAGTAAAGACTCCACATGTAGAAATACAACTGTGAGGCTTCTCCCTCAATTCAGGTACTCTAGACTTGTGAACTGGTTACAGTTTAAGAATTGGGTGATATGTATTGAATCACCATCACAGTGACCTGAGTTCAATTTCTCATCAGACCTGAAATTTTTCTGCTTACATATGTCAAGTAGCACTTAGGTAGACTATTGGTTTAATTAATTGACATTGATGATCATACACCATCGAAGATCCTTGCAAACACCCTTGATTATCACTTCCTCCTGAGGGTTATCATGGTAATTGCGCTGAACATGCCTTTGACAGTTAAGTCCCACCTGGACTCTACCAGGATCTCAAATATTCCCACTGAAATCATGGATCCTGATTTCGTTGTGGCATCTCCATTATCATTTCCAACCAATTAGGACAGCCACCAAATAATTTTTCAAGGACATCTGTAGCCCTTTATCTCAATGCTTTGATAAAGGCAGATATTATAGGCCCTTATAGGGATGGTATGGATAGAGCATTACTAAGCCAGATGCATATAAAAGGGCAAGTTCAACATTCCCATCTCCGTGAATCTTCAGATTCCTTCCTCTACAGTATGTCTTGGAAGTTCTTGCATCTCAGCATAGAGACTACCAACTTCAAATAGCCAATTCAGAAAGACTACCACTGCTCAAGTCAACCTGAATCACAGGTATTTGGCAAGACCCTGTAATTCCAGCAGTGCAAAAGTTTTCTTCTCCAAGAACAGGTCTTGTCCTTTTCCATCAGGGCTATGCTAAAATCTCTCTGCTTTTTAAAGTTTTTATTTAAATTCCAGTTAGTTAACATACAGTGTCATATTAGTTTCAGGTGTACAGTATAGTGATTCAACACTTCCATACATCACCTGGTGCTCATCACAAGTGCACTCCTTAATGTCTATCACTTATTTGAAACATTACTCTTGTTCAAAGTTCTCAGTGTCATTTATATCTACCCAAATGCCCCCATCCTTATTGCAGGATCCCAGTACTTCTATACCAGAGCTCTTACTTTGGCATAACAGATCTAGGTCTCACATTTAAATACTATTGCAACTCAAGAGCCTTTACTATTCAGCTATGGGCTTGATTCTCAGCCATTATTTCCCCTTCAGCTACATGAGAAATAGGTTTCTTTGAAGCTGTCAAAGAAGCTTTTGGATTTTCTACTCATGCCTTCAGTTTGGAACTCAGGCCATTTGTCTTTTTTTTTTTCCCCCAAGTATTCTCTCAGAGGCAATCAGAGCAAGTGACAGCATGATTTTAGTGATCATCACTACCAAAGCAGCTAAGTGCTAGATATTGGCCTTCCATTGCTGCGCCCTCCATCTCCTGTCACTATTGATGGTTATTTCAGTAATTGTGACACCCTTGTTTCATTTTCCATGGCAAGAAGTTTATATAGGTAATCACCAGATTATGTGAGTAATACCATCCCACAAAGCAAGGGTTTCTTTCCTGAGGTTTCTTCTAATACCTGTAACTATTAATCACGGTTCTGGCAAGAAAGATACAGCACAAAGAGAGAATCTAATGAAAGGACTATTTTTAAAAATGAGAACAGGGTTTAAGGAACTAATAAGGGATAGTGAAACACCCTGAGACTAGAAACAGTGGAATGCCGTTATTATACTCATCTTAAAGGGGCAAGGAAAAAAAGAGCTAGTTAGAACACTGTAAGAGTGGTAGAGGTATAGGATAGGGCCACAGTGAGGCATTGTGGTCTCTTCTGACCATTAGGGCTTCTTGAAACATTAGTTTATATGAGGTGTAAGCAAACTTTAAGCATCCCTTCTGAATGTTATACTTATTATACTGTGAGGAAATCAAGGAACAACGCAAGATTATTTATAACTTACATTTTTTCTTAGTTACTGAATTTGCAGACGGGATCAAGTTGTGAGCCAAATACAGGAACCCTGCTACCAATCCTGATAAAAACCTAAAATCCATCCTGGGAATCAAGGTTAATTTTAACATATCAGATGATCATTTCAAGCTGGATAAAAAAAGGAATATGCAACTGTTCTTTTTTTATTTTTTAAGTTTTTGTTTTTATAATTTAAAACGATTTTAAGTAATCTCTACACCCAATGTAGGCTCAAACCTACAACCCTGAGATCAAGAGTCACACGCTCCACTGATCTAGCCAACCAGGTACCCCCAACACTTCTTTTTTAAAACTCCCCTCATACTGACTTGATACTGATTCTGAATGAGATACATGGTCTACTGCTGTCCAGAACAAAATAGAGCTCTTCTATTCTTCAAAAACATGATTCTTCCCTCAATAGACGACTCTAATTAGTAACAGAAAGAATAGCTGAACTATTTGAAAATTTAAATCATAACTGTGGCAGAAGATGTCTTCCAAAATTTAATTATATCTAACAAATCCATGGAGCAATAAACTCAATCACACAGTGTTACATTTTGCAACTAGTTTATGCCAGAAGGTTCATCAGGAGATTATACAGGTTAAGCCTACATGTTCCATACACAAAACTTAATGTCCTCATGCTCTGTTCTGTCACACTTGAGTTTTGATAAGGCTTTCTATCTTGGATAATTAGTTGCAAACCTTACCTAGGTAGAAGTTAAAAATTTTATGTTCCCAGTTTTTTTTTTTTTTTTATTCAGCCTTGGCTGAAGAAACCAGGAGCCACAGATTACAATTAGCATTTTACTAAAGAACTGTGACAGAATGGAAAAACACTACAAAACACAGAGCAAACCATTACAGGTTGTTATGTAGATGAGAGTAAAACCTGGAAGATATTTTACATGTCAGATATTATGAAGACACAAAGAATATATGATAATGAGGCAGAGATAAAGGGCTTATCAAGTTACACGTATTCTTATTCCATACTTTGTTATAACATTCAGCAGTTTGTAAGAAACTGCTAGCTACAATTTTAAAATTATTATTATTACATTATATTATTGAAAGCTCTGTGCTTAATTGTTTAGAATGTAAAATTAAATTTATGTGCCATATGTTTATTTTATGGATATTAAACTTGAATTTCTCTACCAACCATGTAATATTTAACTCACCAGCTATGATTTCACTGATCTTGTTTAAATGAACTCAACCAGTATTTTTAAAAAAGATTTTTAAATAAGATTCTTTTGGAGTTAGAATAAAACAAATGTTTTCCTCTTTGCATCAATGGCAGTACAAGTAATGATTATAGCAGACATATTTTTAAATCACCATGTAAAATTTCAACTTTTTCCATGCTATCCGCCTCTGAATTGATAGTCAAAGCATATGGATCTGCCATTGCTGGCAACATAAAAATATCTGCACTCCAGAGTCTTGTTGAAGCCTATGACCTCAAACTTTTTATTACTCAATTCGTATCAAACATTGTGCTTCAAGAATAACATGCTTGAAGGATTATCAGACACTTACCCTTGTTTCAAATTGGGAGTTCAGCGTTTCCACTTTATGAAGGCTCATGAGGTAAAATTCTCTAAAGTCTTCGTAGTAGGACAAGATGTGCCTCTCTTGATCAACTGCTTCACTGTGATCTCAAAAACACTATAAAACCCCGCTGCTTTGGCAAATTTGCTGCATTGCTCTAGTATCCTCTTTTCCCTCTCTTTAACATCATACCTATTTCTTCATTTACCTATTTTTATCTTGTGTAATAGTATGTATTTTCTGTATGCTGCCTCAAATTCTCTGGAATAATGCAAGTATAAATACGTAAGAATAAACTCCAGACTAGAAAAAGGATCAATGCTTATAGGGTCGAAGGAAGAAAAAAAAGAATTTATGACTGTAAACAAGTACTAGGATACCAATAGAACATTTGAAAAGATTTTGAGTCATTGAAGCCAAAAGTATGTGCCCACCAAAACAAGTGCCAAGAAGCTTTGAAAGAAGGAACTGTTCTTCAACAATTTTTTCAATGCAGCAAACACATAGGCTTTGTCCATAGAGCATGTAAGTCTGAGCTTACTTATGTTCGCTAAATAAGTGCCTTTTGTGCAGGGAGCACAAGAAAATACATATATTCCTCGTCCTGTTAAGGTGTAAATTTAATTTCTACATTATACAATTAATTACAATGATCACCAACAAGGAGAATATCGCCCAAGAACGGAATTGAATTGGATGCTCAAACTCACAAGCCAACATCCGCAACTTGCTCTTTCCTGATTTTTCAGTTACTAAACGCATTGGCTGAGCATTATCTGGCTTTTCTGTTCGAAACCTCTACTGAAATATCTTTTATGTATTTCTACTGAAATACATAAATCTGGCAACTTTATTTCTACCTTCAGAACGAACAGGACTGGAACTGAAATTGCAAAACAGCTTGTGAAACATCAGCCCAATGACTTCCTCGAACTCCTGTTTCCATACTCTGTGCACTGTGAAGTAGTTTATGACCTCTTATATGGATTAACCCTCTCTATAATTCTGTAAGACGCCTTATAAACACTTTTTTTTTGGGGGGGGGGTGCCAGATACAAAACCTTAACCCCAAAAGCAGCAGATAACGACCCTGAGATATCGCCAAATATGATGTGCTGCCCCAGATCACCTACTGAGGAGGTGGTAGAGCCAGAAGCAGGTTGTGGTCTCTGCTTTTGTTTTTATCTTCTGCAGAACTCCGGATCCCATGCAAGGCGCAGTCCCGCCATGAGGCATAGCGTGTATCGCCAACAGGGATAAAGGCCACTGAGGCTTCCTGGGAATTCAGGCTTTCGGAAATGTCGTGGAAAAACTCAGGAGAAGACAGGTTGTGCAGGTAGGTGTGTAGTGCAGCCTCAAACTGGTACCACCGGGAATGATTTGCAAAACAGGAAGGTGCAGTGGTAGGGTGTGCCGCGGCGCGGCCAGGCCGGCACTCCCGCGACCTCCTTCCCCGGCGCCCCGCGGCCAGGTGACTTCTGGCCCAGTGCCCTCAGCCTACCTACCTTTTCCGTGTTGGCCTGGAGAGGCTGCCCTCGCGCCCACCCTTCCCCCCTCTACCCGTCACCCTCCAAATTTACCTGGCGAATCTGGGGGGGCGGTTTAGCGGAGGCCGGTAGGCTCGCGAAGGCCCGCCCGGGGTGGGGGTGGGGGTGGGGGTGGGGGGCGTCCGTCACCTCAGCGGGGAGCGCAGCCTGGGCGGAGGAAGGACGCGCCCCGGCCGGGGGGGGCGGGGGCGCGGTGGCCTGGCGGCCGGGAGGCTGTCGTGTCCCGACCAGGCCTCAGGGCGGCACTCTGGTCCCGCGGCCGGCGCGCTCGGGCGGGCCGCTGGGCGCCGACCCACGCTGGCCGGGAACGTTTCACCCGGTGACGCAGCCCCGGGTGGGGGACGTGGTGCGGCGGCGGCGGCGGCGGCGGCGGCGGCGGCGGCGGCGGCGGCGGCGGCGGCGACGGCGGTACGCGCCTCCGCCGCCTGCGAGCGGACGTGCGGGGCGGCGGCGGCGGCGGCGCAGGGTCCGCAGCGGCAGCGGGCGCCGGGTCGCGGGTCGCGGGTCGCGGGACGCGGGACGCGGGCGCCGGCGTGGAAGTAGGTCCCTGGCTCCGCGCTCAACAAAGAGCGGGGCCGCCCCCCTCGGGTACCGAGCCGGCCCCAGGCCCCGGCGGGCGGGGAGGCCGGCGGGCTGTTCGCGGACGGCCGGGAGGGGGAAGGGCCGCGCCCGGACGGGACTAGGGGGCGCCGGGGACCCTTCCAGGCCCGCTCGTCCGCGCTCCCCGGCGGGGCGGAAGGGAAGGGGCCGGGCCGCCCGGGGTTGCAGCCTCTGCTCGTCCCTCGTGCAGGCGGAGCTGCGGGCAGAGGCTCCATGTTGGGAAGCGGCGCCGCTCATCCTCGTTAGCGGGACTCGGGGCGCCGGGGGCAGAGCCGGCGGGGGCCGGGCCCTGAGCGAAGATGGAGGCCCCGCTGCGGCCTGCCGCGGACATCCTGAGGCGGAACCCGCAGCAGGACTACGAGCTCGTCCAGAGGGTCGGCAGTGGCACCTACGGGGACGTCTACAAGGTGAGTCGGGCCGGGCCGGGCCGGGCCGGGCCGCGCCGCGCCGCTTTCCCGGCCGAGTGTGAGGCGTGGGGAGGATGCTTTTATTGTCGCATCGTGGGGATGAAGCGGCCAGGCTTCCTTTTTACTCCGCTCAGAGCACCTTATTTTCATTCCTTGCTCTGATCGCTGCCAACACGCAGAACTAACCAGACCTTTGCAAAACCACTGTTGTACTTCTGTGTGTGCTAGGAAGGCTTCTTACGTTTGTTTGTGGTATCGAGGGGGAGTTCGAGTCTGCTTCTAGAGTTGCACTTGAGGACGTGCCAGTCTCAGCAAGGAAAAATGCTGCATCAAAGACAGTAGGTGAGAAAGAATATTGACACGAGGCGTTTGCGTTTAAAGAAAAAAAAAAACTCTTACCTGGTTGAGCTTGAGTTTTAAAAGTCATAATGAAACCAGATCTGTCAGTTTTCACTGTAAACGGTCTAATACCAATCAAAATGATGTGTGCATAAACATTATCCTGTGTAGGATTCTGCTTTTCCTGGCAGATGTTTCATCATTTGTATTTGGTGGTTTGTTTGGGTTTTTTTTCCCCCTACTTTAGCAGTTCCTCTCTCAGGGATTTAGAACATTCCATGACCGGAGAGGGGATAAGAGCTGTTGTCTTTTTAATTGTGTTCCCTGGCATTATTTGCGACAAATGAGAGGGTGAGGTACTGTTAATTTAATATTAAAGAAAAATTATAGAGAAGCAAACAATTCCATAAATCCACTGGGTTCTTGAAGGATTAAAAGGAAAGAGATCGCTTCAGATTGGTTTATGCTTTTTGTTTTTTTCTATTTCAAGAGAAGCATTAATGTAACTCATATGGATATATTAAGGGAAATTTCCTTTGATTTTTGCAACAGCTTTCCTCATTAGATTTAATATGATATATATCTCATTATTCCAAGCAACGCTCCTGCATGTATAGCTTAAATGGTCTTCTGTCATATGGGTAATTTACCGTAGACTCTTCTGGGGTATGTCATTTTATTGCACAGATGGTAGAATGTAAAGAAAACATTGCCTTTCAGCTCCTTTTCTGCTTTTATTGTTCTATTAGTAATAATGATTCGAAGTAGTACATGACAATTCTAGCACTGTGTCATTTTACTGAGATGGACTGTGATGGGTAGGCTTTTTATTCATTAAAAGGACATTTGAGTCTTCTATGCTAGGCACTGTTACAGGAATGGGGTTTTGAACTGTGAGGAAAGTCCCAATTCTTGCCCTGTTGTGAATACCTTTGAATTCAAAGTGGATAAAAATAACAGAATCCTCTTTATGTAGAATTAGAGGTAATTAACTCTGCATTGTTTAGCCATGGATTAGCCCTTTTGTGGAATGCTCTTTAAAAAATTGAAATTCTTATTTTGTCTTCTCATTCCTACTTTTTAGTCATTTTCATCTTATGAGTCACTATGTATTAGATCAGTGCAATTCAGTTCATGTTAATGAAATAGTCTAAATTCCAGTTCTTACATATTTTTTCTTCCTACTACAAGAAAATTTAACATGTTTTCTTCACAAAAATTTCAAGATCACCTTTATTATTATTATTATTATAAATATAATGACTACAGCAATTCTCTGTAACAGGATTTATTCTTGCCAGGAAAAGCAAAGGGGGTACCTCCCTGCCTCATCTCTCTTCCGCATCTCTTAAAGAGAGGATCAATGACTGAATATTTATCATACATCATCTTCACCGCCCCTCCCCCCCATCTCCTTACTCACCACATTCATGCTTCCTCGCACTTACATATGTATACTGATTCCACTCCTGGCTAGTCTCTGATTCCTAAACATCCTCAATATCCTGGTTCCTTATCTTTTGTTTTCCTTTGTTCTAATTACCTGGAATCACCTCCCACCCCCCTTTCAAATGTTACCTCTCTTACCTGTCCTTGAAAACCTTCCTCACAAGCTCCTCCAGGAAGCCCCAGCTGTTCCTCTTATCTCTCCCTCTTCATCTATTACTCTTTACCATCTTCATTCTGTTCTAGCCACACTGGTCTGTTTTCTCTTCCTTAAACATAAGAAGCATCTTCCTACCTTTGGGTCTTTGTTCTTGCATTTTCCTCTGCTCAGAATGTTTTTGCTCAGACAGCCATGACTTGCTCCCTTCCCTTCTTTCTTTTACACTACATCTTTTTTTACTAATGTATTTTTTCTTTGCACTTAATCACCACATAACATAATCTTTATTTTTTTCTTGTTTATTATCTGTTTCAATCCACTAACATACTCCATGAGGACAGGAGTTTTTATCTGTTTTCACTCCTCCCACAGTACCTGGAATTATACCTGCCACAGAGTAAGTGCTTCTAAAAATTCGATAAATGAACGAATGAATAACTCTCAGTAATTCTGTCACCTAGTTGTCTTTTGACGTCACAACACTCAGCACTTAAGACTCTGTGTCTGTCTATAAAGTCTATTAAGATATCCAGCTATATATTTTTAGTACAAATTTTAATTATTTGAGTTCTTTAGGAAAAATATTTCTGGAAAACTATTTCATAGCATATCCATTTGCAGCTCTCTAAACCTTACAGAATTGTGTCAGTTTGTATTTATTCCTTTTTATATACCTAAAAATATGTAACAATCAGAATGTAGTGCTGAAGTTTTGAAACTCAGAGCAGTTAGAGTAATTTTGCTATCACTGTGTTTCTGATGAGCTGAAAATCCTTGGAAGCTTTAGAAGTATTTTCAGTCAGTGATACAAACTAGTAAAATAATAATAGTGAAGAATAATGAAGGTAAATTAGTTACATTCTAGTCAGGTATTATCTACTTTTCTAAATAAATGTTACAACTACAGCAACTATCTGGAGCAGGATTTTATTCTTGCAAGGAAAAGCAAGTATCTTATGAAGCAGGAGCTTTAAAAAACCAGCTTTGAGACTCTTTGTAACTTTTATATATGCTCTTCAAAAACATAGATTCCCCTCTCAATCTCCTGTCTTCCCTGAGAATCTCCAGTGGGGGAGAGCTTAATTTTAAGCTGCATATTCCCTGGTTGAACGTGTAAGAATTCTTTTAGATATATAGAGCAGGAAATGGTAGAGGGGAAAGAAACACAAAAGAGAAAAGAAATGTGGAAGTTGGATGACGGATTAAATTTCAGCTGAGCAAATTTTATTTGTGTTAATGTTAATATTTAAATCTGCCAACCGAAGAAGAAGTCTAGAGATTGAGAGTTTTCACTACCTTTGGTCCACAGAAGAACTAGACATGTCAGGTAATCTAGACAGTTATTGTATACGATATAGTTCGTAATTGTCCCAAGTCATTGGGGTGGTCTTTATAAAAATATTTGTATCAAAATTGTCCCCAACCTCCATTCAAGAGAAGATCTAGGAATTATTTTTTTAAGATTTTATTTATTTATTCATGAGAGACAGAGAGAGGGGCAGAGACATAGGCAGAGGGAGAAGCAGGCTCCCTGCAAGGAGCCTGATGCAGGACTCAATCCCAGAACCCCAGGATCCTGGCCTTTGCCAAAGGCAGATGCTCAATCACTGAACCACCCAGGCATCCCTAGGAATTTTTTAAACCTTTTGTGGGATATAAATTCAGAGAGGGCAAACCCATGTATTTTTTTCTAACTTGCATGCTTTTTCTGATTGATTACGTAGTATGACATGTTTAACTACAAGAAAGAAGGACTAGATGGCTCTTGTTCATCATTGTATGATAGCAGACAGATGCTCAAAAAGTATTTGTCAAATGATAATAGTTATAGAAAATTACCCAGACATAACACTGTTAATAATTCAGTATAGTTTATTTCAGATTTTTTTCCTAATGTTTTTAAACTGATACATTTCTAAGGATCACAATGTAGATCTTTTTTCTACTCAATTGGAACAGTTAGCATTTTTCTCTGGTCATTAAATATTCTTTGAAAATACCATTTTTAAAGGATCTGTTGAACAAACACTCATTTAATGAATGATTCTATTCATATTTGTTGTTTTCAATGAGAAAACTTTTTTGTGATCATAAATAATGTATACTTTGCAATGGAATATTACTCAGCCATTAGAAATGACAAATACCCACCATTTGCTTCAACGTGGATGGAACTGGATGGTATTATGCTGAGTGAAATAAGTCAATCAGAGAAGGACAAACATTATATGTTCTCATTCACTTGGGGAATATAAATAATAGTGAAAGATAATAGAAGGGAAGGGAGAAGAAATGGGTAGGAAATATCAGAAAGGGAGACAGAACATAAAGACTCCTAACTCTGGGAAACGAACTAGGGGTGGTGGAAGGGGAGGAGGGTGGGGGGTGGGGGTGAATGGGTGATGGGCACTGAGGTGGGCACTTGATGGGATGAGCACTGGGTGTTATTCTGTATGTTGGCAAATTGAACAGCAATAAAAAATAAATTTATTATTAAAAAATAATAAATAAAAATAAATAAATAAATAATGTATACTTTGTATAGAAATCTTTGTTATGTATTATGTAGTTTATCACTTCCATAGGTTCTTCTGGGTGCTGGGTGAACTGGGGTGAATCCCTTTTTTTTTTTTTTTTTAAGATTTTATTTATTTATTCATGATAGTCACACAGAGAGAGAGGCAGAGACATAGGCAGAGGGAGAAGCAGGCTCCATGCAGGGAGCCCGATGTGGGATTCGATCCCGGGTCTCCAGGATTGCGCCCTGGGCCAAAGGCAGGCGCCAAACCGCTGCGCCACCCAGGGATCCTGTGAATCCCTTTTTTATATACACCCTCCTTATCTCTCCCTTAAGCCAGAAGTCACAATTCTAAAATAACTTAAGGCATTTTGAAGCATATCCTAGGATCCCATCGTATAGATTCATTTATTCTGGATATACTTATTCAGTGCCAAGTGGATGTTAGGGGATGTGGATGGAGACACAAGAAAGTATACTATCAACAGAGGACATATAATTTAGTCAGGAAAACAGACATGTAAACAGTTATAATATTGAAAGTGCTGTTGTAGAAGTGAAGTCAAAGAAATACATAATTCTGTCTTTACTGGGAATAGGGGAAGGGAAGAGAAGAGAAAGAATTATAATGTGAACCAGGGAGGATTAATAGAGGAGGAGGCATTGACTGGATTGTAAAATAATATGGGGTAATTTTCAGGTGGACAAGATGGGAAAAATATTTCAGGCTATGGGAATAGTGGGTGCAAACACCTGACATCTTGAGAAACTATGATGAATTTTGAGGGATCTGCATTTGTAGATTTGGTGTGACCAAATATGGCAGAGATGTCATAGATGGAGAATACAGGCAATTTTCTGGCAGAAAAGGATAAGATAATGGATCTATATATCATGTCAAAGAATTTGGACTTCTATAAACTGAAGAAACACTAAAGAAGGGAATCTCTCATGGTGTAGAGGCTGGATTAGGTAAAGTTGCTAGAAGTGTAAAGACAAGTGATTGAATAATCCAAATGAGAGTTTGTGCAAGCCTAAATTTAGGCACTGGAACTGGAGATAAAAGGAAGAGATGGATTTGAATCCTATTTAGAAGATGATAAAAATGGGGTGCTTGGGTGACTCACTCAGTTAAGCATCTGGCTTCAGCTCAGGTCATGATCCCAGGACCCTGGGATTGAGCCTGACGTCCTGCTGTTTCTCTCAAATAAATAATAAAATGATAAAAAAAAAAAAGATGGTCAAAATTACCTGGTGATTAATGGGGGGAAACAAGTAATCAATAGCACTTAAAATTCTGACTTGGGTGGTGATACTGCTGCTATCAACAAAACTAGGAAATACTAAATATGTGGGTCTGGATCTTGTGTCTGGTTTTTAACATATGGCATTACATTGGTGGGTGTATCTAATAGGTGGTAGGAAATGTAGCTCTAGGCTTGAGAGATGAACTGGGGATAAAGATTTTAAGAGGTTATTTTTATCATCTCCTGCATCCATTCTTGCTCCCTTCTGCTCTGACTACAATTAGGAAAATATATTGATCTTCAAAAATTATAAATCTGAAGTTTTGTGTCATTCCTCTTTTATTCTCCATGTCCAAGGAATAAAGCCTTAGAATAATACACATTTTAAGGCCTTGCCTATCTTGACATTCTAACCATACTGAACTTTATTTAGTTCCTTATATGTACTCTACTCTCTGTCCTTCAGGTTTTTGTAGGTACTATTTCCTTTTCTTAGAATTCTCTTCCTCTTCTTTCTCAACTGTCTATCTTCTACTCTTTGGTTTTGGTGTTTGTTTTTTTAAGATCTGTTTATTTGAGAGAGAGAGCATACAAGCAGGGGAGGGGCAAAGAGGGAGGGAGAGAGAGAATCTTAAGCAGAATCCCCACTGAGTGCAGAGCCTGAAGAGGGGCTCAATCTCACCACCCTGAGATCATGACCTGAGCCGAAATCAAGTTGGCTCCTTAATTCAGCCACGCACACACCTGTGGGTTTGGTTTTAAACATTGCATTTTCAAGGAGGGCTTTTCTGTCCCTTAAATAAGGTCATATCTTTGTGCTGTATGATTTCTTACCCTAATACTCCTCATTTTCATAGATCATTGTTGCTGTCAGTCGTCATGCTGTATTCAAACTGCATGAGAACAGGGACCTTGTGTTTACCATTCAATTGGCTAGCCTAGCATAGTGCCTACCAGATAGTATGTGCTCAGTGAATATGTTTTGAAGGAGTGAGCAACATGACAGTCATACAAATAAGGAATCAAAAGGGTTCATTAGGAGCAAAAGATTCAACATCAGTAACCTCAGGGAAATGCAAATCAAAACCGAATAAAGTTTTACCTTACACACCGGTCAGAATGGCTGGTATCAAAAAGACCAAAAATACCAAGCATTGGCAAGGATGTAGAAAAAAAAGGAATCTTCTCACACTGTTGGTGAGAATGTAAATTGATTCAGCCACTGTATAAAAGAGTATGGAGGTTGCTCAAAAAATTAAAAATAGAAATGCCATATAATCGAGTAATTCCACTACTGGGTATTTACCCAAAGAAAACAAAAACACTAATTAAAAAAAATTATATGCATCCCTCTGTTTATTGCAGCATATACAGTAACCAGGATATGGAAGTATCCCAAGGGTCCATCAGTAGATGGATGGATAAAGAAGATGTGGTATAGATTTACACAATGGAATATTATGCAGCCATAAAAAGAATGAAATCTTGCCATTTGCAATGACATGGATGGACCTAGAGGGTATTATGCTAAGTGAAATAAATCAGAGAAAGACAAATACCATATGACCTCACTTATATGTGGAATCTGAAAAACAAAACAAATGAACGAACAAACAAAAAAAGCAGAAACAGAGCCACAAATCCCCAGAACAACTGGTGGTTGACAGCAGGGAGGGGTTAGGGGTAGGGGGTTGGGCAAAATGAATAAAGGGAAGTGGAAGGTACAGGCTTCTAGTTATGGAATGAATAAGTCGTAGTTATGAAAGGTAGAGCATGGGGAATATAGTCAGTGGTATTGTAATAGTGTTGCATGGTGACAGATAGTAGCTATACTTGTGAGCATGGCATAAAGTATGGAGTTGTTGTTCAGGTTGTATACCTGAAACTGATGTAACACTGTATAGCAGCTATACTTGAATTAAAAATAAAATGAATTTTTTAAAAGCAAAATTATTGAGGTGTAAATATAAATGGTAAGTAAAGAAGTAGAGGGAATGTAGACTCCTCCTTGAAGAATGTAGCTATGAAAGGAAAAAGAAATGAGACAGACATTTCTTCTACTGTTTCTTTTTCCCCATTGAGACTGATCACAGTTTTTCAGTTATTATTCTTCAGGATTGTTTTATCACCCAAGTGACCAAGAGTGTTGCTGAATTTTGAGAAGGAATTCAACAGGGAATGAAAACAAGACAAAGGATTTGAGAGGAATTGAAAATTTAGAAAGATAAAAGGCAAAAACTTAGGATGAGATTGTTAGGAATGTCGGGAATACTTTTAAAGCTTCCTTCCCTCCCTTTCTTCTACCCTCCCTCCTTTTTTCTCTCCCTCTTCCTTTCTAAAGTAGAGCCTCTATTGATTTCCAGCCCCAGTTGGTTCCCTACAAGTATGGTTATGATGAGGCACATTGATAAATGGGGAGCTGGGGTGGGGGACCAAGTGATGACAGGTTTGAAAGGGGTATTTAACATTCAACCAATATTTAGAGAGGACCTCTTCTGTGCCAGACACTATACTGGGGCCTTGGGATACATAGGTGAACAAAGTAGACAAAAATTCTTGCTCTCATGGAACTTATATTCTAGTAGGGAAGAGGGACAATAGACATAGTAAGTTGTGTATGTATGTGTTAGAAGGTGATTGAAGATATGGAAAGAAGGAAACGTTGAACAGGTTAAGGGGGATCAGGATTGCCAGGATGGGAGGGGGAGCAGGTTGGGGAATTATATGAGGATCATCAGGGTACGTCTCATTGAGAAGGTTAGATTTGAGCCGATATTTGAAGCAAATGAAGGACTTAGCTATGTGGCTGTCTCTGTAATCAGAAGTCTTAAATATCTCTTGATCTTACTGAATCACCTGACCCTATTACTACAGCTAAATTGTAAACTTTAAGGTCTGGAATTAGAACTCAGACATAGTCATTGCCATTGCCATCATCCCATCTTATTGGCTGGTACAAGAGTACATACAGATCATTGTGATTTTAATTAAATTAAGTTCAGCTGTTGAATGTGTTGCCCATTCCAATACCATTTTTTTAAGCATAATTTTGTAAATAAATATGTAGCTGCCTCTACTATGTGTCTCTCTACCAACATTCTCTAATATTTAAATACTAATAAATAGGCGTGCCAATGACCCCAAATATGAAGGTGATAGAAAATGGATGTATATGCTGTTTATTATTTCTCTGACATTTGATATCAAAGCATCACCTACTTTCTTTCTCTCTTTTTTGATAATAATACCATTTATCTGAATATACTGTCCTTCCTGTGCCCTGGTAGGCTGGCATAAAAGATTATTGGGTTTTCATGTTAGGGTGAGGGAGAGTGAATAACTTGCAAAAATAAATTAACAGCAAAAAATAAGGACCGTGTTTCAAAAATCTTAGTTAAATTACATGTTTTATTAAGCTAGTGGGTATCTTATTAAAAGTTATTTATTAGATGTTATGTTAAGCATTATGTAAGGTTACTATGAAAATAAAGTGTGCTATTACAATGAAGTGTACTGTTACAGATGTTTACTATTTTATAAATCATCTGGTTAAATCTTATTTAGTGTTTGTTTTTCTTACTGTGCAGAAGTTGCCTGTTTTATGACTGCCTAAAAAAAGAACATGATTCTGATGTTAGATATGAAGCTCTGGACCATGTCTGAAGACAAATTATTTAAAAACTCTTTTTCTATCTTCATAGAAATGTTGTGAAAACTATAAAAGAAGTCCTTAAAATACTTTCATCTTGGTGAAGATAGACATAAAACAGTGCCATCACTGGTGCAGTTGTATAAATCCTAGTTCCAGAATTGACTTGTGGATATAGCCTTCAGTTTAGGTTTATAATACATTTAAGTGTTTTTGTTAGTTTGTATTACATTTATCATTTTAACTATAACCATCATTTCCAGTGTTTCTGATAAAAACAAATGGGTTAGATTGTGAATTGACTTAGATTTCTTATTCTGCTTTTGCTTTCAAAATTTGTTTCACTTCTTAACTTTAAATTGTGGTTTCAGACCAAATATACAGGAAGAGAAATATGAAGTTTATTAACAAGTGATAAGTTGCATTTTCAGAGCTTTGTTGAGAACTAGTCCAAGTTCTATTAATTGGAGCAGGCACTTCCACTTGGCCGTACTGGACTGTTTGTACGTTTGAGTGTTATTAGAAGGCTGTTTCTCTTCAGTTATGTGAAGTACTATTTAAAAATGTTACTGTGAGGGGCAAGATGAAATTAGGTCGAATGTATCTCTATTTCTGTTAAATGTCATCTCCCACTGAGATTTTGAGAAGATGAATTGGGAAGCCAGGCAGATAGCCTGACCTATCCTTGGAGGGGTTTGAGCTCATGAATCATACTGGCCTCCACCTTCCAACATTTTTACGAAAATAAAGTCCGATTAAAATGACTAAAAGTGACTAATGTTTGTTTAGCTCTTTCATAACCGGTATGTTATTTGTTTCTTACAATAATCCTATAAAGTAGCGACAGGTATATTATCATCTCTGGTTTACCCAAGAAAAAACTTTGTTTTTCCTGGATCTTACTGTGAGTACATGGTACTATGGGGATTTGGATCCAGATTTTCTGATCCTATAGTTTCTGTTCTTTCCACTATACTCAGCTGCCTGGGGGATATAGCTTTAAAATCATTGGGACACAGCCCTTAACACATTGCTTATTACATAATAAACTTTATACAAATTATGGTCAGGTGAAACTTGGTGTCCTCACGCCTCTGCTGAGAGATGAAGGATTTTTTGGATGGATTGGAACACGCTTATATGCTTCAGTTCTCGGCACCAATTTTAAGAGGCTCTTTTTTCTGGTTACCCCTTCTGGTCATTATTCTTACCCTCATATTTTCCTAATCGGAACCCAGGGTTGATTTGCCGTTACTGTGGGGATGACTCAGCTCATGTCACACTACGAGGTAAATAGCTAAAAAGATAATCTATCCTTTATCTTGATTGTTGGGACACTTCTATTGTGCTCTCTCCTGCCCTCGTTTTGTCTGAACTTTAGATGTATGCTTATTGTTACCCAGATTAACTGAGTCCCATAGACTGTATTGTGTAATGCTATTATAAATTAAAATAAAATACTAATTATTTCAGGCAGATATCATTAACTAGTTACTTCTCTGTGCTTCTATTTAAGGTAAATAGGACTGTCTGAGAAGGATGTGACTTTTAGCATTGTCTTGTGAACCAGTGTATTACTTCACACATGCACCTCCTTTTTAAGGGGCACTGTGCCTTCTTTCCCTCTTCTTCTCTTTTTTCCCTCTTCTTTTTTTAAAGATTTATTTATTTATTTTTAAAGATTTTATTTATTTATTCATGAGAAACAGAGAAAGAGAGAGGCAGAGACATAGGCAGAGGGAGAAGCAGGCTCCATGCAAGGAGCCCGATGCGGGACTCGATCCTGGAACTCCTGGATCATGCCCTGAGCAAAAGGCAGACACTCAACCACTAGAGCCACCCAGACGTCCCTGTTTATGTTTTTATTAAAGAGCATGCATATGTGTACGTGCAGTGGGACAGGGGCAGAGGGAGAGAGAGAATCTCAAGCAGAGTTCCTGCTAAGGGTGGAGCTTGTCATGGGGCTTGATCCCAGGACACTAAGATCATGACCTAAGTTGAAATCAAGACTCAGCCGCTCAACCAACTGAGCCACTTGGGCACCCTACACTTTTACATTTTAAGCTTTTCAGTTACTAATTGTATCAGATGATGGAGATACTTGGGTCTCTTACCAGTTTTTTCCAGAAGTAATTTCCTATTATTTCTGCAGTAGCATAGATCCATGAGTAGGACTTGTCTTCCTGTTTTGCCTTTCTCTTCCTGGCCTAGGCATAAATAGCCTTCTTTCTTACCTTTTATTTTTAAAATACATTTTATGTAATAATGTGTTCATTTTAGGAAACTATGATATAGGAACAAATGAAAAATTACCAGTATCTTCTTTGCTAAAAGATAAACATTGCTATTTATATCTTTGTAGACTTTTAAAAGATAATATTAAGGGCAGTCCTGGTGGCTCAGTGGTTTAGCGCTGCCTTTGGCCCAGCACGTGATCCTGGAGACCCGGGATTGAGTCCCATATTGGGCTCCCTGCATGGATCCTGCTTCTCCCTCTGCTGTGTTTCTGCCTCTCTCTGTCTCTGTCTCTTGAATAAATAAATAAAATATTTAAAAAGTAAAGAAATAAAAGATTATATTAAGGGTTTGTACATAAGTTATATGTATAAGCACATATGTAGTATACAATATATAATGTATATATTTGAATGCAGTATATATATATAAATGAATTTAACAGTGTATCACAACTTTTTATGTTAGTAAATATACACATTTTATATTTGTGTATTATTTCCTTGTATAATTGTACAATTTAAAAAATGTTTTTCTTATATATGTTTCACTTAGAAACTTCATTGTACAATTTTTAATCCATTATTGTTGAACAAGTAGATTGACTCCAGGATTTCCTTATTATAAGCAGTGCTGTGATCAGCATCCTTGAACAAATCCTTAACACAAAAACAAAACTGTTTCTTTTCTTTTTTTAAAATTTTTAAAAATTATTTATTTATTCATGAGAGACACAGAGAGAGAGAGGCAGAGACACAGGCAGAGGGAGAAGCAGGCCCCATACAGGGAGCCCGACGTGGGACTCGATCCTGGGACTACAGGATTACCCCTGGGCTGAAGGCAGACGCTCAACCGCTAGGCCAACCAGGCATCTCAAGAAAACTGTTTCTTAAGTAAATTTCTAGAATTAAATTTTCTAAGCTTTTTGAAGTTTTAGTAAATTTTAACCAGTTATTCCTCAAAAATGTTGCACCCAACCACAATGATTCCCTCTTTTAATCTTAAATCCTTTCTTCCTTTTTCTTTGCCATTAGGACATCCAGATAACTAATTCAATTTAAGTAATCTTCTGGATGGAACCCTCCTTTTAATAAAATCAATCTGTTCTAAGAAAAGGTTAGGAAAATGTTTTTCACAGACAAGTAAGTGTCCTAACAGGCTGAAGTTTTAGTGTGTCTTGAGATGTAAGTCATGTGGACAGATTTAGAGTAACCCTAACAGGAAGGCCTCAGGCTCTGAATATGTCTGCCTGGGAATATGTCTTCAGGGAAATGCTGCCATGCCGTCTCTTTCTATAATAGCAAGATCCCTCGTCTAGACCTGTATAACTGTGTGGAAGGCAGCTTGGAAATACTCCACAAAAATTAAGGAATTTGTGAGTTGGCAGGTACCTCTCATACAGTGCAAAAATCCCAAGCCCTATCCTTGACAAATGGTCATTTAACTTATTTAAACAGTAAGGACATACTATGTTTAGAAGCAGTCAGTTCCTTTTTAGGTACTGTCTATAATCTGTCCCATTGAAACTCAAACAGGGCAGATACATCTTTGTAATTCTTTGCTCTCACTTCAGCAATATTACCCTGATATCTAAAGTATCTGATGTATAAGAGGTGCTCAATGAAAAAAAAAAAAGTTAAAATAATGAGTGACTAATCTTTATTTTAAATTTTCATATGGAGGTTATACTATAATGACTCCACCCTTATTATATTTTGTTCCCATAAATTTGATAGTTTTATTGGAAATAATTTCCTTGAAATTCATATAATAATTTATGTAGTATATAATATGTCTAGTGTTTATAACCTCCCTTTTTCCTAAAAGAATTTATAGAGAAATAAGATAAAGTGCTTTACTTTGCTCTTGTTGGAGGGTAAAGTATTCCATTCTGTTTCAAATATAACACCTTCAACATTTATTTTTAAATTTTAAAATTATCATAACTTTATAAAAATTCAAAAGAATCTCCTTTAATGCCATGAATCTAATGTTATAACTGCTGTCATTTTTGTTGGACATCAGACTTTGAGCACTTAAAGTACATAGTAACCAAAATGGTGAGAAGAGTCTGGAAACTATGTGGCATTTTATTTTATTTTTTTCATTTTTAAAAATTTATTTATTCATTCATGAAAGACAGAGAGAGAGAGAGGCAAAGAGAGAGAGAGAGGCAGAGATACAGGCATAGGGAGAAGCAGGCTCCATGCCAGGAGCCTGATGTGGGACTCAGTGTTTGGTCTCCAGGTTCATACCCTGGGCCAAAGGCAGGTGCTAAACCCCTGAGCCACCCTGGGATCCCCTCTATGTGGCATTTTAAAGGGATTCGGTGTTTGTAGTTAGAAGGGAGCTTTTATACATATATTTATTTTAAAGATTTTATTTATTTATTTATTTATTTATTTATTTATTTATTTATTTATTTGAGAGAGAGAGCTTGCAAGTGGGGGCGGGGAATAGAGTAGGAGGGAGAGGGACAAGTAGACTCACCCAGCATAGAGCCTGATGCAGAGCTTGATCCCAGGACCCTGAAATCATGACCTGAGCCAAAACCAATAGTCTGATGCTTAACTGACTGAGCCACCCAAGTACCTCAGCTTTTATATATTTTCTCTGAGCAGGGTTAAAATTAGAGTCTAGCCCCTGACTGCTATAGGGATTATAATAAATACTTATTAAATAAATTGATAAATTTAGATACCTGAAATTTGTCACAGTAGGAAGAATATTCTAAATCAGTATTATCTCACAGTCCAAAACTGGTACCACTGGAGAAATTATAGGAAAGTGGATTTTACTTGTCATAAAAAGCCTTTATACAAGTAAAGTTATCCTAAAAATGAATGTATTAGATTGACTAAATTACTGCCTCAAAGTAGAAGAGAATTTTTTAAAGTTTTTATTTAAATTCAGTTTGCCAGCATATGAGAATTGTTTTTTGGAATGAAGTTGAATTGGGTGATTCCCAAAAGTTTCTCCAAACTGGGCTTCTAATAGAACAGAACTCTAACAGAACAGTAGTTTTTGTTTTAGTTTTGTCTATTTTCACTATTCCTTAAATGTGGGTGATTTTTTAGCATTCTATTCTTAACTTTCTTTTCCTTCTTATTCTCCATATTCTTCCTAAGTAATCTCATCTACCTGACTTGGATTTAGTAATGTTGATGATGTCCAAATCTGCCTCCAATCCAGAATATCTCTTGAGCTTCAGGAGCTACCTATTAAGTGGCTTATAGGATATCACCAGGTGGTTTTCCATCGGAACCTAAAATTTAAATATGTTCAAATCCGAACCATTCATCTATGCCCTTTCACTACCTTCCTGTCTCACCACATAAGATTCTTTGTCGTTGTAGTGAATGGGACCGCACTGTCCACTTAGCTGTGCAGTGCAAAACTAGAGGTTATGCTTAGCTTGCTGTTTCTTTGCATTTCCTATTAAATTGCTTACCAGTTTCTAATGGAGACAAGCTTGAACTAGAGTATAACAGAGGAGGTAAAGGAAAGTGAATGGATTTGATTTATATTTTTAAGCCATCAGGATTTGCTGATATATCAGATGTAAAGAATGTGAAGGAAAGAAATGAAGAATGCCTCTGGGTTTGAGTTTAAGCAACTGAATGGATGCAATTAATTTTATTTAGATTGGGAAGATATGGGAATGAATGGGTTTATGGAGCAGGGATAATCAAGTGTCCTGTGTTAGACATTTTTTATATGTGTATTTTTTTATTGGAGTTTGATTTGCCAACATGTAGTATAACACCCAGTATTTATCCCATCAAGTGCCCCCCTCAGTGCCCATCATCCAGTCACCCCACTCCCCCACCCACCTCCCCTTCCACTACCCCTTCCTTGTTTGTTTCCCAGAGTTAGCAGTCTCTCATGTTTTGTTTTCCTCTCGGATTTTTCCCACTCGTTTTCTCTCCTTTCCTCTATAATTCCTTTCACTATTTTTTATATTCCCTGTATGAGTGAAACCATATAATGATTGTCCTTCTCCAATTAACTTGCTTCACTCAGCATAATATCCTCCAGTTCCATCCACGTTGAAGCAAATGGTGGGTATTTGTCGTTTCTAATGGCTGAGTAATATTCCATTGTATACATAAGCCACATCTTCTTTATCCATTCATCTTTCGATGGATACCGAGGCTCCTTCCACAGTTTGGCTACTGTGGACATTGCTGCTATAAACATTGTGATGCAAGTGTCTTGGCTTTTCACTGCATCTGTATCTTTGGGGTAAATCCCCCGCAGTGCAATTGCTGGGTCGTAGGGTAGCTCTATTTTTAATATTTTGAGGAACCTCCACACAGTTTTCCAGAGTGGCTATTCCAGTTCACATTCCCACCAACAGTGCAAGAAGGTTCCCCTTTCTCCACATCCTCTCCAACATTTGTTGTTTCCTATCTTGTTAATTTTTACCATTCTCACTGGTGTGAGGTGGTATCTCATTTTGGTTTTGATTTGTAGTTCCCTGGTGGCAAGTGATACGGAGCTGTGTTAGACATTTTAAGTTTGAGATGCCTGTCAGGTTTCCATAGATTTAGGAATCTGGAGCTGAGTAAGGAGAGATTTGTCCTGGAGAAGGTTATTAAAGCCATAGGATTACATAGGAGAATGTTAGATAAAGAAAAACTGAAATTCTGTCCTCATTCAGAATAGGTAAGAAAAGGGAATAACAAAAAGGCTGAGGCACTATTAAAGGTTTGAAGAGAGAGGAGTAAAATAGTTCTTATAAAGAGTGGAAAATCAAACCTAGTGGAGAAGTTGTAATTTGAAATTTGTGTTGTGATTTCAAAATAAGACCAGTGAACATTATTTTGTAATTTGTTTATAGTAGCATTTAGCTAGCTATTCAATACTGGTATGGAATGAGTGGATAATTGGGTTTATCAAATCAGGATTTTGCCCAGCTAGTGTGATACAGGGGAAAATGGGAAAGAAGTTAAGGATATTTGTAAGAGAGTGACTGTAAATGGAGTGATGGACCATGAAACCCTGAAAGTAAAGAGAATGTGAGGAATTGAGATGTAATTGGTGGCTGTAGGGGAATGCTTTGACAAAAATGGAAGGACTAGGGGCACCTGGGTGGCTCAGTGGTTGAGTGTCTGCCTTTGGCTCAGGTCAAGATCCCGGGGACCTGGGATTGAGTCCTGCATCAGGCTCCCTATGCCTCTGCCTCTCTCTGTGTCTCTGATGAATAAATAAATAAAACCTTAAAAAAAAAAAAGGATTTTCAGTTTCCTAGTGAACTGAAAGGATAGGTCATTATCAGGAAATACAGTGTTTACTCTTTTTTTTTTTAAGATTTTATTTATTCATGAGAGACACAGAGAGAGAGAGAGAGGCAGAGACATAGGCAGAGGGAGAAGCAAGCTCCATGCAGGGAGCTCGACGTGGGACTTGACGTGGGACTTGACGTGAGACTCGATGTGGGACTCGATGTGGGACTCGATCCCAGGTCTCCAGGATCAGGCCCTGGGCTGAAGGCGGCGCTAAACCGCTGAGCCACCCAGGCTGCCCAGGAAATACAGTGTTTAAAGACAGGATTTAGATAGGAGGTCAAAGAATGAAAAGTGAGGAAGTAGATCTGGAAGATGAAGTCTCTAAGACTTCTCTTGTAGGCAGGAGAAGGGGTGAAGAGAAAGACTGTGAGCAAGGGGCTATAAAATCTGAATGAACAAGGGAGGGTGACCAAGTTAGTAGATGGTAGCTACAGCAGTGGGTGATACAGTCTGTCTTGAGCTTCAGAGGAATCTCATGTCTCATCATTACCTTCTTTACACTCTTAGGTTCCCTTAACATGAGATAATTTTATTTCTTTGAGATGCCCATGTTTTCTGCTATCTGGACACCGTTGCCTGGAATTCTGCCATAGTGATACTATCACTACCACTACCACTATGCTCCTCCCACAACCCCAGAGTCTCTCATCAAGTCTCAGTTTAGGTTTACTTTCTCTTGGAAGCTTTAACTGGGCTCAGAACCCTTCTGTGTTGTCTTATATCACCTTTGAGGACTTTGTCATGCTGTATGGTATTTACTGTTTGCTTCTCTCTCTCTTCAGCTGATGAAAGCCTTAGAAGATAGGAACTTTTTTGTTTCATTAAATCTCCAGTATCAACAACAGAACCTGGCACATAGTCAGTAATATTTGTTCAATGAATAAACCAGTCAAAAACAGTGTTCCATAAAGATTCAGGTATAGAGGTTTTATAGCCTATGACATAATTGACTGTTTACTTTTTTGTGTGCATGAACCAGTACTTTGTATTCTTCAAACCTTACAGATACTGTGTTGCTGCTTTTGTATTGTAGTTCATATTCTTAAATCTGGGTTGCATAACCCTGACCCTGAGAAATTCTCACCCTGCCACTAGAGGTAGCTTGTTAAATACAGAGATGTCTTGATTTTCTATTATGTTAAAGAGTATTGTTGGAGGAAGGGGGCATATGTAAAACTGGTGCCCCCAGTTGGCTTTACAGAAAAGTTTTGTGACCCTAAAAATATGCTGGAAGGAAGCTAATTGGAGATAGGATGAAGGGCCTAATATGAAAAACAATGAAGTTGTGAATAAAGAAAGACTGACCTCACTTACCTTCATGATGACTGTTTTGGTTGCCATAGTTTTTAGATGACTGTCATTAGTTACCAGTTTAATTTTTTGACTTAGTTTTAAGAAGTTCCCTTGTAACTTCATGGCAACAGGAGTGTAATGTTCATTAAGTCTTATCTTCCTACTATTTCTTAAAAACTTGTAGGTGTAAAATGTGTAGATACAAGACCTTTCCTTTAATTATTTTTAGTCACCTTAAAAATTTCACAGCACATAAAGAAGCTCATGGTTGAGAAAACTGACAGCTGCATGATATTGTTGAAATAGAAATGGCTTAATCAGGATGATCAGCATCTTTTTTTTTAACCTTTGCACAAGTGGAAATCTAAGGATAACTTTTTTGTTGTTTTAAAGATTTTATTCATTTATTTGAGAGAGGGAGAGCACAAATGGTAGGAAGGGGCAGAGGGAGAGAGAGACAAGCAGACTCCACACTGAGCAGGGAGTCCGACACAGGGCTTGATCCCAGGACTCAGATCATGACCTGAGCCGAAGCAGATGCTTCACTGACTGAGCCACCCAGGCATCCCTAAGGGTAACTTTTTACTGTAAGTTTAAAAATTCAACACCCATTGGATAGTTAGAGTCAAAAGACTGCTCTAGAAATGTAATTGGTTAAAGGGAAATGCTTTAGCAATGAGAATAGAAACTTAATTTAACTGAAAAGGCTCTTTAATGGATTTTATTGTGACATTGATCCTGTTTATTATTTATCTTTTCTAACCTATTAATTTCAATTCCTATTCAATAAGAGTTAAATAAGACATAAGCTGGGCACCTGGGTGGCTCAGTCAGTTATGATCTTAGAGTTCTGGGATGGAGTCTTGTGCCAGGCTCTAGGCTCAGTGTGGAGTCTGCTTCTCCCTCTCCCCCTGCCCCCTGCTTTGCTTGTGTATGTGCATTGTCTCTCTTTCTCTCTCTCAAATAAATAAAATCTTTAAACAAAAATAAGAGATGAGTTATAGTAACATTTTATTAGAGTTCTGGGTGTTTAGTATACTTTAAGTCTGAATAGTAAATACTGATAACCTACTAAAATAACTGGAATCAAGTATTTTTGGATCCTTTTTGTAGAGAGGTGCTGTGGTACTTCCATTAGTTCCTTTTAACATAATGCAGGATCTTCAAATTCTGTGTGTTAAAAACAAAAATGCTTGAGAATATCAGACCAAACTTGTTGGAGGGAATAGTTAGGGTTCAAAAGCCAGTATTATGTATGACTCTTCTGGATTATAGTGTGAAATTATATGTTAAATCTCTGAAAGATCTCTTTAGTAAATTGAATCTGTAAAGTCTCTGTTTAGATCTTTTTTTTCTGAAAGCCTCTTTTGCCTTTTATTATAAAAGAGCCTGGTACTGCTTTCTGTTTTTAAAATCCAGCTGGAAAATTACAGAGTACGAAAATTTGCCCATCGGTTCTTCATTTGGAGAGAACAGAAGTATGTCTTCAAAATGGAGACTGACATTTAAGTATCCTCTCAGTGGGAGTTTTAGCTTACATTATTTTCTTTACTTTTTACTTCTGTTACTAAATATATTTTGGCTTCTGCCTGGTATAGCTGAATGTTAAAATATCATCTTTATTTTATATGGTTCTGTAATTGTTGTTCATATCCTCCAATTAGCTGTTTCTTTCTGAACCCCTCAGAATCTCTAAAAAACAAGAAACAAACAAAAAACCCCAAAGTGTCCTTGGCCCTGTGTCTTTATTTTGGTTCTACTAAATTCAAACAACGTATTTGTGTTGAAAATTGACTCCAGAGTGTGAAAATATTTGTATATTAAAAAAATAGTTTTATATATATTCCTTTAGAAATAATCAGTAGACTTAATTTTTAGTACAGTTTTAGATTTACAGAATAATTGAGCAGATAGTATGTAGAGTTACATTCATCTACTCCTATCCACCCATGTACCCACAATTTCCCCTTTTATTAACATCTTGCATCAGTGTAGTACATTTATCACAATTATTGAACCAATATTGATATAGTATTACTATAGTCCATACTTTACATTAAGATTCATTTGTTGTATGGGTTTTGACAGGTACATAATGATGTTTATTTCATCACTACAGTTTCACCACCCTAAAAACCCCCTATGCTTTATGTATTCATCACTCTTCACCCAAACCCTTGGCAATAGTTGTTCTTTGTACTGTTTGTAATAGAGTTTTACCACTTCCAGAATGTCATGTAGTTGGAATCATATGGTATTAGACTGGCGTCTTTCTCTTAGTGCAGTATGCATTTAAAGTTCTTATCTTTTCATGGCTTGATGGCTCATTTTTCTTAATCACTAAATAATAGTCCACTGTATGGAAGGAAGTACCACAATTTGTTTATCATTACCTATTGAAAGACATCTTGATTGTTTCTAGTTTTGGTGATTATGAATAATGCCTACTATAAACATTCTTGTATAAGTTTTTGTGTGGACATAAGTTTTTAACTTAATTGGGTGGATCATATGGTAAGACTATGCAGAGACTTAGACTCTAAGCTAAGTAAGCTTAGACTAAGTAAGACTAAGCTAAGCAGCTTTGTAAGAAACTCTCAAACTGTCAGTATGTTCTTAAGAATCATCCTAATTGGGGTGTCTGGGTGGCTCAGTCAGTTGAGCCATTAACTCTTTGAGTCAGGTCATGATCTCAGTGTTGTGAGATCTGCTTGGGATTCTCTCTCTCTCTCTCTGCCTCTCTTCCCCACTTAATCTCTTTCTCTTTCTCTCTAAAATAAGTAAATTTTTTAAAAAAGAATCAGCCTAATTAAAAATCTGGAAGGATATATTCTAAACAATTTACAGTACTTACTCAGGGGGATGAAATGGGGGAGAGGGACTGTCATTTTATAATATTTGAATCTTTTAGAACAAAATATTTTGTAATGATTTTTTACAAATAAAATTTTTCTCTAAAATTCTTAATTTTAATGCACAGTAATAAAAATTGTAAGTGAAGGGCATCTGGGTGGCTTGGTTGGCTAAAGTGTCCGACTCTTGGTTTCAGCTCAGGTCATGATTTCATGGGTCATAAGATTGAGCCCACATCAGGTTCCATGCTCAGCTGAGAGTCTGCTTGAAGGTTCTCTCCTTCTGCCCCTCCACGCACTGGTTCATACCCTCTCTTACTTCTTCTGTCTCAAATAAGTAAATCCTTAAAAAAATTGAAACCAAATTAACATGAATAAACAAAGACTGTTTAAAGCAGTATATTATTAGTGTCATAGCACTTCCTAGTTGTGGAGAATTTTAATATTCTTATTTTTTAAGTAAAGAGAACAAATACCTTACTACAATCATAATTGTCCAACAAATTTATAGAGCATCTACCTGTGGCATAGTTCTTCATAGAATCCTGTCTATAGCTAAAAAGAGAACACACTTCATGCAGCCTTGAGATGTCAAGCAAAACTTCCTGGAGTCCATAATATCTAAATTTCATTCTGAAGGAGAAATCTGAAATAACTAGGCTAATTTGGAGGGGAGAAAGGCAGGGGAAGGAGAAGGTACCAGAATGAGGACAGTGCTTTCAAACTAGAGACCAAGACATTTGCTTCTGGTTAATCGGATTTAAAAACCAGAATTAATTGTTTCATACTCTCAGAGAAGCATATTAGATTTTTTTTCATGCTGTTGGTACTCATTTGATAATCTGTAATTGGGAAGTATGGGCTCATATTTTCTTTTGGTTTCTAGTGACTAGCAGAGTGTATTGCCCTAACACCTGTTTTGCTTTGAAAACTGAAGTAATGGATACCCTGAAGTTATTTTGTTGCTGGAGATGTGTCAGCATCTATCACTGTCAAAAGAGTTAAATACTGCATTCTTTATCTGAATTTTAGAACCTTGAATGGTTCAACTGTCACTGTTTGTGAGTGTACATACATGTTACTTGTGGCATCTATGTCTCTTACACTTAAATCTTTCTTCCCAGTATATAAACTTCTACTATATATCCACAGGTGCTTTTTGTTTTCTATGGGATTCCAGGGATATTTTAAAAATTATTGTTTAGAGAAATACAGAAAGAGGGAAAAACCAGGAAATGTATCAACATGTAGGGATGAAAATGAATTATGTTGGCTAGATTATACTGCAGGAGCCTTAAAAGAAGAATAAGTTGAATCTTGTCAGCTGATATTTTTCCCAATCCTATAAGATAGATTTTAAACATTTTGGAAGGCTACTGATTTTTATTTGGTAACTTTTTCCAGATTATTTAAATAATAATATTTTCCTTGGATCAAATTCAACTCTCAAATTTAAGATCTTAAATATGTAAGAGTTCACAACCTCTTACATTGAAAATCACCATAGGAAATAATTTAATGTAAAATATGATTAGTACATTATTTTCAACAGAAGTCATCCCTCAAGTTTATTAGATATTATGAAATTAATACTTTTCTCTGGTATCAGTTGCATTTTAAAAAGGAAAACAGAATTCTCATCTATTGAAAGGAGCGGTGAAACCTTGACAACAGGATATAGTTACTGGGTTCTAACTCCTTCTCTTTCCCCTGGCCAGTAAAATAGCCTAGAGCCAGTCCCCTAACTTGACTGAGCTAAGTCTTTGTGTTTAAATAAACAGAATTAAGTAATGAATGTAAGAGTTCCTTCAAACTATAAAGCAATTATAAATATAATTTACATCATTATTATGGAATTTGTCTTCTAATACACATTTTATAACCCACTGAACAAGATTCCCAAGAGGTCAGTTATTACTACTTATAACTTCTGGCCATGTTTTCTGTACCAGAATCTCACTGGCATGTGAAATGTTGAGTAGTGGACAGCCTAAATTTGTGTGCACATAATTTTCTATAACCCATGGAAGAACTGAGATACTGAAAGATCTTAGGAATTGGGACAAGACCTAAAGCTAATAGACAATTCTCTTCTCTAAGGGCAAGAAAGAGGAGAGGGTAGTTGTGTGAGGCTTTTGGCTGACCTGTTCCTGTGTCTCTAAATATGTTTGCATTGGGTGAGGGATAATTATATGGGGGGAGTTAAAATGTCTGTTTTCTCTTCCCAGACCCCTCCTTACCCTAATTTACTATAATAGATGAGAAAAATGTGAACTTATCACAACATAGCATATTTGAGACTTCTGTAGAAAATCATTTTTTTCTTCTTCCTGTTTTGACTTTCCTTCTGTATCCCTCTCCCCTATTCTTTTCTTCACCTTCTATATGTCATTTCTAAAAGTATTCTTTGAAGGCTGTTTTCCCTACCTTCTTGGTCATCCTTCTATTCTTTTCCCTTTTTTCCTCTTTCCTCTTGTAACATTACTTATTTAATCCAGCAAATTGGTGTGATTTTACTTTTCTGTTTTATCATATGTTATATTTTATGCCAAGTATGAAAGTTTACATTTGAATCTAATATAGTAAATGAAATACATTGTTATTAAATTTCATTCCACATATGGAATGCCACTGAATGCAGTGAAAATGAGCACTCATAGTAGCAGTGACAACATAACAGTACAGTGCTTTTAGACTGTTTTGGTAGTATGTATTGATGGCCTTAAATGTTTATATGCATGCCCTTAGACCTAGTTAATTTCAAACCCTAGAATCCATTTGAAAGAAATAATCTTAAATAATGAAAAGACTGTATGTAACATTCTTAATCTCTAACAATAAGGGAGAATAATTATATGGACTATTCTGTAGCCATTTAAAATTATATATAACATGGAGAAGGTACATAATTTTAAAAACAATTAAAAATTGGACCTACAAGAGAACTGAGCAAATGTAGATTTCATATCCAAGGTTGATGAGAGTATAAATTCACATAGTTTTGTTGAAGGGCACTATGGCAATACATCCACTTAAAATCCACATACCTTTGACTTAACAATTATACTTGTAGGTTGCCTTACTGATAAATTCTGATATGTGCCAAAATATTTGCAGTTATAATCATTGCAGCACTAATTATAAAAAGTCTCTCCACGGGTGCCTGGGTGATGCACTTTAAGTGATCAACTCTTGGTTTCTGCTTAGGTTGTGATCTCATGGATCATGGGTTCCAGCCCCACCTTGCATTCCCAGCTCGGGGGAGTTTGCTTTAAGATTCTCTCCCTCTGTCCCTTCCTCTACTTGTGTGTGTGTGCACATGCTCTCTCAAATAAATCTTTTTTAAAAAAAAAAAAACAGTCTGTCCATGATTTTTGATTAAGTAGTGAATAGTTTTTTCTAGAAATTTATCTGTAGGAAATAAGGCTGTGGATAGAAATAAAGCTAAGATATATTTATCCCTCTGTTTATTACTACAGAATAATTTAAAACCCTCCTTCAACAATGCCAGATTAGTGAAATACAATCTATCTCCCATTAATAGAAAATTGTGCAGCATTATAGATTACATTGTGGAAGAGTATGATGGCATCATCTTCTACAGTATACATATCTACACAGGGCAAAAAGGGAAACACATGCTCTATTAACTTTTTTCCTCTGGGTAGTAAAATACAGATAATGTGTTTTTCTAAATTTTTCCTTAATTATCTATTATTTATAAAATAATAATATATAAATTTTATATTTTTAAAAAGATTTTATTTATTTATTCATGAGAGACACAGAGAGAGAAAGAAGCAGAGACACAGGCAGAGGGAGAAGCAGTCTCCATGCAAGGAGCCCGATGAGGGACTTAATCCTGGGATTCCAGGATCATGTCTTGGGCCAAAGGCGGCGCTAAACCTCTGGTCTGCCGGCGCTAAACCACCCGGGCTGCCCTAAAATTTATTTTTTATTAAACCATGAGTATTTTTTTAAGATTATTTATTTATTCATGAGAAACACAGAGAGAGAGGCAGAGACATAGGCAGAGGAAGAAGCAGTATCCTGTGGGGAGTCTGATACAAGACTTGATCCTAGAACCCAAGGATCATGACCTGAGCCAAAGGCAGACACTCAGTCACTGAGCCACCCAGGTGCCGCTCCATGAGTATTTTTTTAATTAAGGACAATATTAATTCTAAGGGCACCTGGCTGGCTCAAGGTTAAACATCTGTCTTTGGCTCAGGTCATGATCTCAGGGTCCTGGCATTGAGCCCCAGTTAAGGCTCCCTGCTAGATAGGGAGCCCTCTCCCTCTGCCCCTCCCTCTGCTTGTGCTCCCTCACTTTTTCTCTTTCAAATAAATAAAATCTTTAAAAATATATTAATTCTAGTATAGAGAAAACACTTAGTGGAAGTATAACAAAAATTGTAAATAATAGCTATTTTTGAGTGGCAGAACTAAAGGTAACTGTGTGTATATGTATCTTTTCTATATTTTTCTTTAATGAGAAAATGAATATATTCATTTTGTTGGAAATAAAGGGTTTGCTTTTTAGTTCTGTTCAAAGCATGGTTAATAAGCAACTAATTAACTTAGTGCCAAATAAGTTTTATATAATTAACAAACTTAAAAACATTTTTATTTTCATTTTAGGCTAGAAATATTCATACAGGAGAGTTGGCTGCAGTAAAAATTATCAAATTGGAGCCTGGTATGTATTAAAACTCTCAAGATAATTTTTGAATACTTTTCTTGTGTAGTTCATAAATATAGGACTTAACAAGCACATTCCATATTTTTGTCCTTATTTCCCTTCTTCCAAAAAGAAGTCTTTGTTGTCAGGGCAGTAGAATATCCAATATGGTTATAATTAAGTTCCATTGGAGGTTGTTAGTTAGAGATGAGTTTGGTGTGATAGTTTTGTTGCTAAATAAAACTTGAAATGTGCATGTTCGGAAATTGGAAGACTTAAAGTTACTTAAGTAATTTTCCTTTAAGGTTGCAGTGAAATATTTGAACTTCAATTTTAGCTTTTATGAATATTTAATTAGGAAAGTATTTATGGATGGGGCAAGATATTTGAGAATATTTGAGATAATGGTATTTTATATGCTTGCTATAACTTAGCTGGTTGATTTAAATTTAATAACTCTGGTCTTAGCCTAATGCTTTTTTTTTTTTCCTTGACACTTCTGTGTATCAGAAAGCTGTTTTAAAATAGCCGGCTCAGTCAGTAGTAGAGCACACAACTCTTGATCCTCAGGGTTGTGAGTTTGAGCCTCCTGTTGGGCATAGAGATTACTTTAAAAAAAAACAAAAACAAAAACAAAAACAAAACAAAACCATACTGAGTAATTTGCTTTGGGTAAAACCTGTAACAATTTTGTTGTTTTGGTAACCTGAAAGATTCTGAGAGCAATAGTAGCTTTTTTCCTCCAGTTTTTTTATTGTGGTAAAATACATATAACAGAAAATTTACCATCAAAACCATTTTTAAGCATACAGTTCAGTGGTACAAAATACATTGATAATGTTGTGCTAACATCACCACCATCTATCTTCAGGACACTGTCTTAAAAACTTAAACTTTATACCCATTGTATAGTAACTCCCATTCCAGTCTATTTTTTAGTCCCTAGCAACCACCATTTAATTTTTTGTCTCTGATTTTCACTATTCTGGGTATCTCATTTAAGTGAAAGCATACAGTATTTGTCTTTTTGTGACTGGCTTGCTTATTTCACTTAGCATAATGTCCCGTCCTCAAGGCTCATCCAGTTGTCACATACATCTGAATTTCTTAACTTTTCAAGACTAAATAACATTGCGTTGAATGCATAGATCACATTTTACTTATCCGTTCATATGTTGATGGACACTTGGGTTGCTTTCACATTTTTGCTATTGTGAATAATATTGCTATATGAGCATGAGCACATAAATATTTCTTCCAAACCTTTTATTCTTTTGAGTAATTGCTAGAGGTAATTTGATTTTTTTTATTTTTTTTATTTTTTTTTTATTTTTTTTGGTAATTTGATTTTTAAGTTTTTGAGAGACCACCGTACTGTTTTCTGCATTGGCTGTACAATTTTGCATTCCTACCAGCAGTATTCAAGTGTTCAATTTCTTTACATTTGTACAAATACTAGTTATTTTTATGTTTTGTTTTGTTTTAGCAACCATCCTAATGGATATGAGGGGGGTATCTCATTGTAGCTTTTGTTTACATTTCCGTAGTGATTAGTGATGTTGAGCATCTTTTTATGTGCTTATTTGTATATTGTTTATGGAGAAATGTTTATTTAATTTCTTTGCCAAGTTTTTATTTGGGTTGTTTGTTTCTTGTTGAGTTTTTGAAGTTCTTTGTATAATCTGGATATTAATCCCATATCAGATATATGATTTGCAAATATTTTTTCCCGTTCCATGGGCTTTTTACTGTGTTGATACTGTCTTTTGATGCATAAAATTTTTAAATTTTCATGAAGTCCAGCTTGCCTATTTTTTCTTTTGTTACCTATGCCTTTGGTATCATACCCAAGAAATCATTGCCAAATCTAGCGTCAGTAGGCTTTGCTTTACTGTGAGAGTTTTATAGTTTCAGGTCTTAAAAAGTCTATGATCATCTTGAGTTAATTTTTGTATATGGTGTTGAGTGAGGGTCCAGCTTTGTTTTTTTGTTTGTAGATATCTATTTTCCCAGCACCGCTTGTTGAAAAGATTGTCCTTCCTCCATGGAATAGTCTTAGCAGCCTTGTCGGAAATCTTTTTGGTTGAAGATCAAAAAACCTTTGACCATATGTGCAGGGCTTACTTCTGGATTCTCTCTTTTACTCTGTTGGTCCAGATGTCTGTTTTTATGCTAGTATCACGCTACTTTGAGTAACGTAGCTTTGTAGTAAGTTTTTAAATCAGAAAATGTGAATCATCAAATTCTGATCTTCTTTTTCAGAATTGTTTTTGCTATCCAGGGTCTCTTGAGATATCACATAAATTTCAGGATTGGTTTTTCCTATTTCTGCAAAAAAATGTTATTGGGATAAGGAATAGTAATTTTTGACCAGGTAGATGAATATTTGGTGATTTATTCATTTGCTGCTTCATAAACTTAGACATGTAGAATAATTGTGTGACTAATTATGCCAAACAATTTCTTAATTTGAGCATTTAAAATATTTTTGCATTTCAGATATAATATTTCATCATTATGTGTATGATTCATTAGATATTACTGAGGGTAGCATATGCTGTAACACTTTAAAAATAAGCTTCCATATAAGACACAATATCCTTTTCTCCCCTGGGTATTCGAAATTGTTATAATACTCTCTTAGAGTTCTCTTATTAAGTTCTATCTAGTAAGTATAGAATGATCTCCAATGATGTCACTAACACAAATAGAAGAGAGCATAACACAACTATGCAAGCATTTGCCTCTTTTGGAGGAGTCACTTGAGCAAATATTCAAGTTATGTTCAAGGTATGGTTATAGTCCAGATAATGAATGGGTTGAGTTCTCAGAGGAAACAAAGATGTTTATCCCTTCTCTGCCCTCAGTGAGTGAACTGGACTTGTTTTAGCATAGTTTCACTTATTTAAGATGAAGATATATGGCTTTTGACTATAGTTCATATGATGAATTAATAAATATATTTTAAAAAATCTTACTATACCAACTTTTTAATAAGTCATAAAAGAGAAACTTATCATATGATATTATTTAACACACAAGGGTTAGTGGTTGACCATTAATTAAGACAGTTTGAAAGCTTTGAATTTTTTTGTGCTTTGTTGACCTTATGTCAGAGTTCATTCATATGTAAGATTGACAAATGATTAAATTCTCCCCCTAAAAAGAATAATATAGAAGTTCAATAAATGCTTGATAATGTGATTTTAATATTTGATCATTTTTACATTGTTATTTGCCTGTACATTTTGCCCAGTTCTACCAAGTTATCTTTTATTACCAATTTTTAGATGCTATTTGCACTTTGAGAATAATGACTCTTCACTAGTGTCTCTTCAAAATTTTTGCAAGTGGCTTTTTCTCTAGTGATACTTTTCTGTGTGAAAGTTATTTCTTTCCTCTTAGATGAGTTTAGGTTTTCCTTTCACTATTCTGCTTTTCCTCAGTAGGCTTTTTCTAATAGACAATTCTAAAACTATTTAACTGTAATTTTTTCTAGTCTTCTTTATTTTCTTCCAGCATTTATATATTCACTCCATCAGGAGCAATTTTGTTCTACAGGGTGAAGGAGAGCTCTAAGTTTATTCTTTTTCAGGTAGCTAGACAGTTTCCCAGAGTTGTTTGCACAGACTTGTGTCTTTTATTCACAGGTTCAAAATGCCTCGATTGTCGTAAACTAAATTTCCATGTATCCATGGGTTTTGTTTTCTGTTCAACTGATTGCCTTTCCTTCCTATCTCTTCTTTAGTACCATTCTGTTTTGTTTTGTTTTAAGATTATTTATTCATGAGACAGAGAGAGAGAGAGGCGCAAAGACATAGACAGAGGGAGAAGCAGGCTCCCCTCCTGGAGCCTGATGTAGGACTCGATGCTAGGATCCCAGGATCATGACCTGAGCCAAAGGCAGATGCTCAGCCACTGAGCCACCCATGTGCCCCTGTGCTATCCTGTTTTTGATGACTCTAACTTTTCATTGCATTTTATAATCTTCACTGTTTTTATTTTTCAGTTATTTCCTTTCTGTTTTCATAATATTTTTTCAGGGGAACTTTAAAATCATTTTTGTCGAAGAGAAAAAAGTTTGTTGAGATTAATTTAGAAGATATGTAATTTTAGGAGTAGAAATTCAGGTCTTCGAACAAAGTGTATTATAGCTTGCCAAATAATTCATCTTTATGATATTTTTTGCTGTTAACAAGTGGCATATTCCCCCTTAAACTTTATAGTTGGTTACTGTTGATAATTATGTAAGTCACTGATTTTTTTGGACTTGTTTTCTCTCTGGCAGATAGCTTCTCATACATGGCATTTCATAGATAGCTTTTCATGCCCTTTTGCCTTTAATTTGACTTTATCAAACATTGATTTTGCCAACCCTCCTTCTTATTTATATTTGTGTGGCATATAGCAAATAGAGCTGCTATACTTGGGCTTGTCATTTTACTTTAATCTTTTCTTGTCATTGGTTTTTAAATGTTTCTCCTAATCATACTTGAGTTTTATTTTATAACCCAATCTGATTCTTTCTCCTTTTAGTAGATGAGTCTATTACTGTATCATTGTTTAGTGAGATGTTTGATCCTTTGTTATGTTTTTTTGTTTTTAATAATGAAGCTTTTAAAAAATTATGCCTGAGGTTTCTCTTATCTTTATTGCTGAAAATTTGAAAGGTACACAGTCTACTTTTAACAGGGGATGGCTTACAAGACTTTGATTAACGTGACTAAGTGTATGTTTATTAACTTAAGAAATGAAAGTCATTGACTTTTAGGTTTAAAGATGTTGAGTTTTACATATTTGTATCTTTCTGCCTCTTCATCCCCAATTTTCAGACATTGGTTAGTTTATTTGGAGATTTTTGCCTGAGAATTTTTTTATTATACTGGGGCATTGAGTGTATGTTAGTCTTCATATCTTTTAATAATTATAATATACTAATTATTTGGGCTTAGTTTTATACTTAAGTGGATTCAGTGCTCACTGTTGGTCTTTTCAGGCCATGTCCCTGCCATTCTGACTGGCTTATTTTATATTAGCTATTAATAGAATGATCATATCACATACATTTTCCTGTACGTATTAGCAGTAGTATAATTTGAATCCACAAATTGTTTACCCCAAACTTGCTCCTCTCTCAGCTTTCCCCATTTTGATAAGCAGCTAGCCAAGCCAAAAATCTAGGCATTGTCCTTGGTATTGCTCTCTTATTTGTATTCCATAGTCAGTCTGTTAGCAGGTTACTTCAACTTTACCTCTAAAATATATCTTGCATCTGTCTACTTCTCTTTATTGCTTTCTCTACCCTCCTGGTCTCCCTGTTGCCTCTCCCACACCTCCCATCTTCTACCATCTAGCTGCTACAAAGCCACCAGACTGATCTTTTTAAGATACAAATCTCATAGTGACTCCTGCTTCAAACCTCCCTGAGGCTTTCAAATTCACTTAGAATAATATTCACATTTTTAACAATCCTTATAAAATCTTCTACATGATTTGCTTTGTCTGCTTCTCTGAACTTATTGTGTAACTTTTTCTTTTTTCTACTCTGCTTTCATTTTCTTTTTATTTAAACAGCCCAAGATTAAAACAGCCCATCGCTCTACCTGAAGTACTGGTTTTCATATCTGTTGAACAGGTCATTTACATCTCAGCTTAAAAGTCATGTCCTCAGAGAGACCCATTTCTAACTACCTAATTTAAAGTAACCACTCAAGCCCTTGTTATTTTAGTTCTCTGAAATAAAATTTATATGTTTATGTATGTATATGTATTTATATAATAAATATAAATGAATATATAGTGTTCTCTCTTGACTTAAATTTTAGCACCTGAAACAGTATATAATACAGCACAGTAGACACTCAGATAGTCTTTGTACAAATGAATATTATAAATGTCTGCTTTTTGGTCTTTGAATAAGAATGACCAGTTGACTAGATAAAGTACTATTTGTATCATGCATTCTTCCACCCTCAAAAATCTCTAGACATTTTCTCCATGTATAGTGTTTGGGAAAACTGTAAGGCTGTCTTGGCATTTTTCCTCTGCAGGTCTTGCTGCTTCTGCCTGTTTGCAGCACTAATACTACTTATCTTCTATAAGCTCTGATGTTCAGAAAATATTTATTATATCTTCAGATTCCAATTCATGGTTAATAGTAATTGTAATTTTAGTAAATTTAGTAAATAACAACAAAAAGTTTTTCTTATACTATACATATACTTTTCATTTTAATAAATAGTTTCATTGATTTTCATCATCTGTGCTTTAGAATTTGAGTTGATCTAGTTATGACAAGGATTTTATTCATTTCATTCATTTTATTCCAATATTTATTCATTTTATTCATTGGGTTTTATTGTTTTATTTGTGGATTCTTTCTTTTGTATTTTGCCACTTTAAAAAAAAAGTTTTTCTGTTGACCAAAATTTTTATCTTTTTTTAAAAAAGATTTTATTTATTCATGAGAGACACAGAAAGAGAGAGATAGAGAGAGAGAGAGAGAGAGAGAGAGAGGCAGAGACACAGGCAGAGGGAGAAGCAGGCTCCATGCAGGGAGCCTGATGCGGAACTCGATCCCGTGTCTTCAGGATCACACCCTGGGCTGAAGGCGGCGTAAACCGCTGAGCCACCTGGGCTGCCCTTTTTTTTTTAAAAGCATTTTCAGTAAAGCTAAAGTAGATGGTGTTTTTCACATTTTTGGAAAGACTTAAGGGAATGATTAGGTAAAAATATGTCAGGCTAGTGAATTTTCCCAACATTCAGTTCAGATACTTCAAGTAATTCTGGAGACAGCTGTATTTCAGAAATGAATTCTTAACTGTACTCAGTAGCTTTTAAAAAAAATTGCAGTAAAGCCAGTATAATACAGAAGTGCTTCCTTGTATTGATTTAACAGATGAGCTGCTTTAGAATTATATTTAGACCTGAAAAGATAATTATTTGCCAGTATGACTTAGAAAAAGCCTTGTGTCGGGTAAAACATAAACAAGACTTTTGTTCTTTAACTAAATGTTATGTCAGCTGTAAACTTAATAATACTTTTCACCCCAGTTAAAAATAGATTATTGAGGTTTATACTAATTGTACAGTCTTGAATTTTATTACAGATCTGCCTCACAATTTAATCTTGTAATATTTAAAATTTCACTGAAACAGATTGCTTTTGCAACTCTTTCTAATATTCATAAAAATTCTAAGTGAAACATAGAGTTAAAAGTAAATTAGCACAGGGAATTGGCTTTTTAATTAGCCCAAAAACAGTAGAAAAAGAAAATGTCAGCATTCCTTCCTTTGTCTCCATATTTTTGTTGCCCTCGTATACACAGACAAATGATTATTTTTAAGAATGATTAAATCATTTCTATATCTTATTTTTATAGTAGATACTTAATATTCATACTATCTTACAAATGGTGACATTCAAATGAAGTTTGGCTTACTAGTGATTAGTATTGAAAATAAACGATACTAATGATACCATTTTGAATTTTAGTTTCATTTTCCACTCTTTGGTCAGACATAAGGACTGCCCTAAGAAAGCAGGCAGATACGATGATGCATGTCACCATGTTTTCCTGTCTGTGTCTGAATTGCAGCCTTCCCTCTAACTCATTTTACAGATGCTCATTTTGCTCAACAAGTCTGTAGCTAAGTGGCAGCCAACAGCCAGAACAGAGGCAAGATTCCTGGGAAAGCTGATACCAGAATCCTTTTTTCCCTCTCCTCATTTTCTTCTCCCATTATTACCTCTCTTTTCTGGTGAAACTAAAGGGTAGTATTTTAAAGTTATGCACATGATAGTTTGTTAAAAACTGTGAACAACTCAGTAGCAAAAAGAATCCCAAACTGTTTGATTTAAAATGGGCAAAATCTCTGAATAGACATTTTTCCAAAGAAGACATAGATAGCCAACAGATGTATGAAAGGATGTTCAGCATCTCTCATCATCAGAGAAATGCAAATCAAACCTACAATAAGATATTACCTCACACCTGTTAGAATGACTCTTATCAAAAAGGCAAGAAGTAAGTGTTAGTGAAGGAACCCTTGTGCACTGTTGGTGGAAATTAAATTGGTACTATGGAAGACAGTGTGGAGGTTCCTCAGAAAGTTAAAAATAGTAACTATCCTATAATACAGCAATTGCACTTCCGAGTATTCGTCTGAAGAAAATGAAAACACTAACTCAAAAAGATCTATGCACCCCCATGCTCATTACAGCAATTTTTACAATGGCCAAGATATATATGAAGTGTCTGTCCATGGATAAATGGATAAAGATGTGTATAGATGTAAAAAAAAATGAATGCAGTCCTGTCATTTGTGGCAACATGGATAGATTTAGAGGATATTATCCTATGTGAAACAAGTCAGACAGAAAAAGACAAATGCCACATGATTTCACTTATGTTTGGACTCTAAATAAAAACAAAAACCAAGCTCATAGATACAGAGAACAAATTGGTGGTTGTCAGAGGAGGTTGGGTGGGGGTAAGTGAAATAGGTGAAAGGATTCAAAAAGTACAAAATTCCAGGTATAAAATAAGTCATAGGGATATAATGTTTAGCACAGTGACTATAGTTAATAATACTGTATTGCATATGTGAAGGTTAGTAAGATAGTACAGTCTTAAAAGTTCTCATCACAAGAAAAAAATGTTGTAATTACTAACAAGCATTAAGTAGACTTATTGTGGTAATCATTTTACAATATATACAAATATCAAATCATTATGTTATACATCTGAAACTAATATAATGTATGTCAGTTATACCTCAGTTAAAAACAAAATAAAACTGTGAGCCTTGCTTATGTGGATACAATTTAAATAAAATCATTATCCAGGGTGATTAATGCAGTAAGCTTTTGTTTGTTTGTGTGCTTGTTTTTTAAAATGCTGAACTGAAAATGTTCATGAAATAATTCAGCATTTTTGGGCAGCCCGGATGGCTCAGTGGTTTAGCGCCGCCTTCAGCCCAGGGCCTGATCCTGGAGACCCAGAATCGAGTCCCACGTCAGGCTCAGAATGGAGCCTGCTTCTCCCTCTGCCTGTGTTTCTGCCTCTCTCTCTCTCTCATAAATAAATAAAATCTTAAATTAAAAAAAAAATTCAGCATTTTTAGGTAAAATAACAAGTTAAATGTACTTCATTAATTGAGACGCTATTTAAAATGAATAGGAATCTGTATCTTTGAATGGATGCTTAAAACTTTTCTCCATTGATTCTTTTTTATTTATTTATTTGAGAGAGAGAGTACATGCACCATGTGCAGGTGGCGGGGAGGGGCAGAGGGAGAAGGAGACCCCCCACCAAGCAGGAAGCTGGACTGACAGGACATGGGGCTGGATTCCAGGACCTGGAGATCATGACCTCAGCCAAAAGCAGATAACTTAACCGATTGAGCCACCCAGGCACCCCTCAGTTTTGTTTTATAATACTTCATCTTGTTTGCTAGAAGTATAAGCAGGAGAAAGTAAATTTTTAAAAAATCAAATGTATATAAAGATTTAAACGACCATTAGTTTACCTTGTTCTTGAAGAAATCCCAAAGTAAGAGCTTTGGCCAAATAGGACAAATATCAGCTATTCTCATTAAGTGGTATGTTCTTTTTTAGTATTTAACTTCTATTTTAAAATCTAAGAATTTTGATTTTTCAAAATAATCTGTGAAATTAAGTATTAATATTACTTAAGTAAAATAAGTATCCTTTCTTCACTATTTGGGAAGTTCAAGTATGAATTGGTGGAATAGTTAAGTTGAGGTTACAAATGCCCATCAGTAGTATTATTTTTATTGAGTTTAAATAATACAAAAAACTAATAAAGGCTAAATAGACATTTTCTGCCAATTTACAGGTAAAAATCACTTTGTCATACTAGGGTACTCGGTTTCAGTTAGATCCCAATTTGCTTTTTGAATACAAGATAACATGAAGATGCTTTTTGTAACTATATAATTTGAAAGGTGAACTTCAGTGTCTGGTTCTAAGTTAGTGAATTTAAAACAGATAGGGATTTTCGCTGTAGATGAGTCTTCAGAATCTAAGATAGGCATCCCAAAGAAAATATTTTGTTAGAAATAACTGTTCTATTTACATTCTCTGTTCATTTTGCTCAGTGGAAAAAACTCATATTTCCTTATTACTAACAAAGAAAGCAAGAAGAAAATTATCTGATAATATTTAGCATTGAATTAATTGGTTTTCTGGAAATGATACTGTTAATGTATTAGCTATATAGTAAAATCAGTTTTCTTTGATATCTGTCTTTAGCATTGATTTCATTTCATAAACTTCAGAAATGTATTTAGTACTTACTAGTGTAAAAAAAAGCTTTTTCATTGCTAAGTGTTACAAATACTAATTAAAGGGCTACTTTTTGCATTGTAATTTTACTGTAAATGATACCAAAATTTTTAGGTTACTGGATTTTTATTTTTAAAACATGTATTTGAAAACAGTAATTTTAAAAACTTCAATATCCAACAGTAGTGAAATGGTTAAATAAATTAGGCTATATTCACATAATTTTAAATTATTTTTATTATGATAAAGTATGTATTATTAAGCTTTACCATCTTAACCATTTTTAAGCTTATAGTTTAGTTTTGTTAAGTATATTTACAGTGTCGTGAAATACATCTCTGGAACTTTTCCATCTTGTAGAACTGAAAGTCCATATCTGTTAAATAATTCCCTTGCTTCCTTTCCCTCAGTCCCTGGTTAACCACCACCTACTTTCTATATTTATAAATTTGATTGCTTTAGATACTTCCTATAATTTGTCCTTTTGTGAGTGACTTTTTTCACTCAGCATAATATCCTCAAGGTTCATCCATATTGTAATTAGTGTGTAACAGGATTTCCTTCCCTTTTTAATGGATGTGCGGTATTTCACTGTATGTATAAACTACATTGATTTCTCTCTTTACATCTGTTGATGGACATTTGGGTTGCTTCCATCTCTCCACTATCATGAATAGTGCTGCTATGAACGTGGGCATGCAAATATCTCTGATACTTGCTTTCAATTTTTTTGGATATATACCTAGATGTAGGATTAGTAGATGATACGGTAGTAAATTTTTAATTTTTTGAGGAACTGCCATACTGTATCCACAATGATGTACCATTCTGTAGTACCACCAACAGTGCAGAAGAGTTTCAATTTCTCCATGTCCCTACTAACACTTTTTATTCTGTTGTTTTTTTTTTTTTTTTTTGATAATAGCTTTCCTAATGAGTATGAGGTGATAGCAATATGTTGTGGTTTTGATTTGCATTTCTCAGACGGTTAGTGATGTTGAACATCTTTTCATAAGCTTGTTGACCATTTGCATATCCTTTGGGGAAATACCTTTTCAAGTCTTTTGCTCATGTTTTTTTCTTTTTTTTAAAGAAACTTTATTTTTATTTAGTCACACAGAGAGAGAGAGAGAGAGAGAGGGGCAGAGACACAGGCAGAGGGAGAAGCAGGCCCCATGCACCGGGAGCCCGACGTGGGATTCGATCCCAGGTCTCCAGGATCGCGCCCTGGGCCAAAGGCAGGCGCCAAACCGCTGCGCCACCCAGGGATCCCCCTTTTGCTCATGTTTTAATTGGTTTTAATTTTTTGTTGTTGTTGAATTGTAGGAATTTTTTATATGTTTTGGATATTAACCACTTATCAGATATATGGTTTGCACATACTTTCTCCCATTCCACAGGTTGTCTTTTCACTCTGTTGATCGTGCTCTTTGATGAAAAAAATTTTTAAGTTTGACATAATCCCATTTATCTGTTTTTGCCTTTGTTGGCTTGTGTTTTGGCTCTGTATATAAGAAATCATTTTCAATCCAATGTTATAAAGTTTTTCTCTAAGAGTTTTATGAGTCTTACATTTAGATCTTTAGTTTATTTTGAGTTCATCTTTGTACCTACATAGAGTAAGGGTCTATCTCCATTCTTTTGTATGAAGATACTCAATTTTCCCAACATTGTTTGTTGAAATGACTCTTTTCCTTGTTGAATGGTCTTGGCACCCTTGTCAAAGATCATTTGATCATAATTGTAGGGGTTTATTTTTGGGCTCTCTGTACTGTTGATCTGAATGTCATTATAGAAGTAGCATGCTATTTTTATTACTGTGACTTTGTATTGTGTTTTGAAATCTGGAAGTGTGATTCTTCTAATTCTGTTCTTTTTCAAAATTATTTGGGGTTCTTTGAGGTTCCAAATGAATTTTAGGATGTTTTTTTCTGTTTCTCCCAAGAAGATGTTATTGGGATTTTGATACAAATTGTGATGAATCTGTAGATTGCTTTGGGTATTTTATTGATATCTTAACAGTAGTAAATTATCTTATTCCTGAGCATGAGATATCTTTCTGTTTGTGTCATCTTACTATCTTTTAGCATTGGTTTGTAGTTTTCAGTGTACTTATACCTCCCTTGTTATGCTCATTCCTAAGTGTATTATTCTTTTTGATGCAACTGTAAGTGGAATTGTTTTCTTAATCTCCTTTTCTGATTATTCATTATTAGTATTTGGAAGCACAACTAATTTTTTGTGTTGATTTTGTATTTTACAACTTTGCTGAATTTGTTTATTCTAAAAGTTTTTTTGTGGACTCTTTAGCTTTCTACACATAAGATCATATTATCTGCAAACATAATTTTACTTCCTCCTTCCTAATTTGGATACCTTTTAAATGATTCTTTTTTTTTTTTTTTTTAATTTTTTTAATTTTTATTTATTTATGATAGTCACAGAGAGAGAGAGAGAGGCAGAGACACAGGCAGAGGGAGAAGCAGGCTCCATGCACCGGGAGCCCGACGTGGGATTCGATCCCGGGTCTCCAGGATCGTGCCCCGGGCCAAAGGCAGGCGCCAAACCGCTGCGCCACCCATGGATCCCTAAATGATTCTTAATGACACATACAATTTACAGACTGGGTTGTGAAATTGTACATTAGGAGTCCAGTTTGTATATATGGTGGGAGAAACCTTATACTTTATAGGACTGGAAGAAAACTTCAAAATGTGAATGGGGAGTGTCTCTGGATACTGGATTTATGGGTGATCTCTATTTTGTTCTTTATATTTTTTTCACATTGGCTGATTGTTATAAAAATATTAAGGTTGGGATCCCTGGGTGGCGCAGCGGTTTGGCGCCTGCCTTTGACCCAGGGCGCGATCCTGGAGACCCGGGATCGAATCCCACGTCGGGCTCCCGGTGCATGGAGCCTGCTTCTCCCTCTGCCTGTGTCTCTGCCTCTCTCTCTCTCACTGTGTGCCTATCATAAATAAATTAAAAAAAAAAAAATTAAAAAAAAAAAATATTAAGGTTATACAATAAGAAATAAAATAAGTTTTATTTAGTTTTAAAAAAGTAATTTCCATTATTGATGCCCATATAGAACTAGACATGTGTCTGATAGTTTTCTATGAATTTGTTAATGGAGGATTAAAGTAGGGAATACGAACAATACTTATACTAGAAATACTTTTAGTAGATAGAAGAAGCATAAACCAGTTGATATTTGGTGAGATAACAATTGGAAAATTTGTTTTCACTTTTTGTGGAAATATTAAAATATGCTAAACTTTCTGAAATTTCGTTTGGTATATATTAAGGAATATTTTGCTGGTATTAGTCAAGATTATAGCCCTCTCCTCAAACATTGTCACATGAAAAGAACAGAATTTTAGGGGTTTGAGAGAGAGAATAAGTTTGGAGCTCTGGAGTCAGATCTGCCACTTAATAACTACATAAATTCAGGCAGGTTACTAGGAATTACAGAGTGGTTCAGTTGAGGGAAGGAGGGTATATAAAAATCATTTGTGGAACTTTTTTTTTAAGATTTTATTTATTTATTCATGAGAGACATAGAGGCAGAGACACAGGCAGAGGGAGAAGCAGGTTCCATGCAGGGAGTCTGATGTGGGACTCAATCCCAGGACTCCAGGATCACCCCCTGGGCCGAAAGCAGGTACTAAACCACTGAGCCACCCAGGCTGCCCCCCATTTGTGGAACTTTTGAAAAAACACAAACATTCCGACCTTCCAAAAGCTCCACCTTCAGAATATATCCAGACTCTTAATTTTCCCGCTTTCTTTGCTGACATCCTGATCTAAGCCACTCCAACTCTAGCTTGAGTTGTATCAATGATCACTCTGCTTTAGACCTTAAGATATCACTCCCCCAACTTTTTCCCTCCCCACTCACCCCCATGCACTGTGTTGAAGCTGTTCTCAACACAGAAACCAGAGCAATACTTCTGAAACTAAGATACTATACTATATTACTCAGAAATCTCAAAGGCTTGCTATCTTGCTTGGATTAAAATCCAAGGTCCTTATGATGATGGCTGAAAAGCCATTTCTTTTTTTTTTTTTTTAATTTTATTTATTCATGAAAGACACACAGAGAGGCAGAGACATAAGCAGAGGGAGCAGTCTCCCTGCAGGGAGTCTGATGCAGGACTCGATCCCAGGACCCTGGAATCATGACCTGAGCTAAAGGCAGATGCTCAACCACTGAGCCACCCAGGCATCCCGGTTTTTTTGTTTGTTTGTTTTTAGATTTTATTTATTTGAGAGAGAGCACACATGTGCACTCTAGGAGGGGTAGAGGGGCAGGGAGAGAGAGAATCTCAAGCAGACTCCTACCTGAGCAGGAAGCCCGACTCAGGGCTTGATCTCACGACCCTGAGATCATGACCTGAGTTGAAGTCAAGAGTCAGATGCTTAACTGACTGAGCCATCCAGGCACTCCCCCCTTTATATTTTAAGTAGACTCCATGCCCCATGTGGACTTGAACTCATGACCCTGAGATCAAGACCTCAACTAGAATTAACAGATGCTTAACTAACTAAGCCACCCAGGAATCCCAGAAAAGGCCATTTCTGATCTGGCCTTCTAATTCCTGGCTCATCTCATCTTCTACCATTCTTCTGGTTCACTTTAGAAACACTGGGCTTCTCTCTGTTTTCCAATGTGCCAGACACACTCCTTTAAGCTTTTATATTTGCTGTTCTTTATGCCTAGAATGCTATTCTCTTAGGGATCCAGTTGACCTACTCCCTCACTACATTCATCTGTTTCCTCAAACATCATCTTATCATAAAGGCCTTTCTGACCCTTTAGTCTGTGTAAAACAGCACTTAATTCCATCATTCTCTGTTCCCAAGCCCTGGTTAACTTTTCCTCCAGCACTTACAGTATTTGACATATATATTCACTTGTTTTACTTTTTGACACCCACCCAGAGAGCTAGTGTTTTGTCTGGTTTTGTTTGTTTGTTTTTTCACTCATAGGTTCCCAGTGCTTGACAGCATCAGTGCTTGCCTCACTTTATAGTGCTAGTATTATAACTTTCATACCAAAACCAAAGACAGTACAAAAAAGAACTACAGACCAGTGGCTCTCATAAACATATATGTAAAAACTCTCCACAAGATATTAGAAGATCAGATCTTAAGGACATTTTGAAGAGGCTATCTAGGCACTTGCCAAGGACTTAGTAGTAGCAGGTATGTTCTGTGTTTGTTGGTCCAATGTAACTTCAGGACTTTGGCTTTCCTTTTCTTGAGTAGATGTTACAATAGTAGTTTCTAAATTTTCTAATCATGTTTAGGGTTGTTTTTTGCTTCAAGCATAAAACAAAGAGCATAGACAGTGAGATTTTCCTATAGTAAATGACCAGGAATTAGATGACAGCAAGATGATAAGCAATGATGATAAGAAGATTAAGGAAAATATATGTATTTGTGAAAAAGATCTCCTGATATGGAATTAACTGTCAGAAGGTAAGACAGAAATTATTTATATGCATGTTCATTGCCCTCTTTTCTGTCTACCATCCCAATGGATGAAGGGAAGGAGTGT